>NW_028262333.1:11992477-12303498 GCF_047370975.1 Nipponia nippon | reverse complement strand
TTTTTATCCCTCAGGTTGCTCAATATCTACTTCTGCAAATGCTAATGGGGAGTGAGGAATAGGATGCTGTGGAAGGGGAGGAGCCCTGTAGCGGGCTTTTGGGGCTCACCAGGAAAAGCTTCTGGTGGGAGATCACCCAAGCTTTGAGCTCTCCATCGCTGGGGGTCGGTGGAGGCGACTTTCTTCTTCTGGCTTCCATGAAAGGAAAGGAAGGAATAATAGTCTGTAGCTTTGAATTCCTCGGTGAAGAATTGAGTTATCATCTTTGTCAGCCAAAAGTCTGTTGAAAAGGTTTTCAATTCACTACCACCCCTGACCCCAAGTAGATCTGCATTATACAGTGTATTGCAAAGCTGATGGGATATCACTGCAAAGTGTTTCTCTTGCATATACGTATGTGAGGTTTTTTTATATATATATATATATATATATAATGCATGCAATTTATCTGTGTATGTGCATGCAGATGAATTGTATCCATATATATATATTAAAAAAAAAAAAACATGGATCTTGTAATGAACACCTTTCCAGAAAACAAAAGCATTAATTTCCTGCCTTTTTGTCACTTATTTAGTGCAAAACATCTGAGAAAGGTGGAGTGCAGGTGTATGTAGAGGAGTGCTGGCCACAGCCCCAGCACCACATGCTCTGTCATGCAAGGAAACCCCGCTGTCCTCATGAACCTCATGGCAGCTGGTGACGCTCTGTGCACATACTGGGTCTGTGGATCCGCTTGCGTGATTGCAGACATGTTTCATGTTTGGGACGACTGTAAATCTTGTAATATGACAAACGCTTAAAAAAAAACCTCTTCCACGGAATACTGTGCTGCTTAAACGCTGAAGTCATTTTGATTTACTACATAATGAAGTTATACATAGCTTTGAAATATTATGTGCGTAGTTTACTAAGAGGTCCTTCCAAACTTTTTTTAATCTTACCACAAAGTATCATGACTGCGGAATGGCTTGTATTGGGTCTGTGGTTTTGCAAATAGACTCCGAGACTGAAGTTTAAAAGACAACAACAACGAAAACCTCAGAACTTCGAAACATATCCCTAGCTCTATTTTAGGATCCAGAGCTACAAAGGAGCTGGAAGAAGCGGGAGCCAAGGTCTGCTCTTGGTTACCCTACTGAAGTAGGCAGTTATTTCAAGCTGTTGTCCGACCAATGCTTCTTGCAGCAGCAATGCCAGCATAAGTAGCATCTGCTACTTGGTTATGAAAAATAATGTGGAAATAGCTCTTCTGAGTCTGGGCCAGGTCCCGATCAGGTACCATTGGCACTGCCACCCAGGGAAATGCTTCTTGTGTTGCACCTTGGGTAATTGCAGCAGCCCTCTTGCCACATGGAGTAACCAAGGCTGTATGTGGCCAGCTGCTTGTTTTCTAGACAAAAAACATCTGAAATCCTCAAACCTGCTGCTGTGAAAAAAGGGTAAGGGGATGCGTTTGAAAGGTAGAGAGCACTATAGGTGATAGGGCTTGTTGGGGTGGACTCTTTATCTAGTCCTGCTCATGGATGTGAGTGCTCACTGCTGGGGTGGTGCTCAGCTGTGCCGATGTGACTGAGGTTCTTGTACTTGATTTACCCAAGAGAGATCAGCTGAGGAGTAGCATCTGGTAATCAGCTTGCTTTTACCTAGATTTTTCAGCTGGGTTGACAAAGGCTCAGGGAAGCCCGCAGCAATCTGCCCTGGGCCATGTGGTGAATCGATGGCTTATTTTAGTTATAAAATGATCACAAGCCCTTCTAGGTTGTGGTCCTGGTAGTCATTGCTAGAGCTGTGTTAACTTTATTAAAATACACAGATGTCCTTCACCTTAATAAGCCAATAATTCCCATATTGTTTGGAAATGCAGAGAGATTAATCCAGCTGCATCACAATGTTGCTGGAGTATTGCATTTATAATTACTAAATTTGATCTCCTTAAAGCACAATGTGTTCATGTTTCCCGTGGTATGTGAAATATTGCCTTGACTGTGAAACCCAAAGAGCCAAGGGATGAACTGTTCTTTGCCTGCTGTACCTAAAGCAAGTTTATCTCAGAAATACCAGCTGAATGCAGAGCTGACTCTTGCATGGGCGATTTGAGAGCTGCTTACTTTTTTTTTTTTTAATTGCTAAAAGCTTATTGTTAGCACCAGGGTATCCTGTGTTAAGAGGCACTCTTTTTGTGGTTTTCCTTTTGGAAATGCTCCCACGTTGCCTGAAAGTGCAGACATGATGCTGTCTAGTTGAGCCTTTCCAACTCACGGAGCAGGAGGCTGTGCCATGGTGCTGCCGGCTTTCTTGCTGTGGCTCTGGAAAATGACCCAAAGACCCAAAACAAATACCTTTGCTTTCATGTGACATGGCAAGCAGAGGTGTCTGGTCTCGGTCAGAGCTTATGGGGGGAAAAGGAGTTTTGCCAAGGAAAGCTGCATATCTACTCCCCCCCACTGGACTGGGGCTCTTGGCTCGCCAAAGGGTGCTGTCAGGGATGGGAAGCACATCTCAAAAGCAAAGCCCAGAAATGGAGTGAGTGGGGGGGGGCAGCGGGGGGGGAATACAAGCATAAGTGTGTTATGCTTTTCTGTAGCACTTGGTAGTTTGGAGTCTTGCAGGTGCAGCTACGTGCCCATCTCTGGTGCAGGCTGTGGGTGCTGCTGCATGGCAAAGCTGGAGCTGAGCAATGCTGTGAATCTCCCCCAACCTTACATAATTCAGATCAGCTACACATGGGTGTTTAGCTTGCTCTGCAGTTGGTTTATTGAATTCACATGCTGCTTTCATTATACCTTTCAGCCTTATTCTTGCTTTTTTTTTGTCTTAGGAGAGGGAATAGAAAGAGGAACAAATCCAAAACTCAAATTACTAATTTGAGAGTCCAAGTTTGTTTTTAATTTGGTTGCAGTTAGGATGGGTTTGGGTTGGGGGGAGGTTTGCTGAGGGGAGGGGACTGCAAAGATGAGTTGTGGGGCTGAGGCGTTGATGTCTCTTCTCCCTCGATGTCTGCGTAGTCCTTTTGCAGTCACACCTACACTAGTGTGACATTGAGGTCTTGATGTTTTATTAGGGTTTTCCTCCCCTGGCTCTTCTCACTTGTGGCATTTATGTGCTGGAGACGAGTTATGGCCAAGCCACCCTCATCAGCATTCACAAGCACCTTGATGCTCAGTGCTGGTGTGGCTTATCTTCTCCTTGTGGGGCTTCAGCTGCCCCATCATTGCTTCATGCTGGAGTGACTGGTGGGACAGGCTCCAAGTGTCATAGGTCAGATGTGGTCCAGGTGTCATCCCCTATTGCCTTCCTGATGCTGGTATGTTTTGAGTATTTCTGACACTTAGTCAATGCATGTCCATGCCATCATTGTGTCCTGTTAGCGCTCAGAAATCATTACGTGTTCTCTAGTGTCACAGGGCTGGCATGAAATGGTGCTGGTCTCAGGTGAGACAGTGATGGTTTGGTGTGTGCCAAGGTTGTTGGTGTGTGATCCAAGCCTGAGCTGCAGCCTTGATTTTGATGGGGTGCCCACTCCCAGGCACCCTTCCCTGCCACCCTTCCCTGCTACCGTGTCACCAACCCTCATCCTGACTCAGAACCAGTGCATTTTATACATCTGCACTAATTTGCCAACAAAAGTCTGAGGGAGGGGGGCTGCATTAGCTGGGTTCCTTAGTCTCATCAGCTTTTGGGATGCTCAGCATTGTACCTTTTTTTTTTTTTCTTTTTTTTCCCCTTGTCCCAAAGTGTTTCTCTGCAATTATAAAACTGTCTTTTCCCCGGTGTCTGGCTTCTCCTACCACTTGCAATACCACTGGGAGAGTTGGCCGTACTGGTCGACAGCTCCTTCCTGGCAGTGGGCTCGGGGCCAGGTGCTCATTAACATGTACTTAGATCCCTGTTGAATAGTAAAAAAGTATAGTTGTTTCCAACACGTGCTGGCCCCCTACCAGTCACCTGGAGGTAAAACGTATGGTGCGTATTGCTGTTCCTCGCTTTTCCTGCTGCTTCTCTCGCAGTCTCCATGTAGGGGAAGGCTCCATCCAGCATCCCTGTGCGGTGCAGGGGAGGCAGCAGGGAAATGTGCCCGTGCTGCCCACGTTTCTTGCCAGGGGATACCTCAACTTGAGAGATTTCAGGGTTGTGGTCCTGCTGTGGCATTAGCAAACCTGCTGGTGGGGCATGCTAAAGCTGAAACAAGATAAGTCTCCTTGATCCCCCTAATCCTGCCTCACTTCTGGCTTCTCCTGTGTAGGATTGTGCCCTCCCACAAAGCCCTTTTGGTGATTTTAAAAGTAGCAAGAAACTACTTTTCTACCTCTTTGTGTGGGAGCTTATGCTGTGAGCTCATACATCTTCCCGATGGGATGTTTCTCCTGGCTGCCAACCTAAACTTTATCTTTTCCCTTTTCCTAGGGGTCAGGCAGCAGCATGCACTAGATCATGGCTGTTTTCTCTGTGTTTATGCTACCTCTGCTTGGTCAATTCACTACAAGGCCCTTTTCAGGTTTCCTTTAGCCACCTCATCATCTTTTTTTGTTTGGCTTTTGTTTGTTTTTTTCCCCCTGCATGAAGGTAATATTTTGGTTGCAGAAGAACTGAAGTGTGACCTGTTGCCACCGTGGTTTCTGGTGGGAGCACAGCAAAAATGAGAAAACTTTCCTCCTTGTTTGCAGCCTCATTACACTGCAACCTTTCATCTAATCTATAGATCTTTTTATTCACGTTTTCCTTGCGAAATTACCGCTTCTCTGGTTTCTTCCTCCCTTTGAAGGAGTTGCTAGGAATGATGGCACTGGCCTTACCCAGCAATAACCATAGTGTAGGGCTACAATGCATTAACTTGCATACTGTTGGTGATAAAAACATGTCCTGGTGCACTTTTATGGTGTATCAGTTCAAGCATCAGCTATGTTCATATTTTCTTTTAAATGTTGATAAATCCCCTTGTATAAAAACTAATTTGAGATTTATAAGGAGAGATTTGAAACAGGAAAAACATCTGAGTAGAAACTGATTAATGATGTGTTATTGAATTTGACGTCAGTCAAACGGTTGTAAAACATGTTACAGTAAAAGTATGCTGAGAACAAAATTGCTCACTACCTTTTGGCTCTGGTGATCTAGTTCTTCGATGTTCACATAACTTTGTAACATTGGTTTTGTACATATTTAAAAAAAAAAAAAATCTATAAAAATGTGCGCTGTAGAGTGTCTTACAAGATTCCTAGCGATCACTTTTAATCCCTTCAGTAACGTTCCTAACAGAAGTTTCAGGAGAACAGGCTGTTGCATTTGCTGTAAGTTGTTTCTGATGGTGTTTTGCTGAGGCGTAGAACATATGTCTAAGTGCTGCATGAGTGCCTTTTGGGTGGAAACAGGCTCCACTGTGAGTTTACAAAAATTGATCGTGCCTGGGCAGAGAGAGGAGGGAGAAAATGCACTACATATCCTCCTTCCTCCCACCCCCTTTTCCTCTTTGGCATCAAATAAAACGATGTCTCATATGGTAGAGTACGCTGATGAGCTTACTGTCTCCATACCACCCAGGATGGGTCTGGTTCTTATTGTGCTTACTTGTACACGCAGTGTGGAAAAACAGACTCCTCTGCCAAAAAACAAAGGTTTCAAAGCACAGTTAATTGACAATTATACACCTATTACCTTAGGGGAGAAGCCTGCAGGATGGATGTAATTTTCTTCAAGTGGGATTCATGCAGCTTGGGATGGAAAAGGAGATGGTGAACTTTTTCCCTTCTTCAATGAACTGTCCACCTCTGATCTTGGTTTTTGTGGGCTCTCCACATCTCTCCTGCTCTCACTATTTCATGCACAAGCGTAACCTGTGGGTTTAGCTTTTGCTGCTCATGTCCTACTGCTAGTCAGTAATAAATATAAGGGCAAACGCTGACAGAGCTGAGTTACCCAACAGAGAAAGGAAGGGTGCTGTGGTAAGGGGATGAGGAGTAGAGGAGCCGAGAGCGCTTGGGTTTGGTTTCCACCTCAAGTGCAGCATGAATGAAGCTTGATGAATTGTTGTCACTTCGTCTCCTATCTATAGAGTGCAGAAATTATTTCACAGCCTCAGGATAATTACTGAAATGCGTGGTGGTGGTTCATGGCTCTGGTCTGACTCCAATACGTGGCCTGCCCGAAAGCAGGGGAAGGACCATTGAATGAAGTGTCTTTATATAGAGAGAAATTGCTTCATTCTCAGCCCTTCTGGTTCTAGATAAGTGATAAAGCCAAGGTAGAGAAGTCGGGCATTTTACCTCTAGCAAGTTGGAAATTGTGTTATTTGTTAGTATTTCCTCCAGGCTCAGAAGCCCAACAATAACAGCTCTAGGTTGGCTCGGGTTCAGGCTGAAAGCGATGGCCAAGTTACAACAGCATGTCACCTTCCCAAAGGCGAGGAGGATGGATGTGTGTGGGAAACATCTCAGCTGTGGGCTCGCTTGGCATAATTCACCTGAAATCACCTGAAGTAAATTCTGTATTTAAAAAAAAAAAAAAAGTAAATTTCTTTCCTGTCCACTTCTGGATGACAGTTTATGACTCAAGAGATTCAGAACAGGTCTGTGATGGACTGGACAGCTTGTTTAGAGCTTTTGTCTACCTTTGAATCCAAAACATTGAAACACTAGAGTCAAAGCTTGCTGTAAATGATTGGGATGAGAGAACCAGCAGAATTTGTTCGAGCTTTTTTTTTTTTTCCTCTGAAGAAACTTTGAATTTTGCCTAGAACAGTTGATGTAGGAATATAATCATGTCCATGCTAAATATTACAACAGTGTAATAAACTTTCAGTGAATTTGGGCTCCAGAAACTCTACTCCAGGGAATGTTAAAATTGTCTTGGAGGTGCAAGTAAGCCATGCTTGTCTATGGTATTCACTGTTGGACTTGGTGTGAGAACATGAATCACATTGGATATTTGTGGGTTTTGTAGGGATCTTTTACAATGCGCTTTAGCAAGGAGTTTATTACTGGTTCTAGATTTGCGTTTGGCACCATCCTGGCACCAAAGTGTTGGGAGAGTCTCACCATGAGACTTCCAACATTCGGATAAAATATTAAGCTCATGTCAAGTGGTTTTTCCAGGTAAATTAAAGAGTGTTATGGCATACTTACAAAAGACAGGAGAGCCCCTCTCCATCCTGTTTTTGCATTGGGAGGCCCCCATGCAACATGCCCTGAGCTCCAAGGCTCAACACAAGCCCTCGCAAAGCATGTAATAATAGCTGCTCTGTCTGCCCACGCTGTCATGGAGAGCCAGCGCTGGCACCGCTCGTGTGCTATGGGAAGCACAACTATGCAGAACAAAATGGTTTAACAGCCCACAAAAATCTTGTAGACATCAATATACTTAATCAGCCAATGTTTTCATGAGGATTAGGTTAGGTCGTTTGATAAAACACACTGGGTGCATACAAGAACCATTGTGTGTTATCGTCTGGTACGCCGGGGCAGATTCACGTTAGCACTGATGTGCTAACATGCAATGAAAGGCAGCCGCAATGACTCTTCAGATGTCTGAGGAGGCTGATGACAAGCGTGCTCACTCAGACCCCTTCAATAAAGTCACTCGTGGGTTGCGGTATTCCCTCTGTGGGCAGTGCAGTCGGATGGGGCCACGGCTGGCAGATGGACCGGCCGCAGCCGATGGGAAGCTCTACAAGGGTTCCAGCATGGAGCTAAGAAGAAATTAGAGACATGGGCAGAAACAGTTAGATAAACAGAGATTACACTTAAGATATTTTTCTTTCATTTTGATTTATGACAGCTGCGCAGCCAAATCTAAATAAGTTAATCTTGCCTAATACAAACACGGAGTCATTTATCCCGCAAGAGAAGGCGGTGCTGGGGGAGGGATGGGACATGACAGCATGGGGACTCCAGGCTGGGAATTTTCCTTGGTTTTCATGAACTTGCTGTTTTCATTGGGGTGTTTGCTCCACTGTTGGGGATGTTGCTGTAAAAAGTTGGCTGTTGGAAGCGTGGGAGCCATGTCCTAGATAGATAGTGCTGTCTTGGAAAGGAGGAGGGAGGAAAAGGGTTGATTGTAAGCTGCATGCTCCTGCCGCAGCTTGTTGTGTTGGATGTGCCCCAGGGGGGTTAGTGGATATTCATATTGGCCTGGACACCTTTCATGTGGGTCTTAACAACAATTCCTGACCAGATACAGGGATTTGCAGGCATGTCCCAAAAGGAAAAAACAAAATTTATTTTTCCCCTCTTGCAGTTTAAACTGAAAAAGGGTTGGTTTGGGTTTTGGTCAGAACAAAATCAGAGCTTCAGCAATATCTTTCTCTCTTTAATGTGAAATACTGAGCTCCTTCCTCTCAGGCTGGGCAGAGTAAATCCAGACTGACATCTACAAGCAAGTCTCCCAGGGTTGTCTGTTCTCAGCCAGGTGTTTTCGGTGTAGCGGAAATTAGGAGCTGGAGTGTTGGGAAGCAGCTGTAGGAATTAGCTCTCCGAAGCAGTAAATCCATAGCCCCGCAGCTCGTGAGTATTGGGTGGGGGGTGTGGAATTTTCACTCTGCTTTAAGCCTCTGTAGTTTTGCTAGTGAGGGAAATAAAGCTTAGCAGCTCCCCTCAGCTGTGGTTTGAACTCTAACAAGAAAAAATAGCTTGTTTTTAAAACTGACTTTAAATACTGCTCTTAATATACCCTTTCCAAGAACTAAAATTTGCCTTTTTTGAAAATGACACCGGAGTATTGCATCTGCTAGACAAACACATTAATAAATTCCATATTTAATTCTCCACCATAAAACCCTAGGCTGTTGGGTTTTCTTCTTTCCCATGTTTCAAATATCTGTGTGCTTCACCATGCATGATGTGTCTGGTCCCACTTAAAAGCTTTAATGGTGTCTCTGGGAGAAATGTGGAATGATTTTTGCTTTATAATGAGGTTTAAACTCATACACCCAAATTATTTAGTGTTAAATACTGAAGAGGAAGATAATACTTCTTAACAAAGAGCAGCCAAAACTCATGTTGGAGGGAAAAGGGAAGGTGTTACTGGTTAAAAAAAGAAATGATTCATCTTTGATCTTCGCAAACAGTTCCTGATGGTGTAAATCATCAGTGCTACTAAAATACACACACGCATTCCCTAACCCAAGTTATTTAAAAGTGCGATGGCTGCTATGTGCAGGCAGCTGAGCAGCACAGCATGTGAAATGAGACCTGAGTTTTGAAAAGCATCTATAGACTTGAACAATCAGAAGGGTGAAACTGGACCTCCAGCAGTGGTACAATGAGGCCACGGGGGTCTGGGCAACGTGGCTTGTGCAACTTCTTGACTCTGTGTTAAACACCAAAGAGCAGCTGCTAAAAGGAAAATACCCAAGGGACACTTGTATTGATTTTTAAAGTATTAATTACTGTGAGAAAGGGAGCGATTTCCCATCTGCACGGCCAAAGTTTATCGCAATGTGGAAGTACTGTGCTGACAGCAAATAAAATTATCTCTTCAGCTTACTTTCTAGCTGACTCTTCTGATCACTTCAGTGCTCTTTTTAAAGCTAGTGGAGATGTTACAAACTCCAAATTATTGTTCTTTTATAGGATTCTTCACTCTAATGTGCCATTTCCTTGGGCTTGGAAAGTTTTTCCTCTTTAAACTCAGTAGTAGGAGGCAATAGGAGTTTCTGAGAAGAAAGGACTGCATTGGATCCCCTGATAATAACGGTTTACTGCCAGTAACTTGCTACTTCTGAACTCTCTTGACCTGGGACAGAAGTTCAGTTATGGTCTGGCTGGGAAGCCAGTCAGGTCATTCCCACATGTGTGTGTGTTCTGACAGGCTTTTTGGGCGTGATCTCTCTCATGGACATGACCAACAGGGAATTTCCTATGTTTCCTTTTAACAGCAATTAGTCAACCTCCCATTCCTTTGGAAATGGATTTTGGGAGGTGCGTGGCAGTGCGGTGGGCTGGGGGCAATGGCAAGCTCCTGTGGCTGGGGCACAGAGCTGGGAATTTGAAGAGCTGGGTTTGGGTCTTCCTGTGTGATCATGCACATCAGCGTGGATTATAATACTTCTCTGTGAATGCATTGCTGTCCGAGGGTGAAAATCACATAAATGCTTCATTGTGAGGCTTCCAGTTCCACAAACCCATGTGAAAATCCTAGCTCGTGTTACAAATGGTAATTAGTGCTTAAATTCACCCTCGCCCGTAGTTACAATTACCTGCTAATGTTGCAAGTGAGTCTTCACTGCTTTTGAGCAATATGTGCCTTAAAGCCTAAACCAGAATACACCAAAGTAGATGTAATTCACAATCTGTTTTTAAACCTAACCTCTAGGGCAAGACAACCTCTGCTGGAAATGAGTCGTGAAGTAATCATGACAGTTTGGCAAAAGAGGGGAGAGTGTGTTAAATCTCTCATTACACAACCTACCATTCTTCTTATTGAATCATCTACTTCTTCAGTCACTTCTTGGAAGGAAGGCTTTTATTTTTCTTCTGCTAGGTGCTTAGCAGAGGTTCAAATACTACTAATATTACTGAAAAAATTCTTCCTGTGTGTCTCCTGGTACTTCACAAGCAGCACCAGTTCACTCATGAGACTACTCTTGTTAGGGTTGTTACCTTGGATAACAATGAATGTTTTGGGTTACTTGGGTAGTAACTGGATGTTAGTGTAGTTACACGCCCAAATTCCTCATTTGCTTTTATGCAGAAACAATTGAAACTGTTAAACTTTGCTGGTCCCAAAGCAAAGAAACAAGCATTAGTAACTAGGTTAAGTAAAATGCCTTGTAAAGGCAGTTTGTCTTTATGGTGTCACTTGACCCTTACAAATGTATTTTCTTTTCGGACCAAAAGACTCTTCAAAACTGACAGTTGAAAACTGGAAGGAAAACACAATTCTACAGTAATGTATTCTCATCAGGGCATTTAAATATTTAGTGTCTGACCTACACAGCCTAATTTCATTAAAGACAACTGGGTATGAACCGTAATCAACATGTAACACTGGAAGGGTGGTAAAAGGCCAATGGATTAGTGCTTTCCTTCCCCTTTTGAAGCCTTAGAAATTTGAATATTGCTGTAAAGGCACGGAAAATACTCTTGTAAGACAGGGTTGGGAGTCAGAAAGTCTTTCTAGGGATAAAAGGTCAAAAGCTGGTGTTCAGAAGCAGGACATCAGAGTAAGTGTCATACAGACATTTTTAAGAAGCCTCTACAACTTCAAAGCCCAGACAACTGGATGTTTGTGCCAGAGGGTCACTTCCTCTATGAATTGCTAAGATGCATTAAGAAACCCTTTGGAAAAATCCATGGCTTAGAAATTCATGGTACAGTGCCAAAAATTTAATACTCATAGGGTTATCTTTGTTCTTTGGTGGTTTTTTTCCTCCTTATTTTGGGAAGAGAAATACTGCTTTTCAGGATCTTATTTTCACTTCAGTTTTTTTGCAACCCCTGGTAGTACCTTGCAAGTCTTTATTCTTTCATGCAGAGATAATGTTAGGTTTGTTTATTTTATTAGCACATCCTATTGAAATATTTTATTCCTTGTTTGTAATAATCTTTTGCATTTGTTTCTTAGGTCATTGGTTACCCTGGTGTCTGTGCATAGGCATGTGTGGTTGGGAACAACAGACTGGGAGGAGAGAAGGAAGGGCACAGAGTGGGTAGCTGCTTCTCTATCAGCTTCTGCGATGGTCCTGGAGGGCAGCTGGGAAGAGGTCTGGGGAGGGTCTCCCCTTGGATGTACCAATATCACAGACCCCTGGCTTGCATCAAAGACCAGAAATCGGTATTTCACCAACTTTGCCTTGTGCTTTCTGGGCTGGGGACAGTCCAGCCACTGTTGCTACAGAAGATATTCTCTGTTTTATTATCATTCAAACAGCAGCAATTTGAATTCCCAGCCTAGCAGCGAAGAAAACAGAACCAATTCTTACTGAGAAAACCGTGGGTGTTAGGAGCAATAAAACCAGGCCTGTTGTTTAAGGACTTGACTTGGCACAACTGTTATTTATGACTCTACGGACAACAGGATCGCTTGTTGAGGATGCTTATTTTAGACTAACATTTTTGTGGGGATAAATTGTCTTTGTCCTTTCTGCCCCCACTTAAATGGTTGCCTGATACTGTGATTTCAATAGCTGGGATGCCATGGCATGGCTTGCGAGCATGAGCAGCTACGCAAGTGCATGAGCTTATTTTGTAGTGGTTTGGGCAGCTGTATGGAAAGTACCCACACTTTCCTTTCCCATGGTACCTGTACTTAAACTGTCACTGGGGGGAAAGAATGGGATGGAGGAATCAGGCTAAACTTGAAAGTTTCCTGGGTTTTCTAGCTGCTGGGCTAGTTTTATGAGCAGTACATAAATCTGATGGAATTCCTTTTAGAAATGTTACTTTGGACTGCACTTGTGCAGCTTTCCAAGAACTGTCATGTTGAGCAGACTCTCCTCTGAGAGTCATTCAGATTCAGGCTAGACCATGCTTCCAGGAGGACGGTTTTCTTTCAAGACCTGTGCAAGCAGGTTTGAAATTAGTTTAAAAAAATAAAAAAAATCCTACCTTTCCTGGAAAGGGGAGGAATATAAACTGCTTTGCCAGTAGCCTCATTACTTGGTGTTTTGTGCTTCCCTTGCAGCCCAACTTGGACCAGCAAATACTTTCTTTATGGGGTAAACGGATCCTGATGTGATTTTGGTTAAGTGTCTTGCAGCTCTCTAGGGGCAGCCACTGAAACACATCAAAGAAGAGCAATGAGTTCATGTGAGAGGGAAAATTGACTTTCTTCTCCTTCCCCTATTGCAGTGGATTGATGGGACCTGCTCCATGGGGTCCATCAGTGGTGGTCCAGAGAAGCAGGGTCACTTCTCTGGCCTTTTCCTTCAAAGGGCAGTGGGATTGCTCTAACCTTGATTACCTAAACGTTTGCTTTCTGTCCTCTGTGTGAGTCTATCCAGAGGCTGTTGCAGTCTTGCTCAGGTCTGTGTAAGATCAGAAAATCAGTTCCCTGTGTGGCCTGAGGTTGGTTGGTTGCCATGCAGTCTGTGAGAGGATCTGCTGCACGTTGTTTTCTTTAAACCAAAACTTAGTTGTATTATGTGGTTTTTTGAACTTCTTTCCAAATTTAAGAATGACTCTAGAGCATGTAGTGCTTCAGTAGCTGTATGAGAGAGAAATCAAGTTTTTGGCAAATAAGGCAAAAACTTTTGTGTGTGGTGTGGGTTCTGTTCTATCCTAAGTGGGCCATTTTAAGTCATGTTGATGTGATAGAAACAATTTTAAGATTGATGGTAAAACTTGCTCCTGCAGTGAGTATCAGAAGCAGCTAGCATTTTACATACAGTGTAAACAAAAGGATGATCATCAGCCATAATTAGACTTTTATTGGTTTGTAAGCTGACTCATGCCCCCTGGAATTTTTGCACAGCGAGCTAAAGACATGCCAAGGTTTAGAAAAGCGTGATAAAGCATGATTGCTCTTTGGCTTGTAAAAATATCAAGTTTGGATGTACAGCTGTTGTGTGTTCCCTAATAATAAAAATAAGAGAAAAATGTTGTAGCCTTTACTCATCCCTTCTTCCAGCAAACTTTCCATGGAATTGAGTAAGAGCTTCAGGGTGTAGTTTGTGGACACTGGCTGTTAATGTCAGATTGGAAAGCCATCAGCAAAAATAGCCAAACTCTGATGTTTCTTCAATTTTGGGGGATGCCAAAGATAGCAGGCTTCTGAGTGGGCAGAAAATCTTGGTCCAGGCTTTGAAGTGCTGAAAAATATCAACCATCACAGCAAATCTTGGCCTTTTGGAAGATCTGAAACCATGTGGTACACTGGTTGAGGAGCAAGGCATTCTGTAGGGCATTCCTGAAGATCTTGAAACAGCTGTAGAGAAGTTCTCTGAAACTCAACAGGTGACTAACTCCTGAGCATGTCATGCAAGTCCATGTCATGTACCTATAAGGCTTTTACAGCTTCTCACAACTGTGTATTGACACAGAGCATACTGGAGTAGATAATTCTTCTTTTGATCTGCAAATCTGTTGACATTAATTTCTACTTTCAAAACTGTTCATAAAAAATATTTTCTTGTAATGCAGCTTTGCCACTGAAGTGGTCCCTAAGGCAATTGACTATCATCATAGCTCTTCTGGCTCATTTGAGATCAGAAGTTCAGCCTGGCACCTGAAGGTCTCTGGGTTAAATGTGCTCAGTAGGATTCAGGGGCAGTAATGGTGTCCCTTCTCCCTGTGCGGCCTGTGGTCTTCTGCCATTGCTCTCCCTCTGTCACCACAGCTGTGCCTGGATAAGGCACATGCTTGACCCTGGACTTTGCTGGTCCAGGCGACTGCTGTGTGGGGCTGGTGGGTTTGGACACTTTTCCATTGCCAGTGTCTGTACCTCAGATCTTGCTCAGCTTCTCGTGTCTCTATCAATAAATTAAATTGCACATGTAAGAGACAGGAAAGTTCTCTTCCTGGTTGACAAAATAATTGCATAATTTCTCTGAATAAAACCAGAAAATGTATAAACATGGAACTACTGTCCCTCAAAATTTCTGTTCCCTCTGTTTGGTTTTTTTTTTGTTTTTTTTTGTTTTTTTTAAGCATATGGAGGAGATTTCCTGCATGGTTATGGGATACTGACATGGTTTAAATGAAGGTACACATGTCCTTGAAGGACTGAGCACATGGATATGTGTAAATATGGAAATAAGCGGACTGGTTTCTCAGTGCTGATCTCCCTATTACAAGGTGCAGAGGCTGCAAAGTACAGAGTCACTTCTACAGCTCTGGCAAAATGCATGAACTGACCTATGATGATGAACCGGGGTCTGTTCAGACTGAAATCATATAGATGCATTGGGATAGATGCTGCTCACTTAACAGAAAGGGGTTGTTTTACCGCTGTGTTAAAGCATGATGATAATACAGTAGCATAAAGCATATAGCTCATTTAACCCTGTTGGTAGTGCTGTTTCTCACCTGATGAGAGGGTGTGGGCAGGAAATGGTCCTGTCTCACTTGGAAAAACCAGGCGAGAGAATTGCCTAGCATTTGTACACTTCTAAAATATGTCATTCTGGAAACCCCTAATCAGAAACAGGAGCTTTGAGCTGTACAGGGTCTGAATTCTCAGTTGCTTACGTGTCCTTCCTCGCCCCCTCGCCTAGTCACTGCTGGACGACGCTGAAGGTTGGTAGCTAGATGACTGAGAGGGACTTGTGGCTGTTTGCAAGTTTGCTTTTGACTTCAGGAGTGGCTGCTGTGCTACCTCTATGGAGGTTGGGGTTTTTTGGGTTGTTTTTTTGGTTTGTTTTTGGTGGGGTTTTTTTGGTTTTTTTGTTTTGTTGGGTTTTTTTGTGTTTTTTTTTAAGCATCTGTTGTACATTTGTCTATGGCAAGAATTACAATCCCCAAAGGAATTGTTGGCTGATGTATAGATGATGCCAGATGAGGAAAAGCACCGTTTGGCACATTCCAAATTAAGCAGCTCTCCGTGTACAACACTGTCATTTGGAGATGATTTACACAGCCTCTTTTGCCATCAGTATGTCATCTGCCTTCTCTGTGCTGTTGAGCTTTAAGGCTTGGATGCAGCCTGACTACTTAAACACACTGTCATGATTGGAAACACACTGAGGAAAACAAATGCATGCGCTTGCCTTTTGTTGCAAACTGTTTTATTTCAATGGAAAGCAGAAGTAGTGGAGTCATTTTTCCCCCCTTCTGATGTTGATGTCAGGATTTCAAGCCTGACTGCCTGAATGACGAGAGCCGTGGTATTTCCATAGGACAGAGCCGATGTCAGGTTTCAATGTGTTCCCATTAATGTGGAGGGAGAAAACTTCAGTCTCCTTCCCATCTTGGCCAGATTCTTCATTTTACATAATGTAAAAATAACCATGGGGAAGTTGTGATGATTAGCGTTTCTCTCCAGATAAGGTCCAGATCCTGTGCTGGTGTAACTCAGCATAGTTCTTTTGACTTCTACAAGATGGCTGAGTCTGATCTCCTCGCTGGTTTTTGCCCACATGGATTGTTGCAGAGGGGGGGTTGTCTCCATCCCCCATTGCGGGTGGCTGTGGTGATGGTTGGGCCAGCAGCTCCTCTTCCCTCTGGCCCTCAGCCAAGCTGCTCACAGAGTTGTTACCCAGTTTCAGTGAAAAGGGGCTTTACCAGTTTTAGTAAAATCCCTAATGTTAACATTGTTGAAACAACACGAGAAGATCCAAAAGATCTTATCCCCTGTCTTCCCCCCCAGCTTAACCTGGGCCAAAAGAAAGTCTATATATTGATATAACCATCCCAATTGCAGGATTTGACTTGTACAGCTGAAATCTATCTGTGGACAGTTCTTTACTTTCAGCTGTGTATTTAGTGTGTTAAAACTTGTACGTGTCCAGAAGACAACTATTTCATTCTGTCCATATCTCTAATGGTCTTTCTGAGACCATGAAGTTACTTAATGAGTAATCCTTGCCCACAAATGCTGTCTTTCCCTGTCAGAAGCTTCTGACTTGAGATAGATCCAGTTCTGCAAATTTTTCAATAAAGCCCCAGTTTTCCTAGCATATGTCTGCCCTTGCTGGCTTAATAAAGTATTTGCTGGAGTAAAGCCTGTGGGTCTGAGAGTGTTATGGTGGTGACTTCTGCCCTGTGTATGACAAGAAAACACAGGCAAATGTAAGTCAAGCTTAAAACCAGAGTTTTCTTCCTCTCTTAAGTAGCGAACTGATTTTAAGCTGAATTTAGGACAACTGGGTTTGGTCTGTGGAAGATAAATTTGGTATTTTCAAATGAATAAAGCAAAAATGATTTTTCCATTCTGCTCTGGGTACTGTATCAATGTTTATGGAGCAATGTGAAAGTTTTAAACTGTGAAAGAAATTATCGCCTGCTCTAATCAAAATTTTCGGGGAAAGGCTTATTAAAGTACTGATACATTATCTTAAACTTTTGAGTACCGTTCCTTCCATTTACAAGAACTTGAACTTTCTATAGATGCTTCGATAAACTTTTCAACAGGGTTCAAAAAAACTAACAAACGATCCCATTACACCAGATGTTAAAAATCTATTCATCTTACACTAATGAGTTAGTGGACATGCCTAAAATAAAAATATCTGTTCCTTTTACATCGTTTAAATCGCTACTGTCAGGTACTTCAGCTCCAAATGATAACGCGTGTTTAAAAAAACAAATGCATTAATGTTTCATGTTATTTTAAAATGTCTGTGACTTTTTTCAAATGATTTATATCGTGTTTGTGATCCAAGCCTGAAAGTGTGCTAAGAGGCCTGGGGAGAAGAAAACTTGCTTTAAAAGCAGAATATTTCCCATACTATTACCCCAAACCAGTGAAGCAATGAAATACAACAAAGAAATTGGGAGAGATTGTTGTTTTTATCTTTAGCAAGTTTATTTAAAATCTAATATTTTATAAAATGCAAATCAATTTAGTGATAAGACCTATAATATGGAATGCCTGAGTAATCCTTCTGTATTACACTTCATTTGTTTCCCTTTGTGGTTTGTTTTTGAGACATGCAACTCTAATATCTTAGAAAAAATAGTCATGTATTATTGTAAACACCTCTTTCAGATGGTGGTTAGTCTTCTGGTTTGATATGCATCTCTGACATTAACTTATAGTGCAGAAAGAGCACCGACCTCTAAGAAGGGTTCTTCATGGCACATGCACTAAATGGAAAGGGCTGTTGGTACAAAAAGCCCTGTTTGGCTTAATCTGTGGGAGAGAGAACAAGAACCTCTTAATAAGAGAGATCTCTATAGTGGGAAAATACACATTAGGTAGTGTCTCTCCCATACAGCTTCTGCTTTACCTGCCTCGTGCTGTGAAGACATGCTGTCAGCATTCTCCTCCTGCTGCAGCAGCTATGTGTTGATGTATTCTGGTTGCCTTCAGTGGTCTGATGCAAGTAGGTTTGGAGAGCACTCGAACAGCTGACGTCAACTAACATTTAAATAAGATATCCAGCAAAAGCCATCACTGATCAGCCAGCCAGTTCCTGTGCTGAAACAGTAACACATGTGAAGTATAATCACCAAGAGGAGTCGGGGGTTTTATCGCTGCTGATGCAGCTCAGCTCTGGTGACTGTGGCCTATCAAGTTTGTCCCAACAGATTCCCTACAGGGAACTTTTTGATTTGAGTCCCTTTGTATCATTCAGAGATGCTCCAGGAAGGTGGAAACAGCGCAGGGATGACCCATCTCCTGAAAGCACTTCCCAGCAAGTAATCACATTTGTTTAATCCTATTTTTAAATTGGTGAAGCTCTGTCTTAAAACCACTTTTTTTGTCTATACTAATCTGTCCAAAAACTATTCCAGATCTTCTGTTGGTCACACAACTCCTAATTTTTAACATCAGTTTATTCACAGTCAATTTATTACTGTTATGCCAACACTGTCCTATAGTTTAAACAGCTTTTTGAAAACAAAACAGGGCGTATCTCCCTTTTGTTGTGTTTGTAGGTGGCAATCTGTCCCATCTGTCTTTGTTTTTCTAGGCTATGCATGGCAGGCTCCTCTGGTCCCTTGGCCAAGGCCGGACCTCTGGTGTCCTGCTCCTCTCTGGCTCCCACTGGTTAAAGAATAAAAGTAGGACTAAATGTTTCAGCTAAAAGCCACCTTCAGAAGGCAACACGAACCCAGGCTTCTCTCTGGAGCTTAATTGTTTTAGTTTTATTATATTTCCTGATGGCAATTTAAAAAACGTGTGCGAGAACACTGTTGTGGATCCAAAGGGCTCTCCTTTGAAACAAAGCGGGTGTGCGTTCGCTGTGTCCAGGCGCTGGTGACAATGCCATTAGTGGTGTTGTATTTCCATGTCCCTAAGGCAGTGATTGTGCTGACGTTAATTTGTAGGGAACAAAAGTAAAATCAGATGTGAGGTTTTTACTTTAGCTCTTTGCATTTTCAGCGTTATCTTGCATTTGAATAACTCGGTAATTTTGAATTTTTTTTAGTACCTTCACACTTAGCAAATCCTACTGATATTTTTAAAAGGAATATTTTTTTTTTAAAGTTGGTTGGTTTCTTGGAGAGGATGTGCAAAAATAATTTGAAGCAACCTGTAAACAGGTTTCTTTCTTTCCAGAAAGCATCTACAAACATTAGATTGACGATAGTGTCTTGTCCTTCTGAAGACGCACCTGGGTTTGAAATGGGACTAGCAAAGGAAAGTCACGTACGGCCCATGTGGTGGTTTTACCGAGATGATTTCTGTCACAGCAGTGGAAATGCTGCTTATGTATTAAGGCTATTTTTTGAACTGTGTGGCTGAAAAACAGCCGATCTTAAAAGCACTGTCCTGAAAAACCAGCTGTGTAAATATTTCAGTATGTTTTTCCCTCCTGATTTGTTATTCTTCCCCCAGCCCCCTTTGCAACAGCAGATTATTCACTTTTCCTTCGGAAAAGGATCTTTGCAGTTTGAAGTTTCCTGGTATCAGACTCCAGGGGGGACCTTCGCTCTCCTTTGCAGCAGCGTGTTGAGCCCTCGCCATCCCGTCGGTCAGAATTAAAACTAAATGATCCCTGGTATTTCCCTGCCAGGTGACCAGGTGTCAGGCACAGTGCCAAGGATGTAGTGGGCAAGTCCAGCACCTGGCTGCCCAAATCTCTGGCTGTATCATTCCCATTTTTGGTAATGAACACTGGAATTTTACTGTAGATCTTGCAGATGGAGTTGTCTGAACCTGGGATTTTGTTTTAGTCTCTAATCTATTTTGTTATTAGCTGTATTGTTACCTATTTTTCAATCTGCTGGAATAATTTGCAGGAAATCAGTGTGACTTTCTCTACACCAAGATAAGCAGAAAGATTTGCTTTCCTGTTTTCACAAGGGCTTTAGTTCTGCAGGTTGAAAAATCTAGTGTTTTGGGTTTTTTTTTTATAAGCTTGTAAAAAACTCTAGTTAGTAAATATTTATTCCATTTCACTTACCATCTTAATGGGCACAGAGAGAAGTGTCCATCTAAGTGTACTCCAGAACTGGAGCTGCTCTTCCAGAACAGACCAAATTATCCAGGCAAACTTCGTTTACTGCTGCAACCGTAGCCTGTGACTGATGCTCCTGAGGAATAGCTCTGGTGACAAGTCTGGTCCCTAGCAGGTGATTTACTTATGACTTTCAAAAGGATGAAGGGTTTCATTTGTGGTGGTTGTTTTGGTTTTTTTTTAACACAGACCAGTCTGGACTGGCTGACCTTCTTATATTCACGTGTAATCTTCAGAGGAGGAAGAAGTGCTGCCCCGCAAGGCACTGAGCTTTCCTGACTCCCACTTTGCTATGGGACTTGTGCAGATCAGCGCAGGACCCAGCGGTGCACGGATCAAGGCTTCAGGCACTTGGTGAGGCTCAGCAGGACGGAGCACCTGTGGTTTCTACCACGCTGTGCCTCCACCCTGCTTGCAGCCAGAGCAGTTCTTGCTTGCATCTGCTTGCAAAATACTGGGAGAGCTGGGGGGGTGTGATGGGGCTGTAACTGGTGGGGCTGTTTGGGTGTGAATTGGCAATCGGTCGTCAGCTGGCAAGCAGCCCTCCTCCCTTGCTAGTGCTGGGACCTCTGTTCTCATTGTTGTTACAAACTCTAGCTCAGACTTTTCCTTAATTGACACCTGATACATGCCAATGAGGGGTTGGTGGTTTTTTTTGTGGCTTGTAGTTTTCTATTGTGATCTTGTATTGTAGTTTCTGTCCAGGGATGCCATCAGAGCTGTGTTAATGATGAACCCTGCGGACTGTGTGGTTTGCTCTCAACTTCTATTAAACCAGGAACTGCAAAGCCTGCAAGAGCTGAACACTGGTAGCCTTATAACAGAATGGTTTCATATAACTATATCCTAAATGGCTAAATCCATACCCAAACAGCCTCTTCATATGCAGTACCCTAAAGTAAGTATAGTCTCTCCAATATATAGGTTAGTTTTCTGAAATTAAACACAAATTTGTGTAGAAGATGGACAAAACCATTATATTCGTATCTCCCTGCAAGCACCACCCACTCAATTTAGATGTCAGATCTTAAAAACAGAATCTTTGGTGGGAGACACTGATGCCAGGCTGGGCAAATGCCGGCTGTGGGCATCCGGCTCAGGGTATTTGTGAGCAAACTGGGCAGCTGCTGCTCAGAAACCGCCTGGGCGCAAGGGGGGAAAGCGTGAGTCTCACGTGAGTCGTAGGTGTTCTTGTTCAACGCGTGCTTTTTTAAACCTCAATATGTGTATGAACTTGAGACGGGATCTGTGGAGTCAGGAAGGCCTGGAAACATTATAGCTGATAATGTGCTCCCTGTAGTACTGCTCTCTATCTTAATGCACTTTGCAGGCTGCGAATGAGCAGTATGAAAGTCATTGGTTTGCTACTGAAATGCAACTTGGGACTTTTTATGTCTGTGTTGACTTAGAATAGAAAATAAATGTGTAAAAAGTGTCCAGCTGAGGTTGCAGGGGACTCTTTAAATGGGCTGAAGGAAATTTCTCTGGCCAGAATTTAGTGCAGCTATTCCTGGCCACGCCTGTGGGTTTTCCCATCTGCTGCTCACAGGAGAAGAGTCATCCCATGCATTGCTTGTGCATTCATTACTCAAGATAGCCACTAAAAAACCTTTTTAAAAAGAAAAAATAATCAAGTTGTTATGGGGGGGAAATGGGACCCAGCCCCGTGGCATGGTGTCAGCTTCCTGAAGGCTGGAGGTGAGCAGAGCTGGACTGGAGCACACTGTATCCAGCGGGATCGCTCAGAGGTGTGCTAGCGAAGGGTTTGGACTCCCCATATTTTAAATCCTGCTTTTTTTTTCTTCCCTTCCACTAGCTTTTCATATCCTTCATGAGCACAGGAGGGAAATGAGCCCCCAGGTTTGTGTCCAAAGAAAGGATTTGTGTGCTGTACACACTGCTCCAGAGGAGACCGGGGATGTGTTTATGCTGCTTATTGCAAAGGAGCTGAGTAACCCGGCCTGTGCCGAGCTCCTCACGCCTGTGAGTCTGCAGGATCGGAGTTACCATGCGTATGTCTATCTGTGTGGCACAAATTGCTGTGGGTGGTACGTCTGCCAGCCAGACAAAAAGGTATTACTTGGGATGAGGCTGATACTCTTTCATCAGTAGTGGTCTGGGACACTACTTTTGCATCACTACACTGGCATCCTTTTTTAAATTTATTTTAGTGATCATTAGGTGTCTTAGGAGCTTTCCATCAATAAGTGGAGCCTAAGGAGATGGTAGCCAAAAATATTCACATGTTGTTCAGGTTCTGCCTACAAGTAAGAAATGGACATGTTAACACTGGACAAAAACCAAAAACCCCTCTGGTTTAGAGAGATGTCAAGCCTGCATTTAAATTGGCACTCTGTGCTGTGTCCCCCATTGAGGGACAGTATTCCTTTTTTTTTTTTTTTCTTTTTTTTTTTTTTTTTTAAAAAAAAGGACTAATTTAATAGAGTAGAATTTTAATTAAGTGGAAACTTTTTCAGAAAGGCATTGACTTGTATAATCGCAAATGAAAAATAGGCTGTAACCACCATCATTCCCTAAGCATAATTTGCAAAAAATACTTACATCGACTAAGTAAATGTGATCTGAATCGGAAAATTATTCTGAAAGACTGTTTTAACTTAGCTTCGACCAAATTAATGTCAGTCTGGTTAGTGGCTTGATAATAAACATGCTTCTGCTTTCTGAAGCCACTACTGTATAATCTGATTACAGTTGATGTGGCTGGCAGTGAGCCAGCCCCGGCTCTCGTAGCGGCCTCCTTCCCTACTGGAATGTTCTAATAAAAACCACAAAATTTGCTTTGAAAGCAATCAGCTGAGGCTGGCGCGTTAGCCACGCGGCACGGCGGCAGCGCGGGATCCCAGCCCAACCGGTGGCTCTGCTGGTGCAGGGGGCTCCTCGCCTTCACACCCTGAAGGTGGCTTCTTGCCTTTACTGCCTTTTTCTAGCTGTAAGGGGAGAAGCAGCTGGGGTGGCAGCGACACGGGGCACCTCTCTGGATGCGCGTCCCTGAAGGCTAGCTCATGCCAAGTGTGCTCAAGCTGGAGGCGGAGACTTTCAGAGGTGATGTCTCTCTTGGGGCTGGTGTTATCTAGAAACAGTGAACGCAGAGGTTCTTTGCAAGTTTTAATCAGATATCAATTAAAGTGCTGCTACCATCGCTTACATTCACACCAGGGTGGCTGATTGGGAAGTGAATGTCTGACACTTCTTAGTGAGAAACCTTGTCTCCAAACCCAGCTGTTAATGGAATGTTTTTTTCCTATATCAAGTTGTATTGCTTGATATAAATTATTTGCAGTTTTGCTGATGACCTCTTCAACAACACACTTTTCTACTCGTGTGGTAAAGGCTGTTGTATTGCCATCTGAGGGGGGAGTTAATGCAGTGGAGAAACCTGCAGTGATGAAGAGCTGCAGCTTTCTGCAGTGTTACTGGAATGGGAATTTTTCTTGTGCTAAGTGCTCATTGAAATTTTTTTCTTTTTTTTTTAAATTAAAAAAAAAAAAACAACTTGGAAAACTTTGGGTTTTACTCTTTTTTTCTGCTTTTATGGGGGAGGTTCTGCAGAGTGGGTTGGATACCACGAGAGTGGTTTCCTGGGCAAGTCAAATGCGAAGCGTCATCTCTTCCAGATAAGAATTATTTTATTTCTTGGCAGCTGGATTGCTGTTAGTGCCTAAACATCTTCAAAGACTATAAAAATGAAGACTTGTTACTGTTACTTCAATGATTTTGTCCAAGATTTTGCTCCCCGGATGCTATATATATACACAGGGTCTGTTTCTTATATTTTCAAAATTGCTGGCATGAAGGCTAATGTAGGAAATCAGAAACAACATCTTCTAAAGTGGAGAAAACTAGAAATACCTTCATCTGAAGGTAGCCAGTGATGAGTAAAGGAGTTTACAAGAAAAAAAAAATATTAGCGAAGTCTTTCCATATTGCTAGTAAAACCAGCAAGCTATTTTGGTTCTTTCATGACCGTGAGCTTATCCTCCACTGACGACTTCTGCAACCCTCTTGGAAAGGTTCATGAGGTGCAGGATTGGCCAAGCTTATGGGCAGTGAAATACTCCTGGGGCATGTCACGAGAGCAAGATCAAGACTTCAGAAAGGGCAGCTTGTGTGTTTTGTTAAATAGGATTTTAGATAATGTGGCCACAGATGCTTGTTGTTGGTCTTTGAAGCTGGTTATCAAAGTCTTAACTGCAAAGCAAGCAGGTCTTTGGAAGATAGCGGTGATGGTCAAGGCTGGCTCTGCAGAAGCACTTGTTGGATTAGAGGTGGGATGTATTTGGCCATTTACCTTGAAGTCTGCTTAGATGCCAGAGATGAATAAATGCTTGTTCCTGCTACAAGGAGTCAATGCCTGCGGTGGGCATTGCAGCGGGACACGTATGCTGGGGTGAGCAGCACTGGATAGTTTTGTGCCAAGTGAGTTGGTGACATGGGGAAGGTGCGTGGTGGAACAACGTGGCTATCAAAACATGGTGCAACACTGGGGGGCTGTGCCTGTCTGCACCCACAACCTCAGCTCCAAGAGCAGGAGGGGGTGAGTTGCTTGGGGTGGAAATGGGTGGCCCTCAGGTTTCTAAAGCTTTTGGATCAAAGTGGAGACACCTTTGGGTGCTAAAAGAGCCTGTTGCTCTGCATCATTCATTTGTCCTGCGTGTTGTAAAAGTGGCACCTCCTTCAACCCATATACTTGTTCATGTGTGCATGTAGGGGGTGAACTCTATCTCTCTATTGTAAATTATAATGTCAGCTAATAGAAAACAGAGCCGTGCTCTGTTTGCTTACAGTCATTACACTAAAATAGATTAAATTTTTATATTCCAGCTGAAAAGAATTAGACATAGATGATTGACATGCAAAATAGGAGAAGATTGGGATGAAAAAGAAAATTATGCTGACTTTTTAAAGAACTAGCTCTAAAATTACATTTAATTTTGTTTAATGGATTGCTAATAAAAGCACCTGGAACAATAATTTCACATCAACTGCAGATCATTAGTGGGTTTTTAATAATGGAGACAGAACAGGAATCTGAAAGATTTTCAGGAAAGAAAAACCAAATTGTAAATGGGATATAAAATATGGTACCTCATTTCCTAGCAAGGTTTATCTCTAAATTTTCCAAATGTTTTAAGTGTTCTCTAAAGTGCTGCAGATACTGAAATCTGGGGAGTGTGCTGGTATTCTGATAAGTTGAAACAAAATAAGGAGTCTTTCTGCAGCTTCAGAGAGGCATTTTGAGTTTTATTTGTATAATATAGAATACAATCTTTACCAAAGAGGTCTGGATTGTGGAGACATTAACTATTTATTTGCCAAGGTGAGGAAATCTGCCACAAAATTAGTGGAAAGTATCTGTTTTGCCATTCCCTTCTCTGCTTCCCATGGGACATGAGAAGTAAAAACAACTTGTGTCCCACTCTTTTCAATCTGCAAAGCAATTAGTTCAGGTTTCCAATACCTGACTGATGAACGGAGGAGACACACAGACCCTTGAAAAAGACACTTTTGTGTAGTTTGCATTTATTTTGCAAGAAGACATCTAATGTTTCAGTAAATTCTTTCAGTAGAAATGTTTGCTTAGCTAAGAGGAAAATGGGACATTAGAAAAGTTTTCCCACTTCATTGTCTTGCTTTTTTTACATGTTTCTGCAAAGGTTTTACAGATTTTAACTGAAACCTTTATTGGGCCCGTAAATCACTGAGTTTCATTGGCTTTCTTCTTTTTTTGTTTTTGTTTTTATAAATACATATCACTGCCAAAGCAGACAAACATCTTCAAGGTTAATAAAGGCAGAGGAGATGCAGGTTCTTCCAGAGCCATGAATGTTTTTAGTTTATTTGTTGCTATTGAATTTGAACTTACTTTTCAATAAAACTGGAAAGGAAATGCTGCTATTTTCCCACAAAATTGTGCCAGGAAATGAATTTGCTGTGATTTGGTTTCATCTTGGAAGTGGTGGCTGGAGATCTTATTGAAAACTCTCAATTATTATGACCATGGTCATCCCTCACGTGGCTCCAGACTGGGAATCTGAGTCTCGGGGGGTCTCTAGGAGCTTGGAGGTAGGACTCCAAGTCCAGAAGTGTGCTGTGGTCCTGCTCATTATCTGTGCCTCCAGATCTCACATCAGCCTGCGCTTTCCTGCTCTGCCTAAAGGAGATCCTGGGGTTTGTTTATTGCTCATTGGGTTTTATGGCATGGATGACTACAGGAAAAGGCAGGAACTGGCATATCTACTTAGTATATAACTTTTTTTTTTTTCCTAGGTACAATGTTTAAAGCTATAGGTACACAGGTGTGTGGGCACCACTTCTGCATGCCCAGTGTCTGTGCAACAGATCTGCACTACCCAAAACCGTGAGAATTTTAGCATGCGGTGAGCCTCTGCTCATCATTTAGGCAGCATTGTGCCTCCATAGTAATTACTGGGTGCCTAATGGATTGAAAACCCTATTTAAAACAATTACATGGGAGTCTTAGTCCTGTGGGCTAAACTGTTCTAGCTATAAACTCTGACTGGAATCAAGTATATAACGTCTGGCAAGAAAATATGTGTGTGTGGGGGGGGGTGTTTGTATATATGAGGGGTTTTTTTTTGTTTTTTTGTTTTGTTGTGTTGTTGTTTTTTTGTTGGTTTTTTTTTTAAATAAAAGCACAGTCTGTTTTTTCTGATTTTCTTTCATTTCCTTCCCAGCATGCCAGGTCTCTGCAGCACTCCTGCCTGCACCTCAGCTGTGCTGGATCAATACAGGAGATGGTGGAGGAGATAGCAGATCTCTTTCTATGAAACCAGCACTGAAGGACACACTTGTAGTGCAGCTGGAGACACAGGCTCCTGTTGCTTTTCTAAAATATGTGAGGCAACTGGAAAGCCAGAGGATTTCCAGATCAAAGGTGGTGTGTGTGTGTCCTTGTTCAGGAGGTACCAGCAATTCCCCAGCCTGATCCCACACCTTCTCTTCCAACTCTGTTAGGGCATCTCCATGCACTTGCAAAAAGCAGAATTCTTGAATCCAGGCTGGAAGTGATGAAAACGGCTTCATCAGCCCCTGGTCCTGGCCCGTAGCCTCTCTTTTCTGTAGTCTGCTCGGTTTCTCCTTGCTCCCTGATATAATGAAGTTACAGGCAGAGTTTCTCTGCTAATTGTCTATGTATATGGGGAGGGATTTCTTTGCATAGGTACAGTGCAAAAATGAAGTGCTTGGCCCTGGCTACCCTCCTTCTCCTCCCTGGGATGATTCAGCTCTTATTTTGCAAATACTTGGCTGTAATGATTTGAGAAATCACAGCAATTGAGTTAGTTATCTGCCCCACTTTCACTGGCCTCTGACACCAGAGGAGACCTTCCTGCTGCAGTTAATCCCTAGGGTGAGACCACCCTTTCTCCCCTTTTTTTTTTTTTTTTTTTTTTTTAAAAATCTTTGCATTGGTAGGTGAATGCGGTGGCATCTGCAGCTCCTCGCTTCCTGGGCAGGCTCCCCAGGGGAAAGCACAGTGGATGGCAGGACCTGCCACAGTAACTGTGTCAGAAATCATGGCCAGGCGAAGCTGCTGGAAAAGCTCTTCCCCATAAGAGGAGTCCCTAGGCACGGGCAGTTTCCTGCATAAATAATCCACTCTCACTTGGTGCTAATGAGAATTTGGTTTTGCATGTCTTTACAATAGAGAAGAAAGGGCTGCTCCCCCCTCTTTGCACGGGTCACGTCTGAAACGAGGAGCTGTAAGGCTTTGGGAGCAAAGCTGGTGTCTTCATTCTGGGTCCCTCCAGCACCAGGTGTCCCAATGCTCAGAGATACAGCTGTTGCTCTTAGGATGCACCTACCAAAAAAAAAAAAAAGCCATCCCTGTGCACCTGGAGCTGAGAGATTTTGCAATTTTGTGCCTCTTTCTCATGTTGCAGGTGGCTGTGGACATCCCTGTTGGCTGATGCCTGTTGCTATACATTAGTTGCACATCAGTGCAAAGGGAGTGTTCAGCTGTGCTGGTGGTATCAACCGGAGGTTTTCTACCAGTATGATTTTCTTTTTTTTTTAAGCCAGCTGTTGCTGGAGGGCTTTGTGTGTGTGTCTGCATGTTTTGGAATTGCAGAGGATTTGGGGTTCTGTTTTTTAGTGGACTCGTAAAATTCTACCAGGGTCTTTAACACAGTGTGTACTTCTAGCGCTGCTGCTCCGCAGCTGTATGGTTATTGAGATGTTTTATTATTTCAATAACATTTTGAAAGGGATGTTTCCCTCCCAGCTTGAGGGAAGAAAATTGAATCCCCTTTCTGTTATCTTATGGCTATGGGACTAAAACTGATGTGCTCAGATCTCTTCTGAAAAGGCTCCATTGCCTGTGCCCATGCCTAGTGGTACAGGAGAGGACTGGACATGTCTCTCTCAGCAGGTATCCTTTGCAAAGACCGGCTTTATGAGTGTATTTTGCTCAATGTGAAAGGTTACTTGTGATCATAAAGGCTTTCTTCCAAGAAATCCCAAGAGATTTCTGCTGCCTGATTCTGTGCTCATACGTGCTCTAGCAAGAAGCAGTAGGTAATGTATTTATACTACAAAAAATCTGTTTAAGAATAGTTTTTCCCAGAGATTCCCTAGCTTATGAAATTATAAATTAGAGATTAATTCATACCAGCTGATGAAAAAAGCACTGAGCTTCTCTATTCCATAGTGATGATATATTAAACACTAGCCAGGCAGGCTGGCAGCAGTCTTGTGGCTTTTTTTCTTTTTTTTTAAATTGGTTGGAAACAGAAATGGTGAGGTACTAACAGGCTGACTCCTGTTCTTACCTCTGCTGTCAGAGTGGTTCTAAAGAATTCCAAACAATATGATAAATACCATGATAGGTGCTTTATATATATATAAATATATAAAACATATGAGAGAGAGAGAGAGAAGATATACAATATATGCACAAAATCCTCTCATTTTCATTGACAGCCCCTGGTGCTGCCAGCCTTGGCGTGCCCGTCCTGCACGATGTGTGCCTGGCACCACGTCCCAGGCAGGGCTTTCCAGCCTCCCTGCTCCCAGCCTGGGCAGCCTTGGAGCACTTGGATGATGTCACTCGGGATTTTCTGAGTCATCATGACGTTGGTTGGGCTCTGCCCGTGTCGTGCTAGGAGGGTTTTACTTTGAAGTCGCTCCTGGCATATGTTCTGTTGAGCAACCATGTAGCGGAACCTTGTTTTGTTCCTGTCCTTCTGTGTTGGATTAGTTCATTCCTGGCATGGTGCGTCAGTATGGTGGTTGACAGCTGACATTAAGACCAAGTTTTCCTGTGTGCAGTGTTCCCTGTTCAGATGAGAATGGGCGCTGATGTGAAAGCAGGATTAGTTTTCAGTGTTTTATCCATTGTTGGTTTTTTTTTGTTTGTTTTGGGTTTTTTTGTCCTCCTGAAAGGAGGAATTCCTACATATATAAGAAGAGCTTCCACTCTGGAGATTAGGTTGAGAAGTTATTTAGATCCCATGCTAAAGTTAGATGTTCTGCTTAAATGTGTTTCCAAAGGCAACATATCCTACTGGTTTAATACTTAGTGGTAAGGAGTAATGAGGCTGAGCCAGTGGCCAGAGCAAAACAGCTTCAGAGAGTCACAGAGCCTGGACCTGTGCTCTTCAGGTCTGTCCTCAGGGCTGGCAATGCCGCCTTAGTGGTTCTTGAAGGATACCAAAAGAAACCAGAAGTTAAATGCGTTTATTGAATTTTGTACTCTTTGTGGTTAGAAATGAATTAATTAGCTCAAAACATTAATAAAGAGGTGACTCCACCACGCTGGCCTCCAGCGAGGCGAGCAGGGTGGGCTGGGCTGGTGAGTTTTGCTGGGAGGGATAGCTGTGCTATATCCTGGCTAGGATGGGAAGGCAAGGACGGGGTGTGCTTCAGAAGAATGGAGGGATCGAGAGCTTTTGATTTTTAAGTTTAAGTATAAGTTAACTTAAGTATAAAACCTCAGAAACAGCAGAAGGGCACTGTTTACAAAATCCTGCTGAGTGGAAAGCCTCCAGTGAGGGTGCTGGAGGTGGCGTGAGCCTCTGAGCCACCCCGGTGCCCAGTGGGGAGCCAGTCGGTGCTTCGGCTCCTGCCCAGCTCGGCTGTTGGGGGGGGAAGTGCTCCCTTTCATAAGGCTTGGTTGTATGGTGAGCACATGTACACATTAATATCTCTTACTGTTGCTAATATGAGCATTTTTATTGCTATTTAGTATTAAGCAGTTGTCATTTGCACTACTCTCATACCTCCAAGCTTCAGCCAAGAGCTGGATCCCGTTTTGTACTCAGCTCAACAGAAGGAGCTGCCTGTGCAGCCAAGGAGGCCACAGCCATGCTGCAGGTCGTGGCTGCCATCTACTCAGCATTGCCTGTGGCTGGCTTTGTACTCAGCCTTTCCCAAACTACAGAAAGATAAACTCATAGTGCAGGCAGGGCTGCAGAACAGCATCAAAATGTGTAGTTGTACAATTATGGAGAGCGGCTCGTGGGCTAAACTGTCTGAGATGGCTCCGGAAAATTTTCCTTGTCACTTAGTAGCAGAGTACAGCTTCATTTTTCTGATGTAGATTCCAAGATGGACAATTAAAGAAAGGAGTGAGTTTAAAAGCATGTGTTACTCCCAAATAAAAAAAACAAAGCAGCGGGGGGAATCCAACCCTTATCAGGTCAATAGTTGGGAAAGCACAGAGGGAAGGTGAGGCTGAAGACCCGCTTAAGCTGACTTTTAGATCTTCCTTTGCTTCTTCACTTGCTTGATTTCTTCCCTTACCCCACCAACCCCAGCAACGCATGCGAAAATAAGATGCCCAAGGTGTGGACCTGATGACAGAATGCAGGGCCTTTTGTTTGGTGCTAAGCACGGGGTCCTGTAAGGAAGCCAAAGGATTAATGAAATAAGTTCCTATAGAGACAGTGAAAAATGACTGGATTGCCAAGAAACTGTCGTCCTAATGAACTTGGATAGTCTGTTTGTTGGAGACACCAGAAAATGGAAATGGGCTTGCATAGCTTTATTATATTCAAAAATAGACTTTAACTAGACCATTCTGTATTCTTTCCTGTTTGAGTAAAAACAGGGGCTTATAGAAGTTGAAAGCAGCAAATAAGCTGATGTGGAGACACATATGGCTTGAAGCTAGTGTTTAAAAAGCAAAGAAACCATAATCAGTTGAAGGTAAAAAGAAAAATGTTCCTAGTAAAGAGTCCTGTTCTCAAGGCATCGCTTCACGTTGGTATGAAGACAAGTTTCGATTAACTCCAGATAAATTCTTTTTTTTAATGTGCACCTTATGCAGAATGCATGTTTGTCACCGTCCATCTTTGTTACTTGGGAGGAAAAAATGTGGAATCATGTTGCTGCTCAAGTGTTTGGGGCCTTAATATTAGAAATCAATTCAATGTGGTCATCTTATGAAAAAGTTCTAAACAGCCCATGTGCTGCTCTGATTTTTAGTTGAAAAGGATAAATTTCCTTCATAATCAGTACTGTAAGATGGGATACAGAAAGTTCAGTTTTCTCTCTGGAGACTGCTTTTTCTAGGGGTGTTCAATGGACTTGAGAAATGTTTTGGTAAAGTACATTAGATTTGCCAGGAAGACCCATGGTGTTGGGAGAAGGGATCTGTCCCATCTGATGTGATGCATGGCCAAGCACAAGGACCTGGCTGGGTCTCTGCTCTAAGACGTGGAACTGTGGTCGTTCGTGCTTTGTATCTCTCTGGGACACCTGGAATATTGTTAGTATTTGTTGGGATCTTTCACATCCACGTAGTGAAGTCACTAGAGCAGGACGTCTGTATAAAAATGTTCTCTGCCTCGGATACTTTCTATTTTGAAAGAAAAGAGGGAAAACAATTTTTTACAAAATTCAGAACACTTTCAACTTTTCGATTGGAAAATGTAAATGGTTGTCTTAAAAAGTAAATAGCCAAGAATTCAAGACAAAATATTCACTGGAAAACATCCCCACTTTCTATCTGGTATCTGGACTTTATACTGTATCTGGACAAGGTGATGGTCATCTGGTATCAGTTTCCCATGGCAGAATTGCAATCTAAAACAATATTGACCTTTTTTGTATCTAGAATTTAATTGGTAGGGACTATGTAAGAATGATTCTTAAAGGTAGCCAGCAATAGAGTGTGTCCGCAGGTGAACATAGCAGTGCAAGTGCTCCGACTGGTACCTGGACAGTGTTGCCACCAGAAAACTTGACCCTATTCCTGGCTATAACTTCTGTTATTGGGTAAACATCTTAAATTCTGAGGAGTTGTGCTCCCTGTCTGTAAAATATGAATAATGATTTTGTATAAATGTTTTTTGATCTCTTCCCATGAAAAGTTCTATGGAAATTCCAAGATTTCAATATTAAATGCTGGATTTAACCTTTGCTGAAAAATGAGACTGTTAAGTTTTTTTTCTTTTAATAAATACTTCTTTTTTTTTTTTTAAGTAAAATATCAGTTTGGCACAGTTAATGCTTTTTACTGTAGTCAAATACAAGTGGCTAACAATAAATTAAGTGCTATAGTAGCAGTGATTAAACAACAATTTAACATTTGCATCTACAGTATGTTCAGAGGCAGATTAAAAACACCACAATGCAATGAATAATGTAGTAATACGAGCTTTGTGAATTATCTGAGGGAGCTCTGAGGCAAGAATTGTGGCTGTGACTGTATAGCACTGGAAGAGGTAGTTATCACAACACGTGAAAGGAGTTGAAACGGTGGTACTTTTCAAGTCAAACAGGTAATTGACTGGTTATTGCTGGTTTAACAGGCATAAAGTATAAGTCAAGAAGGATACCACAATTCAGGCTTTGACACCGAATTGTGTCTCATTTGAACTGATGTGCAACGGCTTCTTGATTCCTTGCCATCAGTCTTCTCCTTACAAACTGCAAGCTGAAGTTAATGGCTTTCATCATAACGGCAATGAAAATACCATTTACCTATTTAAAATGCTCAGCAGGGAAATGCTCAAGAATGATGCTTTGTGCTCCAGGCTGTTCATCCAGTTCGATGAAATCTCAATTTTTCCTTATGGCTGTGTGTACGCAGACATGCCGCGAAGCTTTGAGCTCTCTATCCATTTTTGACCATGATTAATTTTTGTCCACACCAGACAGCTTGTTGTGTATTAAGCCCTCCCAGCCAACAGATAATTTTTCTAGCATTTAAACCAATTTATGGTCTAGCTGATGTGCTCATTATTTCACTAAACCTGGCCAGTCAGCACCGTCTCTGCCACAGAGCAGGAAATTAATCTTTGCAGATATTTGACTCCATCAGCTTTCCTACCTGCTGCATGCAATTGTGGAGGAATTTGGCAAACTTTCTGTAAGAGCTATGTCCTCAAATTGTGTTCACAATTGCTCCCAGTAATCCTTCCATTCCTTTCATGGGCCATGTCCCCCAGGGCATCATTTCTCCCACCCAGCTGGGTGGAACCACAACACCCAAAGCTCAGGGGAGAGAGTTTGGCTGTGTCATTTGTACAACCCAGGAGGGAGTCTCTGAGGTTGCTGAGACTCACCTCATGAGCAGACAGTGAATACGTGACTGGGGTGATCTGAAGTTTCATCTTAAAGCTTGTACCGTTGGCTTTAATAGCTTGGAGCTATTGAAGATATGAAAGACTTGGTAGCAGCTTACCTCCTTGTTTATGTCCCTGGTTTAAGATAAGGGCATGGATGCAATTAGGCTGAAACTTCTCTCGAGAGAAATCACAAAGGAAGCATTAGCTGAAATGTGTACTTTCACCTGCATGTTCATACAGGTGCTTTACAAAAGACAGTTCCAAAGCTCCTGTGTTGATTGTGCTGTGCTGTTGCAGTTGTTGCTCTTAAGAGATAGAAAAGCAAATAGGAACTGGAAAGGAAATTCAGGTCACGTTTCCCTTAATAAAGAGTGTAGTGAGACTGGCGCAAAACCAGGTCTGTGCCCAAGCCCTGGTTAGGTAGAACCCCCCATTTGGACAATGAAGGTGAAATCAAGCCTTGCATGCAGCTCAGCGGGGTTGGGAGGTGCTGCTCTGCCAAAGCCTCACTGGGACTCTCATTTCTATGTTTCCAATATCTACCTGTGTCCTTGCACTGGAAGGAGTTTACCTTGAGTCTCTGATACACAATTAGAGCTAGCATTAGTTTTATGTCCACCCTTTGCTCAAAATGAAAGCTTGTAAATTCAAGTTCTTTGGCTTATAATTTGACTAGGAAAAGGCAGTTCAAATTGGTTTTTTGAGTTTGTTTTTTTTTTTTTTGGTTGGTAGGGGTTTTTTGTTGTTGTTGTCTCTTTATTATTATTTTCAAGGGTTGTGGAGACAGAATTATCATGTGGAGAGATTCACAGTGGATAATGATGCATCAAAAAGATGCAAGGAGATAAATTACAAGGAATCTGAAATTAATTCGGAGATTCCAAGGAGATCCCACTAAGTGACCAATGTTTTGCTGAAATGCCAGCATCTTTTTTCTTTCCAATTTTGTTTTCTCTCTGAGCCATATCTATTGCCTTTGAAGTAGCTACAACTGAGGCCAAAATTTGTGAATGCTGGGAAATCAGCAGTTCTGAGCAAGGAAAAACCTTTGTAGTCAGTTCACAGACAGAGAAACAGAGTAGGCAAAGATGAGGGTTTTTTTATTAATATTTTATTTCCAAGCCTCCAGCATTTGGCCCTCAGCTTCAGCCTGGTTGCATTAAAATGCATGGTGCAATCTTAAAGGTCAGCAGCCACTGAGCAAAGAGCTTCCTGGTCAAGGAGACCTGATGGAGGGAGTGTTTCCCTCCGCACTCCTGTATTGCCAAATGGTTTAGGTTAAGGATAACGAGTCATGGGCTGAAACTTGACTGGCTTTGAGATACAACATATTGCCTCTTCTGGGTGGCTGCATTGGTTAATTAGGACTGTGGTTAATGTCAGAAAATCTAGCCTTGGTTAAAACATATGCAGCACTTCCATTGACTGACGTGGAGTTCAAAAATTAGGAATTGTGAGCATTAAGGCTAAGCAATAAAATGTGTGCTCTTTGTGATTGCCATTTGTGTGTTGTGGCTTGTTCGTGTTTGAGTTCTCAACCTCATGTCCACAACTACTAAACTGGAAATGCCTTTGGATATGACAGATACAATTCCTGTTACCATCTGATTTCTAGTCCGTGGCGTTGTAAGAACCAGCGAGTATTATGAGACATGTTGAAAAATAAAGATAAAACTGGTATTAAATCTCATACTTAAGATGCTCACTCCACTGAGCAACAGAAGTTGGTATCTTGTACCATGGGTCCTGCCATGACAATGCTGCTGTTGCAAGCAGAAGCTGAAACTAATGCCACTTCTTTCAGGCGTTTAAAGATGTTTACGTTTTTCTCATGATACTGTGTTCCTTTCAATTAATTTCAAAAGAGAAGACTACAAAAATTCAAATACAAAACAGTCTGGATGTCATCTGGAATTTATTTGACCTCTTACATTGGCTCTAAAAGAAATCATAAACAAATAAACAAATAAAACTTCTTTTCTAAGATTAAAAAAGACACTTCATTTAATAACTAGATTAAAAAACAATTTGAAACTTAGTGGGGGAGGTTGCGTGTGGCACAAGAGAGGAAGGAGCACATTTCATTTTAATGGTGAGTGGGGATGCTGCCAGTTCATTTGGTATGAACCCCTCGTCAGGGGCGTGAAGAAATTCCTGGTATGCTGAGCACCCCACGGCTGCAATGACCTGTGCTTCCTCAAGTTGGGATCTTTATTTGGCGGGTTTGGATGTTTGAGGAAAAAAATAGTTATTTTCTTTTGGAGGGAGTGAAATTTTAAGGCCAGTATTTGGAAAGGGCATCTTTCTTCACTAGGCAGCCCCAGTACTCCCCAGTCACTTTAAATCTATATGACGGTTGCCAGTCTTTTTGTGGAAAATGAATAGACTAGCTTTCTCCACCTTTAAAAAACTAACTTTTATTTAGGCTCAAATGCACAATTTGGGGCAGAGATTCGTCCCTGCTTTTCTTAGTAGGACATGGTCCCAGCTCTCTCCCCATCTCCCCCAACACCACTCCTCCCTCCCATGAGGCGCCACTGTAGATCTCTTGGATAAAATGTGTTGCTAGGCATAAAACAAGCAGACAAGTGTTTAGGATGCTGTGGAAATCTAAATCTTATTGTAGTTTTGCAGATATTGTTTGTATGTGACTTTTTCTTGGAAACAATTCTTGTTAGGAGGCACAGAGGATTTCTGTGCATCCCTCGGTGAAAAGTCGGACTCTTTTCCTTCAGCATCTTTGTCCAAGGAGTTTGAAGGAGGAGGGACAGAGGAGTGTTGCCAATGTTCGGTCAAAATGAGGACCCATTCAGCCTTGAGCTACCAAAGAGTTTTTTCTGGGCATGAACTGGGACTCTCAGTGTGTCCAAAGTCCAACTAGGCTGAAAAAAACTTCCCTCCCTTCTAGAAAAATGTAGAGCAAACTTTGAGTGACCCGTATGGAAGTGGTGGACCAGTTCTAAAAATAAATCTTTGGTTTTATGCAGGAAAACTGTTTTGGATGGTCTGCACTTCCAGTCTAGTTTGGTGGGGTTAATCTGCAAATCTCGATTGAATGGTGAGAATAGGGGCTCCCCGGGGGGGTGGTTGTAGGGCAAAGCAGATTTCTCTCTGGAGGTGGGGATATACATGCACTCTCATTCAAATACTTACATATTTCTATTAAGATAATTCAGCCAACAAAACATATAGCCAAGATAGAAATTGAGGAATGTAGACTCTTTCTTGGCAGCTCGAATCTGGCTTGGAAGTGTTTCAGGGGAGGATTAAATCTCGCTACTCTCAGTGGGTCAGGGTTGGGATAATTGGCAGAGGCAGAAGTTGGGGATGGCTGAACCCAGGGTTCGCGCAGCACTGCAGAGAGTCTGGGGCTGCTGTAAATGAGGATACAAATGAAAATATGTCAAGCATCTTTCATCCTAGGCATTGCCAAATGGGCTGTGGTATTTTTTGGGTGCTTTGAGCCTATGGAGCGGGGAGATGGCAAAGCTGCTATCTGTGCTTGGCATGGGTTTCTGCCTGGGGTTAGGTGGGAAGGCAAAAGTGCTCCGGCCTTGTTTGATCCTGTTTTGTTTGCCTTGAGGGGGACTCAAATACCTGAAGTCCCACAATGGAAAACTGACTTTTGTGCCCTGATGTTCTTTGCTTTGTGACATTATTCACTTTGTCATTAGTTTGCCTGGTTTTCTGCAATATGTGTATTGTATGCAAATTAATATGGTTAAAACAATATCAGAGAGGCTTACATTTGAGAAAAGTTAATGTTTCTCTTGGCATTTCCAATATCCTTTGTTCTGTATGTGCCGAATTAATTTCTTCTGCCGGCTCTTGCTCTGTGCACATGGTGATAGTGTCCAAGTGACTTGCTGAAAGGGCTCTTCTTTTTCACTGAACAAGGTGGCAATTCCTCTGTTTTGCAAAGTGCATATCTGAGATGTAATCACTTCTGCACAGCTTCCAGAACAAGACAGCAGACCAAAACCAAAACGTAAAATTAAACAGTTTGTGGTATGAAGCTACCACAAACAAAACAAAGCTGGCCTCATGTTTGAGTTTCTCCAGTTTGCTGGATGGACTGTTCCAGGAGGCTCAGTGCTGGGATACAGCATGGATCCAGAGTGGTGGCTTGGTGCTTGTGTCCTTCTTGCCGTACGTGCCAATAACATGGTTAAACTTAAATGTGGGGTGCAATCACGCAGGGTCCAAATGCAAAGTGCAATTTTTGGATGCATAGCTACAAATTTGGATTTCATCCACTGTTAACAAGAACTAAAACCAGAGACGGTGCTGGTCTGTGGTACACTCAGCATGGGTGTTAATTGCCCCCTTTAACTGCTGGGCAGGAGCCGCCGGCGAGGGACACTTCAAAAATAAAGTGTCCCTCAGCCATTTCTCAGTGGTTCCACTTAAACATCCATTAAAACAGATTCAGGTTTGTTTGTTGGGTGTAAACGAACCCCTCAGGTTTTGTGCAGATTGTGGTGTTTTGTGCAGTGGTGGTATGTGCTGCGGGTATTTGTGGCCCTACAAAAGGTGCAATTTCCCCAGTGCCGTTGGTGCAGCTGCATGGAAATGGCAAAGCAGTGCTGGTTTTGCAGTTGCTGGAAACTGAGAATTTTGTGGAGTTAAAAATGCTTATCATTTCCATAGTTTGCTCCAGGGGAGCAAACGTCCTACAGTGTCCCCATGAGCTGCTTCTCTCTTTCCTGGGCTCCATCGCCCTTCCTCTAACCAGTGGAAGAGTGGGCAAGTGCTTTAGACTTCGCGGTTTTCAGTGGCTTAAATGAAGGCAGTGACACATGTCCCAGGCCACGTCTGCAGTCGAGCCCATTGGGTAGGACCAGGGAGGTGGTGATGCAGGAGCAGGGCTTGAGGAGAAGGGATTGCTTGACAAACGTGCACGAAGGTTTTGGGCTGAACCCATCCATTATTCTTGTGTTTATTTCTTATTCCATCAACTTGTGTTTCTGGCAACTGTTTGTTTGCTTTGCGCAGTTATAGTTATATTAGTGTAAATATTTTCTAGTGATTGTCAAGTGTCCAGTTTACTTTAGTTTCTTGCAATTTCCTGCTGGAGTTTAAAAAAAAATTTTTTTTAAAAGGCAGAAAATCACCCTTCCCGTAAGCATCAAACTGTGCTTTTTCAGGCAAAACTCATACCTCTGAAATTTCAAAGGTGCTTTTTTGTGATTTGAGAACTGAAAAAAGAGGTGGCACCTACAAGATTGAAGTGAATTCTCCGCTATGGTCATAAAATGGTACAATAAAACTTGAGTGAGTCACTGCTGCTGGAGTTAAGTGACCATGGGAAATTTATGGTCATACCCTAGTTCTTGTTTATCCTCTTCTTTATCCCATCCGTTTCCTATTAAAACTAATTTTTGTTGTCATGTATGTATATCGAATAGCAATGTCTTTGGAATGGGAGTTTTGTATGTGTGCGTCTTGCAAAATATATAAAAGTCTCCTGGTTGCTATAACAGTAATAGCACAATAAATGCTCAGAGTTGAACCATGCTGAATATATGTAAGCTGGGACTTCATTCTTCTTTTTTTTCCATTGTACCAGCACTCTTTTTCCTGAATGCTTTCTCCAGTTTCCCATTCAGATCCTGAGCATGTAGGTACAGGCATCATGAGGGTTGACTCATGATGGGCTGGCCCTGGGATGCCCTACTCTTGCAAAATTAATTTTTCTTGCAGCAGTACGAGCGAGGGCTGGATCTTATTTATTTTACCAAAGTCACTTTTTCAATATGAGAACAATTAATAAATGATTATAGAAAAGAAATTTGGCATTTGTTCCCCAACCCCTATAAATAAGGTAATTGCCTGCTCCAGAGGGAATGGAGTTGGCAGAAGTTTCACAGGGAACTGTTCAATTCCAGTATTTGTTTGACATGTTTTAAACGGTTTACCGAGCAAAATCAGACACAAAAGGAAAGGGGCTTGTCAATCAGGGCTGTTAATGTCCCCCTGTCAATCAGAGCAATAGCAGCTTTCCTAGGTGGCTGAGGAGTTGCTGGAGGGAGGTGGGGAGCAGCTGTGATAATTTGGGTTTTTTTAGACTTTTGCATTTTATACAAGTGACACATAGTTTCTTGGAGGATCTGATTTATTGTTATATGGATTCACGCAGAGTGCTTGCGAGATTTACTCTGCTTTATGGTATTACAGCAAATGTAAACATGTATAATTCTATTGTGCTAGAAGAAAATGAAGGTGGAAAATGGTCTTTGTCAGCAGCAGGAGGGGTTTAGAAAGAGCTGTGAAAAGGAGAGAAGAGAGAGAGTTGTGACCGACAGTAAGATTTTTTTCATCTCCAAAAGGAAGACCATGGGTCACTTTTGAGGAAAATAGAGGTGAAGCGATGCCAAGGGTTAGGGGAGGCTCGTGCTAAATGGCATGGTGCCTGGCACCAGACTGGATGTGGTGAAGATGCTGTGGTGGGTTTTCCTGCCTGGGACCTGGGGTGCAAGGGGGCCTGTTGGGGCTGACCCCCGCAGCAACCAGCTCCTTTGCTCAGATGGAACTTATTTTAGCTCCAAATGCAACAGATAAGAAACAGAAACATCAGCAAGAGAGAGGTTTGACAGCCAAGTTGTGCAGAAAACAGATGTCATTCTTCATATTTTTCTTTCACCTGGGTAACGCGGGTTATTGCACCTCTCTGCCCTCTGCATAAGGGAACATCTCCCTCCCAACCAAAAGTCTGGTTTAGGACAAATTTTAGCTGTGGTTGCAGCAGGCTTCCTGGTTACAGGTCTGTGCAACCAGTTGTAAGTGTGCGGCACTGATGTACAAACGTGACCGAAGGCTCCCATGAGATTCCTCTGCAGGAGAAGGCACTTCCCAGGGGCACGGGGCTCCCCAGCTGTATCCCCCTGGGGACAAGATTTTCTGCTCCCCAGTTCAGTAAATGTCATTGCTCTGTATCGGATCAATTTAGGGTCATTTTTTTCAATGGCAGAGAACTGTGCAGCGTGAAATACTTGCTCTCTGCTGTATGGCAGCATTGCTCCAAGACACAGGCAGTGCTGTGTTTTGCAGGGGATGCACAGCTGTGTGCGGAGCTGGCTGAAGTGTAGCGCTACGATAATGTGGAGATGATGTGGTTGCAAAACAAAATATAGTTTGGGGATTTACTCTGGCTTTGTGGTCTTTCTAATTATCTGGAAAATCCAAAACCAGAAGTGATCTTCACTGAATTCTGAGCCTGTAGAAAAATTTAAAGGGGAGGAAAAAATACTGGTTTTTCTTACTTTGCATGAGTTCTTAGTTTAGTGCTACAGACCCGTGTTTAGTTTCTATAGTACCCTGTTGGATCTATAGGTATTTCTGCTCTTTAGCAAGATTTTTTACATGTTTTCTAAAGTCTACAATGAGTGGAAACGTTGGGTTTTGGGTTTGCTTTCAGACTGGGCTTCATTGCTCAATACTCCCTAAATCCCTCAAAGCCCCATCCTGTAATATAAACTGGCTGTACATTATTCAGCTGTGGATGCAGTAAATGCTGGAAGGCTGATTATGAATATTGATTAATAATCAAGTGACACCAATCCAATTCTTGGAGGAGTGAGTCAGATATGCTAGAAGATTTTAATCTGTGGTGAGAAAAATACCGGCTGAAGCAGTGGGTTGAAAAGGTTATGATACTGTAGACCACTACCAGTGTGGAGGACTTTTTCAGGATACAGAGGGACTTCCCTGAAGACATTGTGAGTACAGCTAATGAAACCCAGACCAGCTCACGGCTGTTTGTTGTGGCTTTGTGGATCATGGTTTGGAGGATTGTGGCCCAGAGAGGGAAACAGGAATATAGATTCCCCCTGCCCCTGCTTTCAGTGTAATTTCCATCCATTACACTTTTATACGTGGTTAACTACCCTTCCAAAGGCTTTATTTATCTCTATTTCAGAATTAGGCAGCAATATATCTATATTCATGCAGGACTCTCAAGGTTTCTACTTAAGTACTCTTAGATCCTCAGGTGAAATTGTATCCAGTATATCAATAGTTTAAAAGTGTATCCTGGAATCCAGAAAGCACAATTGAAAGCAGGATTTGGCTTATTGTGTTGCATCTTAAATCCAGGCCTGATTTTAGTTAAAAACTTGGCAAGATGCAGCAATAGGCATCATATATTAATCAATGAAAGATGAAGGCCAACCCCGCTGCCCTGCTTTGGGGAGAGACCTGCCTTTTTTTACTGTCTTTCAAGAACAAGGCAGACTTGGAGAGTTAGCAAAAGTCTTCGTGCAGTACCTGGAGTATATGATGGGAAAAATAGCAGTCTGTGGACAAAATGGCTCATAAAATGATAAAACGGTTCAATCGAGCCTCAAATTGACATATTCGGGAAGTGAAATCTTTCATGTTGATTCTGTTTTTCAAATCCTCTGTCCCTTACTGTGACAAACGGATGCACCGTCTCTCCCATGCCCACACATCTGTAGCTTCAGTCCATGCAATCCCACCACTGCGCTTGCCCCTAAAACCAAAGCAGAAGAAAATGGGATGATTTGTGCGTTTCCCTTTCTTATTTCTCTGACCTTGTATCCTGCTTCCACCATATTTTGCCCTGTTTTTCTCAAACGTGGACACTTTAAAATACAAGTGGAAACTGATGGTAGTATCCAAACTTAGTAACATATTGGATAGCTTTGCTCAGAATAATTGCCTCTTTCTTTTCATCTTATCTCAATGTTTAAAGAACAACAATACCTCATCTCCGCTAAACCTTTGAACCTTTCCTGGATATCGTTTGGTGAGTTAAACTGGCAATCCAGCATTTGTTTAGCTGATCTCTAAAATGCACAGATGATAGGAATTCAAGTATCTGGAGGTAAAAAGTTGCACCTTCAAGATTGTCAGAAATAATTTAGATTTCCTGTTTGATCTTTGAGATGCTTTTCACTACTAAAAAAAAAAACCAAAACACTGTGCATCTTCCACGCTGCTGTCTTTCTATCCTATCTATCCTGGTTTTTTTACTTTAAAATGGGAAAGAATATGTCATGTCAAAAGATTTATAGACCTGTTTGCTTTATAGACAACCAAAACTTTGGAGCTGAAAATGGTCTGAGGACCTCTGAAAGGTGCCTTTGGCTGTTTGGTAACAAATTAAGCATCTGGAAGAATCAGCTGAGCAAAGTCAGTCACTTCATTATGGCTTTTTGAGCTGTTTGCAAGACTGGTGATCCTGACGCAGCCAGTATAAAACAAACTTTATCAAATAAGATGCATCAAGTTAGCAAATAAACATGGTTAAACAGATTACAGTGGTAATTTTGGTAATTCATAAGTTTAATGTGCACTTGCAGAGCTCTGCAGTAGACCTCGCATCTTGGAAAACTGTCGGCTGAGTCGCGTGCTTGGAAGCAGCTTGGCCCAGGAGAAGACTTTGGTCTAAAATGAAGTTGTTACCGAAACATTCCCCAGATGTGTGAGCAATATATCATCCCCTCTTTGCATTTGAATGAAAACAACCGTTGCTGCTGAATTCTGGGCCAGAGTGGGCCCAGAACATGGTAGAAAAGGGCTATAACAGAGTTTGCCTTTGCAACTTTTGTGAGTGTGGCTCATGCCGTTTCATTAATTGAGCCTGTTCCCCACCTCGTGCCAACCACCCCCGAGGCATGGCACGTGCCAAAGAAATGTCAGCATGCTTTCTCATGTCTCAACTATGGTTTTATACGTGCCGATGTACCTTTTATTTTCCCCACTGGTCTTCCTACAGCTGGTTTATACTCAGTCTCATTGCTAACCGTATACTTATCATCCACGTTCCCACCTTGGAGCGAACTCTCTTTCACCCCGACTCTGATCTCTGTAGCCTGGTCACCTAGGGCTGGCCATGACCAAAGGGAGATTCTGTCTCTCTGTGGCCAGGTATCTTAGAATTGAGTTGTCTTGCCTTCTGATGGTAGTTGTAATTAATCTCTGGGGTGGCCTTTTATATTTCGTGGGGTTGCCCAGAGGCTTGTGCAATTGTTGCCTGCGTCCAGCGTGAAAGTGCTGGTGCTCTTTGATTTTATTTTCATTTTTAAAATTTTTTTTATCAATGCCTTTGCATTAGTTGTTGTGCTCCTTCTTGCTAATTGGATTCAGACTTGACAGAGATTAGCATTATGGCTGGAAGCCTAATTCTTCAAATGGAGACACAAACGCTGCTTTTAAGTTAGTCATTAATTGCTTTTATTTATCAGAGCTCTTAAGCGTGGCTGTTTAGACCTCAGCTAGCAATTTTAGCTGCGACAGCCTGAGCATATTTCTGCTGGAAGCTGTGTGGTGCAGGTCAGATACACGGCAGTAAAAAGGATTATATTGTTTTGATCATTCACACTTGCTACAGGAAACACTATATTCTTTCTATGGAGTGGATATGACTGTAGCACGTGCTGGTTCTGTCTATATAATGGAAACTATGTTTTCCATAAAAGTTCATATATTCCTTTGTTGGAAGGATCTCGGGTGGGTGGGAAAACAAACTGTTTACACACAACAAATCTGGTGTTTGCCCAGGGTTGTCAAGGAAAGAAGATGATTGTACCTTTAATTATATGCTCAGTTAAAATGAGGAGAAACTTGGGGATTTAATCTTCCACATGATGAAAATTCAACGTTTAAATATTGCATTTCAACACACAACAAACCCAAAGTCTTTAAAAAAAGAAATACCTTTTTTTTTTTTCCTCTGCATCTCTTCTGTAAAAATTTTTCATCACTGATTTCATTGCGTTATCAGGACTAAAATGAGAAACACTGCTTACGAGCAAATATAGCATTTGAATACGGGCCAGAAATTCCTTTTACAGTATAAGCTTTTGTGTGAAATAAAAGCCAAACAGCTGCTCACAACTTAAGTCTGAGTAAGTGATCTAATACTATTGCTCTGGTCTCAAATTTGAGGATAAATTGTTTCTTTGCCAAAGACCTTGTGCCAACCTACCTGGTCCCAATTTGTGAGAACAAAGTACATTGTTTCTGCTGCTCTGGGAGTGAAATCATTTTATTTGACTTTTTTTCCATTATACTTTCAGCCCTGATGTGGGAAGCTTCCACGAGGTTGAGACTCTACTTCTCACCTCCAGTCCTCCAGGATGTATCTCAAGTAGGAAAATACCCCCTTGCAAGGCTAGTCCAGCATGATGTATGGGTATATTTTATTATACCTGAAGACTCTTTTTGGCTGTTAATGTAATTGGCTTTTGATTTATTTTGCTCTTTTTTCCTCAGATCTTCTATTCTTGTTCTTTTTCTCCTACTTTTGCTGTGCTCTTCATCAGCTGCTCTCCAGGCTTTCCCCGGACACCCTCCCACCATCCAAAACCTCTTCCTAAGGGCTGACTGCGAGACCACCTCAGCCTGAACTGGAGACACCCCCCCTCCAGAGCCGAGCCTTGGTGTGGAGCATTAGCAGTGATTAAGCCTTTTGGCATCAAAGCTTCCCTAGTCCTCAGGGAAGAGCTTAATTTGGGACAAGGCAGATATCCCCAAATGACTTAAGTAAAGGTTTCTAAGGATTTTGGATGTTCTTAAATACAAGAGATAACCAGAAAGTAGTATACATGGGACTGTTGATTTTCAGTTGTCCGATTCCTCCTCCGTACAACCACACTTGTACATTATTGGGAGGATGGAGAGAATGTTTAAAATAACTAAAAAACATGGTGGCCCAGTGGTGTTTAAACTTAGACCAATGATTTTCACACGTTAAGAGAAAACCGTCAAATTACCAAGAAGGGAATTTCCCTAGCTATGAAAAAGGCAGAATATTTCCTACAACCTCATTAGGCACAGACTGTATCTCTCAAATACACTGTTGTGCACTTGCCCTTTCACAAAAAGTTTTCATTTCCAAAGAATTTGAATTGTGCTGTAAGTGTACAGTTAGAGCTTAAGATCCTGTAAGGCTTATTGCCAATGTATTAGCGGAAGGGAGGAGAAAAACCTATTGGCCAAGAAATGTCATGTCCTTTCCCATGGTGATGACTGCCTTAGCTGGTACCCAGAGAAATCTTGGAGTGACCCCAGCCTTATTCATCACAGGGCAAACCAGAGGATTTTACATGCTTGTTCTAAAAATCGATTATTTTTATAGAAACTAAAAAAGAGGATGTTTGAAGCACGTATGTATTGTATGTAGAATTTTACGTTGTTATTGAGCTTTTTTCTATCTAAAACAATAACCACAGTTTTTAAGAGTTCAGGTGCATTGATGTGATAAGCACAATATAAAAATTTGTGTGCAAATAAAATGGGAAAAATCCCTGAAGTCACCTGGTCTGTCTCCTGAATATGTTAAGTCACCCACTCAATTCCCATCGTGCTGTTACCTGTGTTTCTTCTGGCTGCTTTTCTGTCCCACCAATGGCCAGTTAGAAGATGTTTTCCTGGCAGTGGACAGCATCATTTTGCATCTGTTGCCGTTGTCCTCAGACAAATCCCAATCTCTGCAAGGTCACAATGGTGTTAATAATAGCCCTTTCCTGTGTGCTGAGTGGCATTTTGACAGCACTGCGCAGAGTACCTCTCCCAGCGTCGTTCCACTGACACATTTACGGGGAGAGCAGAGTTCCTGATGGCGGAATCGTGTCTCCTTGAAATTACATTGTCAAAAAGATCATTTATCTTGTGTGTGTTATGACTGGCACAAACAGTAAATTGAGTAACACACAGTCAGTAATCACGTAATGTACTAGTCTGTGCTGCAAGGTAGTTCATCTTGCAAAATCCTCTCCTGAAGCCATCAGCCGTGGTTGCCTCGCTTCCGCGATAACTGCACATGTTCAAGCTTCTAGATCCCACATGGTGCTGGGTGAGATGCAGTGTCCTGACGCCGTATGCCCCATCCCTGCTCAAGGAGCTCCTTAAATGGCTAGGCCAAGAGAAGGGTCACTCCGTATGCAAGATAGGACTTTCTTTTCTCTTTTTTTTCTTGCGTCGGCAAGTCGGTGGACTTCTTGTTGGGTAATTAAGGGCAGTATGAATTCACACATCAGTTTCATTTGGGGTGTTTGGGAGAAGGATCGCCTGTGTGCATCTTCCATCACTTAACTCTGTTGAAGGCAATGTGGTAGTTTCACTGGATATTTTATATTGGGTAAAATTATTTTGAAAGAGTCATTCTTGTTAATATTCATAGTTTATAGACGTTTATTTGTGTGACACTGCTATCATTGCGATAAAATGATAGGATTATTTTTTTGTTTTGTATAGCCTTTACTTAAATTTCAGGCTCATTGCCTGATTGGCTTACTGGAGACTGCAGGCTTTTTAGAAGCTAAACCAACATAATACCATTAGGTCTTCAAAATCAGTCCTTGTTGTTTGTTTATGCTGAACTTGGCCAGGAGCACACAAACACCAAATGACTGCAGTAGTCTGTTCGGAGCAAAACTTAAATCCCCGATGTTGCACTCTCCGGTTTCCCTTGATCTGCAGCATCTGCTGGGACGTGCATGTGCTGGCGGTAGCTTGCTGGTACCATTGCGTAGAAGGAAATATCCCTAGCTGTGGCACTTTCTCCCCATATGTATGGGGAGGGACTTTGCTGTGTGGGTTTTGTTTCACTAAGATATGCTTTAGCTCTGTCTTTTGAAGCGTATGGCATCGTGAAGCCCTGGCCTAGGGTTAATGCAGATAACAGAAATAGAAACAGCTCTAGAAGCTGGCTTCATATTTGTTTGACAGGCTATTCCTGACCTTCTCTCTTTGTAAAGGTGATGTTGCTTGTGGGGCAACATGTAGAAAACAACGTAGTTTTTAAAGAGCTGGAGGAAATGCCTTCTGCATGCAGAAAACTTCGAGGGGGTGAGGATTAAACAGAAGGAAGATCTTTCTTTTGAAGACCACAGGAGAGAGAATTTAACAGCTTTTTTTAAAGATGCTGAAATGATGACATGTAATAGTGCAGTGTTGGATGAGTTTTGAAACAGGAAAACTTTGATTTTTATGTTAAACTTGATTTGTAACGTGGAAGCGAAATCTGTTGGTGATATTAGCGTGATCACTATGGGCTTGGCCCCGTCCCTCGGGTGCTTTATGGTTTGTGCGTGGCAGCTTGCACTCTCCTTTTTAGGAAGCTGAGAAACAACGAGGGTGGAAAATCCTGCCAAAATGGGCATTAACTGTAGACTATGTCTACAAATGTGTTCGTGTAAGAATAACATTTAAATACAAAGTATGTGATTGTTTGCTTAAAGTCTCTAAAGTATACACTTCTCTATAGTTACTGGGATCTTTTCTGGATATATGAGAAACCACATTATTCAGCTGCTCTCAAAGTCTTGACTCGCTGGTTTCTCTTCTTGCAATTTTTTGCATATTGAATAATGTTGAAAATGGCAAAGAATATTATATTTTTTTGCTGTGGGATTCTGGCTCTGGAATGGCTAATTCTGATTGTAGATAATAGGCATTAGCTTTGAGTACTTCCGTGCTCCAAAAATGTAGTTCATCAAAATCCAAGTACTTTGTGTCAGATCTGAATGTTTCAGAAGAGATTTTGCAGTCTAACATGTCAAACTTGTTTAAATGTAAGATTGTAACTGAAAACCAAAGGAAGCAATAAGTGCTTCATTACCTTGCTTACCTTATAGAAGTCTCTTGCAGTTCTTGGGGGCAAGAAAAATTATCTAATTTCTGTAAGAAATACACAACTATCTCACACTGTAGAGGCACTCCCAATATGTGCATGTGCTCCTTGTGTTTGTTAACAGGCTGGTGTTTCATGGGGGGCAATTTAGTGACTCAAATAGAGCAATGCTCATCTCCATCTGCTGAAGAACTCCATGCAACTTGATTGCTGGTGACTTCTTGCTTCTTCCCAGAGATGGCTTTTTGTTAGCAATTATTTGAGCAGGAAAAAGCCTAATTTACAAATGCTTTCTGAGAAGGCAGACTTTGAGGGTATCTGTTTGCCTGTCTGTTCCAGGCAGCGGTGCTTTAAGTTACCTAGTGCTGAAGATGCTACAAGGGTGATGAATTTCAGTCGAATGCTACCGGAGGACTGCAGTGTGAGTTTGGCATCACTTCTGTTCCCCACCTCTATCACTACACGGTTCTCTAGCTTGTATCCGTAGCAGAAAAAGGAGTCTCTGTTCATTTTCCAGATTCACGTTAATAAAACTGTGCCTGATTTGCCTAACTAGGAAGTCTCTGAAAAGAAGAGACTGTGACTTGCTTATGTTTTTTTAACCTTTCTAGGTGTTTTCAGTGTGTAGGAGCATATGGGTATGATGCACAGAGATGGTCGCTGTTCTCATAAAGAAACGTGAAACCGAATACACGTGCGTGTTTGTGCATGGACACTTACTTTCAGAAAGATTTTCAAAGTTACCCTCTCTGTCCAGGACTCGTACTGAAGCAGCTGTCTCGGTGCAGGTGTGGAAAACTGAAATCTGCCATGAAAACCTTTCTACCTTGCATATAGCAGCCCCCCACAGCTGCCAAAATATGCATCCTCTTGTTTTAAAAATAGAGGCGGGTACGCTGCATCTATTGGCTCCTGCCCGGCACTGCGCTGCAGCTGTGCCAGCACATTATCTGGAAATAGCCTGAGGAAGGCCAGCCATAACAAGAGGGAAAAAATCCCATGTTTGATGTAAGTGCAATTGTGGCTTTATTCCAGTCACTTCTTAATTTATATGTCAAATTCAGTTTATCTTTGTGCCCTGGTGACTAAACAAAAGATCTGTATGCACTTGACTGTTTGAAGAAACTGTCTCTGGGTGTGGGGAGAAAAAAAAAAATTATTAAGGGTGTGGGGGGGAAATTCAGAGTACTGAGGGAGCGGCACCATCTCGGTTGTTTTATAATGGAGCGTAATCAGTGCTTTGGTTTCAGCATGTGCGTATGTATCATTTCACTCTTTGAATGAGCTTGAATATATTTTTTTCTTTTGCAACAAGCATCCAGCCAGGGGAAGAGGGGCCTCGGTTGGCTACAATTAAGAAAAACACTTAAACACCCTAAATTTGTTTCTGGTCTTCAAACGTTGTGTCATCTCAAGCTAATATACTTTGTGTGCAGGTTTCATCAGTGCTGGTGAACATTAGATTTGGGACTTGGATTTGCTCTGCTGCATCTTGTTGGGACTGTTTAAGAACGTGCCCCCTGGGCTGTGCGCCCCATCCCGTCCTCTCACTGGGTATCCCTCATTCTAGCTCAGCTGTAGCTGAAGGAGAATGTGTGGCTGTAAACCTTTAGTGCTGAGGTCCTGAGGTGCTTTAGCCAAAACATACCTTAAATGTTGCCCCTTTATTATTCCAATACTAATAGCAATATTCCAGTTTGGTTCCTGGAGCAGGACTTTTCTTCCCCAAGGTTGAGAGCAGCTCCCCAGCACGTTGCAGTGAAGATGCTAGTGTGCATCCTTGCTCTGAAAGGCTGTGTGGAGGTATAAGAAGGAAAACAATTTGTTGTTTGTTCTGTATCTTGAAAGCAACTGGATCATGTATTGAACTGCAAGGAGCTTTCTTCAGCTAGCAACCAAAGATTGCTTTCTGGGTGGCTTTTCTACTAACATAAAACATAGTCCAGCATTTCAGAGAGCTTTTGGGGTGCTTGGGCCAAATTTGAAATGAATCTAGATATTCTTTTTTTGTTTTATTTGGAAAACTTCTGTAGACTGTAGGTGCTGCATGTTTCCAATCTACATCTGGTATTTGCTTTGAATCTTTGGGTCCATTGGAATCCAAAGCCAAAAAGGTTCATGCAAAGTGTTGTGACCCAAAACTGTTTAATCTTAGATCTGTGGTCTCAGAGCCCACAGCCTGACTGAAATACCTGATGAGTATCAGCTGAGCAAGCATCGCAGAATCTGACTTCTGCCCATGAACCATAAACCTTTTCCCCAGGGAACAAGAAAGTAAATTGGCCTTTGTGCAGGAGCAGCCAGCTAGACCAGAGCTGCGGTTTCCTCGTGCTCAATACCAGACCCCGCGGTACACTGCTGCGAAGTTCTCCTTCCTTCTAAGTGAAGCCATATGAGAAAAAAAAAATAAAAAAAAAATCCACTTTTCTGCGAGTGGCTGAACCAACCAATTTGTTCAAGCTATTCTTCTGGTTGACTCATTTTTAACTGACAAAACACGGATATTTTGAACGCAGCTTGAAAAATGCTGAAAGGGAAGAAGGGGAAACAGAATCAAAACTAGTTCAAACTCTCAAAAAAAAAAAAAATTAAGTGCAAGCACGTGAGTGGGTGGGTCCTCCAAAATGGTATAAAACTTAATCCCATGTTAGAGCACAATGAGTTAGATATGAGTTCATCTAGAAAATAAGGCCCTAAAGGTAAGCTTGACAGTTGTGATGAAGAGGTCCCGTCATCAGCTCACTTGTGTTATGCTTGCAAGGGAAAAAAATCCTCTGATTTAAAGATATCCAGTAAGATAGGTCTTGTTTTCACTTGGCCAAGGTTTTTACTTGAATGTTGTTCCCAACTACATCTTTGTATAAACATATTAAAAAAAAAAAAAAAAGTCCCCGAGAGCCCCAGCAGCACATGGCTTGAAGAAAGAGATGGGCATGGATTTATGGTTAATATGTCTGTGTATACATTCGCAGTGGAAAAGGGTGATGTGTAGGAGAAGTGTAAGTGAAAACATAGCACAAGCCTGGTGCCACAAGTTCTTGGGTAAAAATTGCTTCACTGGCTTAACATTTTAAAAGCATCAGCTATCTTTTCACTTCAGTGAGGTTTTGCTGGGCTGTGACTCCTTTTGTTGCTGGCATTTTAATCTCACCTTATTCTTGATGAACATTGATTTACTTTATTATGCCCAACAGTAAGGCAGGCAGCAATTTGCCCATCAAGCTGAAGGGACAGGAGGCAGCGATGTAGCCTCCCAATCCTGGGAATGTGGATCAAGGACCGAATTTGATTTAATTATGAAGGGTAAAAAAAACGTTAAGCACACGTAGTGCCATAGACCTGTTTTCCTGGTATTGATGGATTATGGACTTCATTGAGCAGCCCAGTTTGCAGTTACCCAATTTGCAATGGGTAAATTAGTTCAAAGAGGGGTAACTTACTGCACTGTGAACAAGTACGTGGTTTTGACTCTTAACAATATTTTGTGTGAACTATAAAGTGATGTTGATTTTTAATATTTCATTTATTCGCCCACAGTAGGTGACATAAGGGGCTGCTACCCAGTAGAACAGCTAAGTCAATTGAGTCTATTTACTGTGAACTTTTTACCTTGTTTCTGAGTAGCTAGATGCACCCGTCAGTTCTTCCTCATAATGCTTCCAAATAGCAATATATTTCATTCTCTTCCTTTGTCTTTGCATTACTAAATCTATTATCTCACTGGAAAGCTTACGGTGTTGTCAGAAATTGCATATTATGCCTTGGATTAAGGCTGTTGAGCTTGAACATGACAAGTTGTTTAAAAATAGACTGGTTTATGCTTTGTATTCATTCTCTCCAAAACTGTCTTTCATAACAATGTAAATAAAGAACTCCCAGAACTGATACAGCGGAGCTGGCACAGTTAGAAGAAAAGGCCCAGCTATTACCCAGTTGACATTAATGCAACATAAATCTTAATTATATTGAATAAGCATCAAACTGCAAGTTCTTAGGAGATGGAGTCATTAGGTAACAGTTTACAGTGAACATTTATCTTCAAACAAATTCCCAGGCCTCCTTAATTTCCTTTGTAGACTCTTAAAGGGATTGGAAACGAGAGGTGTAATATGGATTCACTTTATGCCCAGCTCTTTCAGCAGTATCCAAAGTTGACCCCCCAGCATAGGCTAGAAATTGCTAAAATAATAATTTCCAATCACGCAGACCATGGACTTAATCATATCCGCGCAGGATGAGGTTGCAGATGGCGTTAACGACTCCTGGGTTACTTCTCTGTGCTGTCCTCTCGCTGCAGGGAGCCGGGAGGTCTCTGTCCTTCCGGACATCTGCATCACAGGATTGTGACTTGCAAGTCTTGCCCAAAGTGGATACTGGGTGGGATGTTCTTCCTTCTAATCCTCACTAAAATTTTCTCTGCTTACAGATGTTTCCATGTTCAGCTGTTGAATAGCAGCAGGATTGTAGATGTTGTTTCCAAAATACTACTTTTTTTTTTTTACCAAATTGCTTTCAAATAAAAACAGCAAGTAAAAGAGATGACAATGGACTTTTTTTTTTCTCTCTCTCTCTCAACTTTCGTTTATCTCACAGTTGCCACAAGCATGCCATACTTGTTATTCTGTGTGCTGCACCTATCTTACACATTTCCTTGAAGAGACTGTATGGAAAGAATTACAGGATCACAGAATCATAGAATGGTTTGGGTGGGAAGGGACCTTTAAGGGCCATCCAGTCCAACCCCCCTGCAATGAGCAGGGACATCTTCAACTAGATCAGGTTGCTCAGAGCCCCGTCCAACATGACCTTGAATGTTTCCAGGGATGGGGCATCTACAACCTCTCTGGGCAGCCTGTTCCAGTGAAGGCAATAGTCAATTTTTCCCTTTTGGCATGAAGTATTAAGAAATCCCTTAAATTTAAAAAAATGCAAAAATCAGTATTAAATTTCTTTTTAAACAGAATCTTCTCACAGGTTTCTCACATCCTCAGTTGAAAGGCTCCAACCTGAGCTTTATGTGGGAGCTCCATGCATTCGCCCTTCAATATCAGCCCTCCTCTAAATTGCCTAAAAGCATCGCTACCAACTCATTAGTCACTTGTTTAAAAACTTGGCCTCCCTCTCCTACAGCTTCATTGGGACATTTCCTCCTCCCTAAAAAACCCTGGGCTTTCGCATCACTGCTAGCAGAAGTAGTTAAAGTAAAATTGTTACCAAGTCACCCTAGATTAAATGCATCCAGGAGGAGTCTATCAGAAGACACCAAAGGATTAAGCAAGGCTGGTGTTTAAAGCAGCCCCCTGCACCCTGGGGGAGCGGTGGGTGCCCGGGGAGGCTGCAGCCTGCTGAGGCTCAGGCTCTGCCCAGGGGTCAGGCCACCACAGTCAGCCGAGGGAGTGGTACAGGTAGATAAGCTTTAATCGCTCGGTCGTATCTGGTCTCTGATGTTGGAAAATGTGCTTCATCAGTTGTGGTTCCCCTCCAGAGCAGCTTGATTTCAGGCTGGAGGGAGTAAACGTTCCTCCTGAGTGTAATGTGGTATAATCATCTACCTGATTTCAAGAATTAAGGAGGCTGAAAATATTCCCCCCCCCCGTGTTTTTTTTTCCTTCCTCATAGAAAATTGCAAGCAAGTTGCTTAAGGAGCTCTGACAGTCTTCTTACCGAGCCCTTGCAAGGTGGCCTCCATAGTTGCCATCCCCATAGTGAGAGGAGCGTGTGGGGCTTGGAGCTCCTGCCGTAGCCCACCTGCGAGGGCTGGGGTGTCTGCCGGAGATGTGTAGATGGACTCGGGAGAGGGAGCGCTGTACAGTTTATCCTAGCTTTAAAGAGAAAAACTCCAGTCCGTGGCTGGAGATGCAATTACACATTCGGGCACAGAGATGTTTATGCAGAAGGAAATATTGATAGGAGAGCAGAAATATTTAATGATCTTTGTTTATCGTCCTTTTCCCTTAAAGCTAAAAAAAAGCAGCAGAAAGGAGAGGGAGCAGCGTAGTTTCACAGGTTAAAAGTGAGGTCTTGCTTTTCATTGTTAACATTGCCGTCACCCAGCAAATGCTCCTCTGGAGCCAGCTGACCTGCTGCAGAAGGCTACGAAAAGTGGCTTTTTGTCCCCATCTGGCAACGCGCGTGTTGCAGGAGCATGGGTGCTGCCAGCTCCTGGGCAGGGAAGCCTTGCTGCAGCAGAGGGGCTGCAACACAACAGCTAACAGCACGAAGGACACGCCATTACAGCTTTGCTGGGGAGCTAGATGCTTCTTGGGGAGCTGGATGTTCAATGTGTGCTGGAGCAGTGTTCTGCATCCATGTTTATTAAGTGACTTTTTTCTTGATTAAGGCATTTTGTCATTTATGGTATTTTATTGATCACTTAGTCATTGCTACCTAGAAGGGTAAGACTTACAAGCAAGTGTTTTATATCTGAAACCTGGGCCTGAAACTGTAGCTGTACGATCAGATCTCGGCTGTTTTAGCAGTCCGCGCAGGAATTTCTTCTTACTCAGATAATGGTTAGTAGCAAAAGGTTTCTGTTCCTTGTTTTAATACTTTAAATATTGTGATTTGCAAGACTGTAACAGCCACAAGCAGTGTGCATAGAACTGCCAGCCCCTCTGCAAAGTCTTTTCCAGAATTTTGGAGCATTTAAGACCTGGTTTCCTCTACTACACGGGCAACACCAATAACTTCAAAACAAGCTTGCCTTGGAGCCTGGCCTTGGCTTTTTCACCAAAATGATATATTTTGTGAAAAAAGGGGTATTTAAGATGTGCAGCCTACTCTTTTCTTGGTAGTTGGGAAAGCGGGGAAGGCACGAGGTGGTCTGGATCCAAAGGGAAGGACATGTTGGCATGTCCCCTCCTGAATCCGCTGCCCACGGGGCATCGTTAACCTTCTGCTCTCTGCTTTCCACAGGCCCCCCGGGGAGGCGAGGGAAGCCCGGCCGTCGCGGAGAACCCGGTAAGCATCACCTTTCCCCAGTGACATCGCTGGGCACCTTGCGGGTGTCATTGGGCTGGATGGGACCCTTTCGATAATGATGCTGGGCACCTTCATCTAATGGGCTGCGGAATGGGGGCTTCCCACGTGCCTGCATGGTGGACATGAAGGTTTTTATAAAAACTAAAAAATAAACCAAAACCCTACAAAACAAACTAAAAAACCATCAAAACACCCACTGATGTTGCATATTTTATCAGTCCTTCCATTTTTTCCTTGTAGCATTCAGACCCATTATTGTCCCATCCAACAGTGAAGTGGGACTGTGTATTCGCACAAAAATATAGAAACCCCACAGCCGTGCTAGATGGGAGGTGGGCACTGGCTTGTTCCCTGTATGTGGATGTGTCTGCACGTTGCCTTCTGGTCCCATGCATATGATGGATGGTGTCTGCATTTCAGGGTTGAGGATAACCAGACCTCAGCCACCAGCCCTGAGCGCATCCCCTGAGTGCTCAGTGTGCCCTTGGACCAGGTGAAACCACAGACTGGCTTCGCTGGGAATTTTTATTTGAGCTAACTGTTTACTTTAATTATATGCCTCTGTCATTTTGGTATCTAGTGTGGGTTGGGTTTTTTTTTTCCCTGTCTTGTGAAATGGGAAAGCACTGACCCTGTTTCAGCTGGGGAGAAGTGCTGTTTACAGTCTGCTGTTAGGTCTGAAGTGCTGTTGGAGAGGGGAGAGACGCAGTTGGCATTTCTTTTTCTAAGGAAAACAGTCAGACAGGTATGTACCTAGAAAGCCACACAGTTTGCAGCTGCCTCTGCATGTCGGAAAGTAGCAGGTGGAATTTTCCACACCTCGGCTTTTAGGTTCTTGAATGCTTGGTGAATTAATGGGGACCAGTTAGATTTTTATGTTGCAAGGAGGCTGTTCTCTGCTGCCCATTGCTATAGCAAATACACGGCTGGGTTTTCAAAAAGGGCAGCACAACTTTCTGATCGTCAATATTTTAAACAATTTTTTTAACTCTGGGAAAAGGAAATCAGGGGTTTGTGCTGTGGGCCATGGACCGATCTCTGGGAAAAGCAGGCAGGCAGGCATTTCCCTTCTCTCTTCTATCGATAGTATTTCACGGTGCATCACGTGTTTTCTGAGATATTTTTGCTCCTGAAGCATCAGGGATTACTCATGGGCAAGGAGTGGATACTGCACTAATGGGGGTGATGATGGATCCCAGCCAGCTTCATTAAACCTAAACCCCATTTTCCTAGCGGTTGGGCTGTGGGAACAGCCACTAGGTAGCTTTGATTCCTCTTTGGGCTGTTGTTTTTTAAATGTCACTGTGCTCCTTAAAGCCCTTAGTGGAGTACAGCATTCAACAAAGGGCAGCTGGTGAGGTCAGCCAATGAATTTGTTTTTTATATGCAGGCATTTATGTAAACATTGTCCAAGGTGTCTCTCTAGCCTATATGAAAATTTGGGACGTAGCGCTGAGCTTGAGCATGCCCTTGCCCTTCACTCCCCTTCTCCCTGTTTCACGCAAGAGCTTCTGAAAAGTGACGGTTGCCCTCGTGCCACGGCACGTCTGCACGTGTCACTTGAGCAACCCTCTGATGAAGTGGGAAGCTGCCAGGGAATCGATGCAGGACCAGCAGGAAAGCAAGCATTGTAGAATTAAAAAAGAAAAAAAATCAATCATTAGTAACAGCTTACGATCTTCTTTGAACTTTTCTGCGACCGTGGAGGAAAATCGAGGAGAGTGAGATACCACTGGGGAAGGGAGATCCGTAGGGCATGCGATGGCAGTGGATGCTTGAATGGATATCTTCCGCTGAAGCAGAAGGACAGCAGAAGCAGACACCCATGTGCACACAAACACGCACACACACCCCGTCAATGGAGCACACCACTGAAATCCATTTAATGCAACGCAGCCCCCGCGATTGCTCTGCTCTATTGCAGATACAAAAGCAGAGAGCAGATGTCCCTCTGCATGTTGGTTTTGGCTGAGCTGCTAGATGTTTGTTTTCATAGATAGCTTCAATATATATTTCTATATTTGTTTGAGAACCTGACCACACATAAACTAGATCCTTGTTCCTTCGCTACAGCTGATAAATGCGAATAAAGCTTTGTTTGCATATCATGATAGTGTCCCATCCCCAGGGACCCTGCATGGTTATAGCTTTACAGCCTCCAGACAAATGCTGTTGTAGAGCCAGAATGCTCAGTGCTGGTCTCAGCCCTGCCAAGGCGAACGTTTTTTCTGGCAATTGTTGAAATGGTCACGTTGAAAAACTTTTTCGAGTTTATATTGAACCTTTCAATATGTATCCTTTAGAAAGAAGCCGAGAAACTTTTAAAAGATCATTCTGTCCCTTTTCAATCGCACCCTCTTGTTGATTTAAACCAAGACTGAATTTTACTTTTTTTTTTCTTTCACCGTGATGGATTCATATAATTAAAAGCAAATTAATTCAACAGCTCTGTTTCTCTAAGCTAAGAATTCATCATCCTGAAAGCACGCTGAGACAACCGCTCTCTACCATAGAAAGACACCATACCATAAAAGATTCAGTTTAAACCATTTCTAGGAAAAAAAATTAACTGTTTAGACTGTTTGAAAGTGGAGCAAGCCTGGATGCACGTGCTTCAAAAAGCACTTGCCAAAATGTGGGGTTGAACCACCATTGCTGCCTCCTGGTTCCCCCCGGGGAGCTGCTGAGGGCAGGCGGTGGGTCCCGCCAGAGCCTTGCCTCTGGGCTTGGCTTAGTGTATTTTGTTGTAGAGAAGCATAAATGCAGCAAGTTTACCCCTGCCGGGGAGCTTGCGGGCAGAGGGGGCTGCACTAAACCCCAGCCTTTCCTTGTGCTTTACATCTCCAGCAAGGGTGTGAGCTTCCCGTGGCGGCACGGTCGTCCCCGCTGTCATCTCTTCCCTGACTGCAAACATGAGGACCAGGTACCTGGGGGAGCATTTCTGCTGCTGTCAGCTCAGCTAAACAAACCAGGGAGTAATTGAGTCAAACGGCTCCATCTGACCCATTTTCTTTACTGTCATGTGGCCCTGCGGGAATCGCCTCCGTGGCTGCGGCCAAGGAACAGCACACATGTCCTAGAGCTGGTCCCAGGGATGGAGTCGCTGCAGCGACAGTCACCTGAGCGCTACCAGTGTGGAAGAGGTTACTTTTAAAAACCAATTTATTCTGCTGTTGCTACCTTGAGGCCAGGAAATTCCCACCAGCCGCCTCCTTGGGAGGTGTCCTTCCCAATGCAGCCCTCTGTCTGTCCCCCAGCGTTCCCATGGCTGCACCCACCTCCACTCCCGCATCTCCCAAGCTCCATCCCATCCTGCCAGAACCAATGCACAAATGACATCATCCTTATTTCCTGCACGCAAGCTTCAGCAGTTTCTTGTGCAGCTGGAAAGCAAGCACAGCCTTGAAGACCAACGTGCACCCACCCATGCAAACAGTTGGTGTATAAAAAGAAAAACACATTTTTAATACAACCTTATGTGGGATTTGCAGCCATCCCCGAGCATGAGGTGGAAGGAAGGTTTTGCTGCACTAGCCATAGTGGTTGGTCCTGACAGCCAGCCTGTACGTCTCAGATTCCCTTTCCATGCCAAAGGCAAAATGATGTTTAATGTCATGCTAGCTTATTTTTTTAACGTGATATGTCCCAGAGGGGACACAGTTCAACTGTTGTAGTGAGCGTTTGTGAAATAACACGGATTTTAGCAGGGGACCTGAGAGGTTTTGCTTCCCCTCTTGCTGCCAGCTGGTGCTGCGTGAACGGGATGGGGTACGGCCACACAGCCCTCCCGGGGCTTTACGTTTATTTTTGTAAAGATCGATCCATACCGGGGTGTTCCTGAAGGATGGAGGAATTGGATCCAGGATTTGGGAATCTAGTTGGTTTAAATATTGGTTCAAAGTCTCTGTACAACTAGATGTTAGGAGGCAATGCTTGTGTCTCTCGTAATGGCATGCTGCTTTCTTCTCCTGGCTTGAAGATTGATCCAAAAACTGATCTGAACCTTGAAACCCCTCAAGAAAAAACAAGAGAAAATACACCTGAAGTGTTAAGTCTGGGAAGTCTCTGAGTACGTCTCTGCTCTCATTGCATGAAGCAAGAGCTGGTTCTGATCATAAACCCCCAAAGCCGATTGCTGCGGCGTTGGGTACTGCCTGTTTGCATCAACTGTGCGCAGCTTCAGCAGAAGGGAATAAATGTTGCCCATTTTAGGCACAAAATCGCCCTTGCAGATAGGCCTGGAAGGGTATTTTTTGATGAAATGTTATTTCACTGAAAAATGTTGATTTGGCAAAATTGCTGTTTCTGGGAGTAAAATTTTGTTTACAAAATTTTTCCATTTCAAAAACACTTGTAGGGAAAACGTTTTGAAATTGTTGAAATAGGATAAAACAGTCTTCTGCCCCACCCCCCATTACTTTTTGTTTCCAAATTTACATTACTCTACAACTGTTTCTTTAATTTGAACTTCTAACAAAGTTTTGATTCAAAGTTGTTTTGTTTTGTTTTTCCTTACAGCTATTCTGTTTACAGAAATACCCTGATTTGGAACAGGGAAGAATCTAAAGCTCTTTTTAAGGAACAAAAGCAAAGCAACATCTATGTAGGGAAATGTTATTTCTCTCCCAGCCCTACATGTACTTAAACCCCATATTTTACACATTAAGACCCTTTCAAACCCCTTGGCCATGTGGTTGTGTGGACAAGCGTAAATATACAGTTGTTGTTATTCGGTAAGCATGTGTGTGCGTGTGGGTAAATCATGCAGAACTTTACATTTATTTGGGGATTTTCATTTCTCCCTGTATTTGTCATGATGAGTTGCATACATACAGCCTCGTACTTGAGGACTTCTTTGGCTTCTACTGAACTTCAGGAAAAATCTAATCTGTCCTACATTTGCTCTCAATAACAAGCCTCTCTGCTAGAACAGCATATTCCCCATGTGCACCAACACTGAGACACAGATAGGAATTATTGAGGTCAACAGGCAGTGACAAATACTCTTTTTCAGGTTGATGCAGAGCTGATCTCTGTGACTTCTTATGACTGTAGCAGTTGTCCTCCTTCCTTGTCGCCCATGACTTAGTTACTCACCTTATAGCATCTTGGATTAATAATTCTGTGTGTATGTATATACATATTGTGTGTGAGTGCATAAATATGCATACATATGTTTTTATATAGATATTTATGTGTCTATATATATTTATGATTTTTAAATTATCATTTTTACATCTTCAGGTGGCCACAGATGCGTGTGTGCTACCTTGGGGACGGGTCCTTTGCCTGTTAAGGGCAGCAGCAAAGTCCGCTCTGGCTCTTCCTGGGCTGTTGGAAAGGTCTGGCTGGTTTTGTTTTCCCTGCCTGGCAGTGCTCTCTCCTGTCACCACAGGAAAGCTTGAATGAGAAATTATTTATAGATTAAACAGAAATGGTAGCTTATCCCAAAATTCCCAGGCTGCAGAAATACTTGGAAATAAATGATGGTGACCTGTCATTTCCCATATATTTGTGTACTGCTGGGGATGATACCATCATGACCTGCTAGGTCTTCGGATATACAAAATAACATTAATGTTAGTTGATCAGGAAATCTGGGTTATTTATTTTTAATGAGTTTCTATTTTCACCTCCCTCTAGCACAACTGTTCATGTTCTTAAGGAATCTCTTGGCATTTCTAAATATCTCTGTGCCCTTGCAGGCTCAGGTAATAGGTGTTCACTCCCAGCAGTATAGCAGTAACACATGCTGTAGACCATGGAAAACTCTGGCAGGTTTCCCTTCTCTATAGCAAATTAATCATAGACCAAAATCTGTGCATTTGCAGGTTGTTTTGTCTTCCTCCTCTTCCTTCTGAAATAAGCCTCCAAGTTAATTTGTTACAGAGTTTTAAATACACAAAGGCTGTTTCCAACTTTTATTCATTATAATAATAATTTCCAACTGGTTTCATTCTTCCTTTTGAGCTCTCAAACTGATTCTCACTACTCAAAATTATTAGCAGTAAGTTCTGGCAAATTTCTCTGAAATGAGCGTGTCTCTTGTGCAATGTGCCCGCGTGAAGGAGATGGCCGGGTGGGGGCCAGCCCCTTGGCACATGACTAACTTCTGGATTTATTGTGGGCTTCCACAGGAAACAAGTGTCTTGTGGCTAGGCTTTTAAAAAACACATTCAGTAAGCCAGAAAGTTACGTTGCTCTTAGGAGGAGAAAAGATCAGTTCACCAGATTTAACTTTATGCCTTAATGAAGATTTACCTAGACCCATTTGGCCAACAGCACAGCTAAAAATTAGTGTAAGCCCACTGATGCGGATGGAGAGCATCCCACGTTGCATGTATGGAAGCCCCCATCCAACCTTGGTTCCTGTATTTGAGGAAAGCATTTGCAAAGAGCACTTGCCTGCACGTGTTGGGAGAAAACAGTAGCTGAGAAAAGGAAAAAGGCAACGAATTCCAAGGAGATTATAATTGGTGCATGATTGAAATCCCATATTAAAATAATTTCCTGACCGCTTCTTATTTGAGACTTAGTTTTGACTTTTCTACAAAAGGGCTTTTGTGGGTAGCTTGGCAATAAATTAGTTAATAAATCAGGTTTACGATTCTCAGTTAATAAATTGGCTTAGAGCCATCGACTTCTGTATTCATAAGAAATTAAACCAAGGAAAGTGAACTACGAGCCTGTGTGAATTTTAACGCTAAAGAAAATGGGCTTCTGGGCATGGATGGAGATTTGGAGGTTGTCTCCTCCCCTCCATGCCGGCTGGGCGCCTGGCTGCTGTTGTGTGCGGAGCTGATGGCGTTAAGCTGACGAACACAGGTTAATGGGCTAATTCTTGGCAGCAGGCGCTGCCTATCGTTACTTGCTTTCAGTCCTTGTTCTTAGGCTTTTGTTGGGTTTTGTTACTCAACTTTTCAATGTTTTCAGTTTTAAACGCATTTTAAAAACGTTGAAAATGCATTAGCTTGAAATGTGCTTCTTGTTTTATATTATTGAATAACATAAGATTAACAAAGCTGATTTTTTTTTCCTCCATTTTAATTTTTCCCACATTTTTTCTTTTTTAATTGTGATTAGTTTCTGGTTTTGATCAGGCAGGAAATGGAGCATGAAGGAGCCCCAAACAGAGCTATAGGCTGCCTTGCGAACAGGAGTGAAACGTGGATTGCATTAGATCAGGGGCTCAGTGTTCACCTCCGCATAGCACCAGCCCGGGCGAGCAATGGGAAAGCTGCAGAAATTGGTGTCACAGGTGGTGCAGACCCCTACACCCCAGGGGAATATAGGAGGATTTTTTTTTTTTTCTGCTGCCATTACTTATAGCTTCAGATGGTGGCACTGGTACCCAAGGCCTTTTGTAGATGTGATGGGTTTTTCCCCTGGATCTAAGGCACTGTGCATTAGCTGGCTGCCTTTGAGCGCAGCAAAGCCCTTGAGCAGGAGCCGTGCGGAGGTGACGCAGGACTGTGGGGCTGTGTGATGTGTTTTGAGGTCAGGGAGGGATGGGGACCAAATGACAGTGACATTTGGGATCTGTGGCAGCTGTAGCAACATCCTTGCCAGGTGCCCCTGGCACTGCACTTCTCCTTTGGCTTTTGCGAGTACATCTCCAGCTCCTCTTGCACAACATGAAGAAAAATAAGCTCTGTGGTGAAAATTCACTTTTTGCTCATAAAATTCCAGCTGTGTCTGCCTGCTTTTTGCTGGTGATGCTCTGCAGCTGCATGTGATGCCCCAGGCCCTGAACATGGGCGATGCTGTGTGACGTGCCCGGGGTCTCGGAGCAGGGAGAGGGAAGAGTCATGCTGGGGAAAAGGTGGGACAGGGTGGGTTTACAGCCCTGTCAGTGCTGCCGTGCCAGCAGCACAGGTGAGATGGTCCCATAATGGGAGGATGCAGATGGCATTAAGTGTATCTGGAAAGTCATCACATTGGAATTGAACTGAAAAGTACTGAATCATTCTGATTTTGGTTTCTGCTATGTGCTGTTTTATCAGATTATACCTTTTCTTTGTAATTAAGTGACTTCTTTCTTTGTTTTTCTTTTGTTTTCCAGGACCTGCAGTAAGTATCCCGGATTTTACTGTTGGATCAACAAAGTTAAGGCTTCCCCTTCCCCCCTCCCCTGCCTTTCGGTGTTATTGCAAAAGCACAGTATTTTTTTGGTAGAGGTGTGTCTGGAAGTAAAATTGGTACCAGATGCTGCTGTATTTTATTTTTTCACAACTGTAGACAAATAGAGAGGGGGGAAAAAAAGTTTTTAAATGTTTAACTTGCTGCCCTGAGGGACTTCCAGTAATTTTAAACCTAGAAAATATTCAGTAAAAAAGAGTTTTCCCTTTAAAGAGTTCTTTAGTCTACTTCTGTTTCGCAGAAGGAGTGCTGTACTAATATTTTAACATTTTAATGGGTTTATTGGTTCTAAAGCTCTGTCTTGCTTTTCTTATCTGTTGTGTTTCCATCATTTAATACGGGTTTGGTAGCCTCACAAGGGGGGCTAGAGGGAAAGCCGTAGCTTGCTTCCTTCCTTCTTTGAAGTCTTGGGGAGAATAACAAGCATTCCTACCAATGCAACCAGAAAATTTATGGCGAATTTGTTGTTTGAAGGGGTAATAGTTGAAAATGTGTCAACTCCTTCTTCCAAATGTTCAGACATGCCTTTGGCTGTGCCACCACCACGTCCAAATCTGATGTTCTCCTGCTGGTTTTGGAGTGAGAAAACAGCGTTTCATTTGTGCTCTCCAGGCTGTTGAGGGATAGTTTAAAAAGAAATTATGGGCATTAGGTGCTTCTGGCTTTCAACCTTTCTTCCTCCAGAGGATGATGAGGAGGAGAGGCACAGGCCGTTTGCAGCCACGTGTTTCCTGCTCCATCCTTGCACTAACAGAGACATTTCTTCACGTCATTCTCTTCCTATAGAGCATCACTGGGTTGAAAAGAGATTGTTTCAGGAAAAATAAATTTGCGAACTGTTTCTGGGCTAATTAATTTCCAGTTCTGTAAATCTGTTTAAAAGCCAAAAGGTGACAAGGAAATGCACGTGGAGCATGGGGGCTGTCGCAGCGCCACAGCTTTGGTTCTCCTGGGATCGGCAGCGCTACCTGTGGGTTTAGTTAATGGCTTTCAGCCCTTTGAATTTTTGCTTCTGTTTCAAGTTCATTTTTTAATGTAAAGACTTAAGAGGGGTTTGAGCAAAATTATTATTTGGCCAGGTTTTGAAGGAGCAAATCATGAAAATTTAAGACTTAACAGCTTCAGCTTAACTATCCTTACAGGAGATCCGAATGAATTTGCTCTAAAAGTTGTGCCCAGCATTAGCAATAAATCCAATATTTTGGCTCAAGAAATGCAAACAAATGAATTTTTCTTATTAGTTTGTGTTTAGAAATGTAGTCTGTCAATAAATTCATTTTCCTGTAAATATTCTGTAATTAAAAACTGCAACGCAGCCTCTCCAACCCAGACAATAAAAGTGACTCTGCGAGTTTTTGAAATATTAGTGACTTGGGCATTGCCTGCGGGAGCACCGTTGGGAGGTGAATCCCCATGTGCCTGGCCCAGAGCTTGACGCGGCTCCCCAGCAGCACGGCTGCTTCACCAAATCCTGCATCACGGTCACGTCATCAGGCAAGATCCCGAGGTTGTGGAGAGCATCTGCCAAGGCTGAGTGCAGGCGTGTGTGGCTGGGAAGCCCTTTGGGTGCTAGAGCCGGTCATCCCAGGGCTTCTGCCTGATGATTATTTTTTTTTCCCTCTCTGCAATTCATGCAATTTGGCCTAATAATTTAAAAAAAAAAAAAAAAATCTTGCTCAGTGGCAGGTTACAAATGAAGAGGATACTGCCTATTTAAAACTCCATATATACATCTTTTAAGGGACATTTTCCTCTTGATTAAACTACTTTGGCTTATTTTAAATGTATTTATTTAACCATTTCTGCTCTGCTCCTGCTCAGAGGCTGTTATCAGCCCACACGCAGCTAGCTGGGTTACGCTTCCTCACGTGTGTTGTCTGTTCACTTTTATTGTACGTGATTTGACATAGGCAACATATGGTGCACTATTAATTTTTCTTTGTCTCTAGTTGGTTTCATTTCCTGGTTCCCACGGCACTATTGAATTGCAAACGGAGCACAGGGGAGATTTAACACAAACAAGACCTTTTTTTTTTTTGCTCTCCCCTTGCCCTTCTTTAAAAGACAACTCCTGGTTTAATTTATTAAAAAAAAAAAAAATCCTGCATTTTTAGCATAAACAGCATTTGCCAGAGAGTTCTTTAAACATAATATATAATAAGTCCTAGAACCCACAGAACCACAATATTATTTTATTTCAACAGTACTGTATTTAACTCTATTAGTTTCTGCTGTTTCTTGATTTTGGCCATAAGGAATCGATTACATCTTACATGTATAGCGTCTCACTCTGCTAAAACTGCATCCCCAATTCTGTTGTTCCCTAGTAGCAGTTGTTCTGGTATTTTGCTTTTTGGCTGTCATAAGCTAGTTGTGTATATGAAATTATTAGAATTTGTGGTACAGGATTTGTGGCTGTTGGGTGACTGATCATCCTGTCTGTGAGTAAGGGGTATTCTGCTCAGATGTGCTATAAAACCTCCATTTCAGAGGGTATTAAAATCACATGCTGGGTAGGAAATTTCTACAATTGAAGGATAGACTTGCCACAGACTATAATTAAACATTTACAGTCCCAGATATTAACAAACACTTTATGTATTAGCATGCTGGCTGGGGAACTCACCAGCGAGCGAGGGCTGGGAGTTACAAGTGTTTCCTATTTATCTGTGTGTGCTCCAGTGCCATACGTCTCCATAAAAATCTCACTGTACACTTTATCCCAAGACTGTAATTTGTTGAATAGGTGGTTGTTGAAGTCAGTGTTGTTTCTGGATGAATCAATAGCGCTGCAGGAGGCATTAAAAGCTGCAGGGGCACTTAGCAAGAAGGGAGGACCCCTGCACATGGCATGAAGGGGGCTGCCAGAGCTATTTCATGCCGTAAGAAATGTATGAATCTGACTGTGTATCCGCAGCATGCTGACATAACCTATGTTTATGGTAGCAGATGACATTGCTGTACCAGATACATGCTTTACTGCCTACTTGTGTACCAGCTAATACTTAACAGCTCCTTCCCAGGGAATCTGCCTTATGTCTGGCTTGCAGCAGGCTCCTCTGCTGTAGCTCACAGCATGTTTAACGGCAGCTCGAGCCATAAACGCCTTTGGGAACCCCCTGAGGAGAGCAGAAAAGGTGAAATATCCTGAATGGGTTGTGTTTTATTCCACTGATCTGGCAGGTGTTATTAGGGACTAAGAAAGGTCTTTTCCTGTAGCATCAACTTTTCTTTCCACTTCATTACAAACCAAAGTGGAGTTTGGAGGTGAGCTGGGAGAGCTGCATCCTGCAAGAAAATTAATGGATCTGAGAGGGGGAAACCTTCATTGAATTAAGTGCTGGAATAGGAGTTTGAAGCTCAGCGATTGCTCCTGGGCGGATGGGCTGTCCCGGCTGCTGGCTCAGCAGCGCCGCAGCCTCCCCAGCCTCTCCCTGGCACCCAGGTGTTCCTGTACCTCTTGGTACCCGCAGCCCGCGGCGGGCTTACGGCCGGGATCTAGTGTGTATCCTGCACATCCATGGCTTCAGGGGCAGCGGGGACTGAGCACAGGCAGCAGGGATGGGTGTGAGTTGGCAAAAGCCTCGGTAAGTAGCTAAAGGGAAGCATGAGATCAGAATCTGGGGAAAATACACCGTAGGTGTGACCTTTCTGGTAGGAAAATTGCTCCAGGAGGTTTCTCTGGAGAGACTTTAGTCCTGGGACTGGCTGGGGAGCCCATGGCCCCCGTCTCCTGCCTGCTGCTATGTGTTGTCACACTGCTACGGGTGCATTGACTGACTTTTATCTCACTTGTTCCCCCACCACAGGGGCAGTCAGGACGCGATGGTTACCCGGTAACTCTGCTATTCCTTTTATGTTTATTCTCTTCTAATCTGCACTCCATAGTCCTCTCCATCTTTTCCATGACACTTGATTTTCTTTGCCTGTCTTGGTCTCTTTTTTTTTTTTTCCTTCTTTCCCCCCTCTTTGTCAGTGATAGCTTTTGAGGGATTTAGCCTGAAAACTTGGGAGCCTGTGTAATATTTTTTATTAATGTTTGTAGGGGTGAAATACTTGAGCCCTTTCATGGTATTATTCATACTCTTACCTAAGAGTTTACTGGACTGCAAAGTTAGTGAAGACTTTGTCTCATTCACAGCTGTAGGTGGCCAAATTTGGGGACATTGGTGAAAGAGCCGCAGGTGTTGAGATAGGTTCTCATTCACCCATCTCCAAAAATTTTTCCCTGGGAGCAGAGGTGTCCTGCCAAGCCTGTTGGCAAGGAGAGATTTTGTGGCGGCTCGGAAGGGTAATTCAGGATGCGCTGCCCTTCCCGTGCCCACAGGCACCACTGAAATGTCTCTGTGTTATAGGGAGGTGTCTTCGGGGGGAAAAATAAAGCTGGTAACTTGGGGCTGTTAAAGGCTCTGAGCCGCTTTCTGCAGGAGGAGGGAGACCTCGTTCTGGCCAGATCCCAAACTGCAGCCTGCCGGCTGGCTCCCTTAGTCCATGTTAATGCACTTAGATGGCTGCGGTACTCCGGCTCCGAGGGGCTCAGTGGCTCGTCAGGGAGTGACTCCCATGCAGGCACTAGGTGTAATGGGTTGGTAAAAATGACTGTGTAGATCCTCCATGTTCACAGTACGTTTCCAGCTCTGCTTCTGCTTTTTGAATGGGTGCAGTGAGTTCTGCGCTGCCTGATGCTCCAGAAGGGGCTTCTTGGGTATTTGTCCTGCTGTTCCATTTATAAGGTAAAGTAGTTAGCCTTCTCCTTCCTGTGGTTGATGCCTCCCCCCCCCCCCCCCCCGAAGGAGCGTGTTAGGAAAACTCACTCCTTGTCTGTGCTGCCTCATGCCCTGGCCCAGTTCCCCCTAACTCCCATAAACCATGGAAACATCTATTGAGTTTTCTGTGTGTGATGGGCTGGGAGCTCAAGGAAGGAGGAGGATTGGAAGGGAAATACAGAGCTGGTTTTGGTTTCCATTTCCCCTGGACTCCTGTGAGCATCCCTGGGGACGACTGCAGTGTTTCCCCAGCGGCACCAGCCCCAAAAGGGGAGAGGTGTGAGATGGGGTTAATTTTGCAGAACCCTGTGCTGCCATTGCATCCCTGACACGAAAGTACTTGGGGCTCCACTAATTGATTTGAATAAATAAAGCCTAGTATGAGGGGACGGTGGGGGCAGCGTGGAAGGCCGCAGGGCTGGGGCAGCATGGCGTGGGGGTTCGTCTCCCTCCAGTGGTACCTGCCCGCGGTGGGAGCTGCCCCGGCAGAGGGGCTGGAGCAAGGTGGTCGTACAAATGTTGGAAACAAAGAGTTTAAGTTATTAGAAATTAAGATGGGAGACTATGCTCTAATTGGGCTGTTTAATGGCAGTTTTAGGGTGGCTTTCTGCTCTTGTGGGATGTGGCTAACCACTTCTGGATTAGCAGTGCCTGTGGCAGGTTTGCCCCCTTCTCCGTGTCAGCCATATTCTGCCAAAGCTCGTGTGTGTGGTTTAATTGCAGAGCTTTGAAAACCAGAAACACTGGGGGGAAATAGTGACTTTCCCGTAGGACAGAGCATCACCCCCAGCCTGTCCCGGTGGGCAGCCCCGGCGCTGTGCCCATCCTAGCTCCTGGTGAGGGATTTTGGTGCTGCTCTGGCTCTCCTGGTTGGTGTCAGGGACTGGCAGTGACCTCCAGCTCTGCCGCCACATCTGCACTGGAAAATGGCATTAATGTCACCGAAAGGTTTTTTCTCCTCTCTCCTTCCCCTCAGGACCTGAGGTCCAGGCGAGCTGTGTGGCTGGTCTTATTCCCAACTTTGCAAAACTAGCTGAGCTAAACCCAGCAAACACCGAATTACTGCATCCACATGGCTGTGGCTATGCTAATTAGCTTTATCTAATATGGGGGTGGTGATAATTGCATTTCTAAAGCAATATGTATACCTGAAGAAGGAGGAAACGAAACTTAAAGCCAGCCTGAGTGTCTTATTCAGCAGAAGCACATGGGCAGGCTTTATTACATCCAGTTGCATAGTCAAATCAATTTAATTATTTAGTTCCCTTCAGGATGACAGCCGCCTGAATATGAGCCAGCAGTGTGCTCAGGTGGCCAAGAAGGCCAATGGCATCCTGGCTTGTATCAGGAATAGTGTGGCCAGCAGGACCAGGGAGGTGATAGTGCCCCTGTATTCGGCACTGGTGAGGCCGCACCTCGAGTACTGTGTTCAGTTTTGCGCCCCTCACTACAAGAAGGACATCGAGGTGCTGGAGCGTGTCCAGAGAAGGGCAACGAAGCTGGTGAAGGGTCTGGAGCACAAGTCTTATGAGGAGCGGCTGAGGGAGCTGGGGTTGTTTAGCCTGGAGAAGAGGAGGCTGAGGGGAGCCCTTATCACTCTCTACAACTACCTGAAAGGAGGCTGTAGCGAGGTGGGGGTTGGTCTCTTCTCCCTAGTAACGAGTGATAGGACGAGAGGAAATGGCCTCAAGCTGCGCCAGGGGAAGTTTAGGTTGGATATTAGAAAAAACTTCTTCACCAAAAGGGCAGTCGGGCATTAGAACAGGCTGCCCAGGGAAGTGGTTGAGTCTCCATCCCTGGAGGTCTTTAAAAGAAGGGTAGACGTGGTGCTCAAGGACATGGTTTAGTGGTGGACTTGGCAGTGATAGGTTAACAGTTGGACTCGATGATCTTAAGGGTCTTTTCCAACCTTAATGATTCTATGATTCTATGATTAAATAAAGTCTAAGCTGTTTCAAGAGGTGGATATGGTGCAAATGCAGAAGTAGCAAGTGGATGTTAAATGGTGTTTGGTGTCAGAGATAGGTGTGGTAACACGTGAATCTCTTGGCTAGTGGTGCTTTGAGTTTATTTGTGAGCTACTAGCGTATAACTGAGTTGTCAGCAATGGAAACTTAAAAGGGATGAAGTGAGCCAGAGCTCTGGAGACGGGGCCCGAAGAGAAAACAGCTTTTATAAGATGCTTTCAATATTTTGATAGTTAACATCCTAAGCGGAGGGGTTTGTGCCCTACAATAAAACTTTACAGCAGAAGCAGTTTCTTCTTTATGAAGTTCTCTAGGTTCATTATTATTTTTTAAACCCCAGAGAGGATTTAGTTTCTATTTTTAGGCCTACGGCATGTCCTACTAACATTACCATAACAGCTATGAAGAATGTTGGATTTTGTTGCTTTTCTGGTCTTGTTTGACATGGTTTTGACACCCTGTTGAACATGGATCACAGCATATACCCTAGCCTGAACTTCATGTAGGTTCCTATGGGCTAAGGGCAGCATGGGTCTGTCTTCTCTCCTCTTTCCCCAGTGACTTTTGAACTTGGCCCATTTCAGGCAAATTTGACAGAAGCACAAAGACTGCAGATAATTAGTTTAACGTAAACTTTTGATATCAGGGGCAGGTTAAGGGGAAAACAGCCTTTTTGATATCCCTGGTGAGGTACAAGCTCACGCCGCCATACGTATACCTTTGCCGTACAGCTGCTTCAGAGGCTGCCTGAAGATTGTCCTTTCTGAGATTTTCTGTTTCTTTTTTAATTGCAGTGCTGGAGAGGCTTTTAAAATGTTTTTGACCCCCAGACCAATAATCTAATCCATTTCAGGGGTTTTCTAACAGATTAAGAAAGCTGATATTGGAAGGGTGAAAATTGCGCTGCCAGATTTGTAACTGTATTTAACAAATAATGGAATTGCAACATAAAAACTCTTCCCTGCAGGTAATCCAGTTACACACGGTGGAAATTGCATTCAACCCAGATGGGGCAGAGGTGGCTCTCTTGGGCTTGCCTGGACCCCGATGACTGGTGAACAAGGCAGAAGCCTACAACTTGCCACACTTCTCACTTCAGCTGCTGAGAGAACCAGCTCCTGGGGGGCAGAAGGGTCTCCGGGAGCCAATTTAAGAGCTGTTATATTGAATATCATTTGGGTTCTGCAGGGGATTGAATGCAGGTCATGCATGTGTGTGCTCTCTGGAGAGCTGAGGGCAGAGAAAGGCAGATCTATTTAGCGTCCAAAATACCTGCAATTTTTTCATTTTTTTTCTCATCTTGGCTGTGTAATTTGCACATAGTAATAGCGGCAGTGATCATCATAAGCTCCTGGGTTTCGGGGTGCAAATCTGCTTAGTCTGAGAGCCTGCCTTGCACCTCCTGAACTTGCAAGAATGCAAATGAAGGCACCAGGGAGCAGGGAGGCTCTTACTCTTTTTGACCCCAAAATGCTAATCTTGGAAGTCCTTTTTAGAGAAAAATACCTAAAACAACTTCTGGAGGGAAGCAGAGCACTTTACCCCAAAGGTGGAGAAGAACCAGCAGGTTGCTTTTCTGACATCTGCGTGGTCCTTCTTGCAGGACACCATGGTGTTCCTCTGGCTCTTTGTGCTGGTCGTGGTGGGCTGAAGTAACACGTAGGTAGTAAATGGTGTCCTGGGGTGAACAGGCAGCGTCGGTGACTGAAAACTACAGGATAAATGATTCCTTTATACAGAAATCCCGGAATAATTGGTAATTACAGATTGATTACAGGGCTCGATTGATTCATTAGAGATGCAGTGGTCTCTAAGGAAAAAAGTGATGAACTGCTCATTTTGCAGCATTATTAGGAGAGAAAAATGACAGTTTTCTAGCCAAGGCCCTGAGCAACCTGATCTACCTTTGGTCAGCCCTGCCTGGTGGTATCGCTGTGTCTGCAACCCCTTGCTCGCGGACCTGCCCAGTGGCTCTGCGTATGGTGGTGGTGCCCTGGTTGTCCTCGCTCTGGGCTTTGCATGGCTCCAAGTGTGTGCTGAGGTCTCCCTGCTGCTGTGGAGGGCGTTGCTGCAGGAGGGCCACCAGCCGCTGCTGGTTTAACTGCATTGTTTTGCTCTGGTGCTTCCTATCACCAGCTTTTCTGAAGAGATGACAGCAGCCTTTAGATCAGATTGACAAGGAAAATTTGGATGACACCTTTAGCCTTTGCCGAAGACCACCTGGCCCATCCCCAAACCAAAGCACGGCCCTGAAGTTTGAGCTCGAGTTTGCACGAGGGCGTGCTGGAGCAGAGGAAAAACAGATGTGCCTCTGCCGCGACGATGGAAATGTGTTTCTTGTTGGGCAGAACCAGGCGCTGGGACCAGGATCCCCTGGGACTTGTCCTGAGCCATACTTTCTGAGGCAAGAAGCATCTGCGCTGCGCAGTGGTTCCCCTCGACTTGATGTGCTGTCAGTGCGTCAGCATGTCGGGGGGCATTTGCCCTCGTAAAGCTGGGAGGGGAGCAGAGGGATTGGCTGTGCAGAGGGCTGGTGCAGCGGGGCTTTCTGCCGCTTACGTTAGCAGAGCGGGCAGCTGCATCTGGGCAGGAGGCAAAAAGAGAAAATAAGGAGCAGATGGAAGAGCCGAACTGCGAGTAGGCTTTGCAGCTGACCTTTCAGTGCAGGCGGATCTTCCCGTTATGTTTAATGGAGTCAAATAATGTAAGGAGCGGAGATGTAATTGCTGGGTGATGCTTTTAGCAGCCTTGCCCTTGTCCCTTCCTCTGCCCCACATGGGGATGGTTTCATACTTTCCTTCAACCTACTCAGCTGTCCTCCTACATGATATTTCTCCTCTTTTCCAATGAGATGCTGCATTTGTGGCTCACCAGAACCTGTTCCCTTCCCTCCTCCCATCTACTGGAGAGGCCTTTTAAAGCCAAAGTCTCTGTTTCTTGAGAGTTTCATCTGCTGCTGCTACTCGTCCCTCCCTAAAATTGGTCTCTGCTATGCTGCTACGTGACATCCCGAATGGAGGGTTGTCACTTCAAGTAGGAAGAAACCAAAAGAATGAAGTTGATTAATGAGGGGAATTACTTCATGTGCATGTCTTCATTAATAAAAAGCAGAGCAGGGAAGAAGCTTTGCAGAAAAAAAGTATGATAAGAAACAGAGTTGTCTCCTGTTTTATACATTTTTCTGAGAATATTAGCATCTATTTTTAGTTGAGCAGAGTGTTATTCATTTCATTCCTCTGGCGTATAATGTTTGCCTTCTGAATTTTGTAAATCACTCATGTGTTGCCTGAAAGAGCCCAGACATCGTCCTGCCTGTCTGTCTTAACGGTGGGAACTCTTTGGGAAGGCGGGGAGAAAAGGGCTTCAAGTTTTGCCTGCTTAGAAGTAATGCAGCTTGTTTCTCAAAATAATTCAATATTGAGTAGTAGCATCCTTTACTAATGACAGGTAACTACACCAATATAATCGATTAATGGACTTATGGTAAAGAAAAGACACAACACAGGCATTTCTCAACGCTGGCACACCTTTTGGGGAATAATTGCTCAGTCAAAATTGAAATACTCTTGTACAGGCCATTCTCCTGTATTTAAAGTCCACCTCATGCTAAGGAGCTGTTGGAGATGAGCAGATCAGCATCTTCAGAAACTTTATTTTGGGAGCCCTGCACAGTGAGCTAATATCTTCCTTTGACTACAGTGCTGTAAATCCAGTTACCCGCTGAAGTCGGCTGTAATGCCTGTAGCCGGAAATCAGCTTTGTAAGGATGATAAACTCTGGTTTTAATTAATTTTCAAGACATAAAGTGAAGCCAAATGTTTTTTCTGAGCTGATGCCTGGGAGAGGGGTTGGAGGAGCACATGCAGAAGGGAAGTTGGTTCCTTGACTTGCACGACCTGGGTGCGGTGGAGCAGCGTGACAGGGGCTTTGGTGGCAGCTCTAGACCTTGGCCGTAACCAGCCGACTTTGGGGTTTTCTCCCCTCAGCAATTAAGAATTTCAATTAGTGTAGATAACTTAGCAAGGGAAAGTCTGTGCAAGCTGTTTGTGTGTGACCCATAAATGTATTATGAATGCAGACAGGCTGATGTGTTGGAAGTGAGGAACACGTGCCCAAGCCTGTTCCTGGTAGCAGTTTCTCCATCCTGTTGTTGTCACTCAGAGTTTACCAGAAAGCTCCAAGATGTGCACTTAGCCAGGCGTTTTGGAAATGGCAACACCAGAAAACCAGATGTGACATTAATAATAAACTGTTTTTACAGGAGAACTGTAGAAGTAACTTGGAATTGGACTGCCTGATGACTTGATGAGTTTTCTCCATCTATGCAATTATCTCCAAGTCCTACTTGGGCATGCTCAGGGTGTAGCCTGGGAGTCACAGAAGGAGCTGTGCATGGCTTGAGATTGCTCTGTACCCAAACCAGAGCAACAGGCAGTGGTTTAACTCTTCAGTAGGGCTGCCAGAAGTCCTGTGTGAGATATGGAAGACCGTGCTACGTGGTCAGATCTCATGGGCTGTAGGGAAGAGCATGTGGATCTCAGACTTTTACTGTTTTGGGTTTTTTTCGCAGTAGGCGGATGCTTTCCAGACCCTGAGTGGTAGCTCATGCACAGACACGGAGTGCCTGTACATTGCATGGGTATTTTGGTTGTGCATGCACAGAATTAAAAAATTTCATATTTAACATCTGGCATCACTAGACTTAGATACTTCCAAATACTATGTTATGTGATTGGTATCCATCCCCAAAATGAAGGCTTCTGTTGGTAAGCTGGCTATTTAGTTTTCTTAGCTAGGTTCATCAAGTTCATAACTGTAATCTAGGGTTCGGTCCTGTGTTTGTTCTCTTGAGTATCTTTACTCATAAATATTCAGACTTCAAGGAGCATCTCCTGTGAATGAAGCCATCTGCACACATACTTCTCCCAGTAAGAGCCCAAAAGACAGAAGTAACAAATATTCATTTGTTACAAGGCAAACTTTGTAGTTCTAGTCGTTTTAATTTTATTTTAATATCAGTTTTGTGGCCAATTCACGTAATTATTTGCCTAGAGGGGAAGACCCCTTTAAGCAGGGAAAGCGGATCCAGCGTATTTTCCTGCTATGTCCGTTTACTGGCTCTCTGACGTAGAGACAACAATGATTTTGTAAAGACCAGCTCTTCATGGCAGCAGTTTATTTTTCTTTTGATTTAGAGGTAATTCTTCCGCAGGGAAAATAAAAAGTTGTCTTATATCCCACCCAGTAGAGGAATTGCAGATGCATTTGTTTATCTTCTGCGCTTCCAGTGTTTCTGGCCAGGGAGAGGAGAGGGCCTGGTAAAGGTGCTGATGAAAATGGCAAGGAGAACTTTTCTGCACAGGCAGATTTCTGATACAGGACATGGATGGTTTTTCGGGTGATGACTTGGACGCACTTGGCCACCTTATCCCAAGCTGGCTTATGCAGGGGAAGGCTTGGTGATGAGGGTGGCTGCGAGGATAGATGGTGGAAAAGGTCCTTCACCACCCAATGCCTGGTTGACGCAAGGCTTTGGTTTCTGGCTTCTCCTGCTGCTTTTCCTCTGGTTCCCCGCTTCAGGTGCGAGTACAGCTGGTGCATCTGCATCTCAATTTGCAGTGCATTTGGGCACAGCCGCATGGTACCAAGGCTTGGCTTGTAGGCAGAGAACTGAGAAAAACCAAGAAGTCTGCTCATTAACCACAAAAGAGAGGTAATCCAAACAGCAGCTGTCAACCGGGGGTGGCACTGGTGGGGGAAGAATACAAAGGCAGTAAGATGCTGAAGTGTTCTCTTGAAATGTTGATATTCCTCCAGAACAATTGCTTACCAACTTCAAAACTGCATCCCCACCGCAGAGGCCGTCTCCTTTCTCATAGTTGGACATTAAACAAAAAATATCCAAAACCCAATTGGTCACCAAATGCTTGAAACAAGGAGTTGCACAGAACACGTGGAACTCATTTAAGCCTCAGAAATTTGGGGGAAGTTGGGGGACTCTTTCTTCCATAAAAGCACTTTGTTGTTTTGGAAGAAAACTGGTGCAATGTGATGCACAGATGAGTGAGTGCTTGCTTCTGAAACGATGCTGAGCAGCAGCTGAGCTGATCTGACATGCTGGGGCACTCCTTACAGAGCGCTGCTGGCCCAGGAATTGAGGCAGTTGGTTGCGGTGACTCCTTCCCTTCCATTTGCATCAGGAGGAGCGAACAAACCAGCTCTGTTGTGGCATTTCTTTGCATTTTATCTGAGTAACCTTGCTCTCAAACCCAAGCTGTGTCCCATGCAGCTCCAGCCCAGCATTTGCTTTTCGCCCCTTTGGACCAGTCAGTGCTAGATTTGCTTCCAGGAGTTTTTCTTGAGCATCTTTGAGAAGACATCCAGTAAAATAAGGAGGGAGCTCTGTAAACAGATGGAAGGAGGCGCATCTTGTGTTTAAGGAAAAGGAGAAAAGGTGCTTTAGCTCCACAACAAAGCCCTGATGAACGTGGTTGGCATGTCTGGGAAGAAAGCTGGGAACCGAAGCCCTCCGGTGAGCCCACGCTGGCGATGAAAAGGAGGGGCTGAACAGCGGGCAAGGCCAGGTGCTGCCCCAAAAACATTCTCAGGTTTGAGGGCTTTTTCTTTTTTGTTGTTGTTTTGTTTTTGTTTCCCAAGGATTTCAGAAACCCTTGCAATTATTTGTGCCCTGTGCTGGGCTCTTGTCGCAGAGGGTGGCTGTGCGCAGCCACCGGATGCCCTGCGTGGACCAGCCCAGCCTCCGAGGTGGCTGCTCCCTTGCAGAGCCCCGCAGTCTGGTTTGCATTATGGGTGAAGCTTTTAGCAAATTACTGCTCCTTTCTGCTCCGTTTCCATCAAAGAATGGGCAGAGGCTGCCCAACAGTCTGAGGACAGATCTTTTCTTTGGAATAGAGCACAGATTTGTGGTGTTTTGGTTGGTTTGTTAACACACGCTTGGCCCTTATCAGGCTGGTGCTCTGCATCGTTTGCCTGACACCTCTGTTGGGGGATTTATTGCTGTCAGCTCAGGCTGTGGGACATGGTTCCACCCCAAGAAAGGTTTCAGAGGAGCTTTTGGGGGTTTGGTGAGGCTGAGCCCCACCAGATGCTGTGGGCAATGCCTGGGGTGTGCTCAGGTGTCCTTTTTGGAAAGACATCTGGGAGAGGGGTGAGGGCTGCCACAGTTGAGGGGGCTCTACGGGCAAGGGGGAAATCAGCTCACCCCACTGCCTGGAGCAGCCCCATTGGGATCCCCCCCAAGACTGGGGTTGTACGTTACATGCAGGGCTGCGGTTTGCAGGGAGATGGATTTTGGGGAACACCTAATTGCCCTCCCCTGTAAAATGAAATAGGGTTTTCTACCCAAACAAGAAGAGCCTGGCTCCGAGGCCATGCAGGACAGTGGCAGCAAATGCAAGAGAGGAAGGAGAGAACCAAACCAGAAGATGGTTTCCCATTAAGTCTTCAAAAACTCAGTGGCAATGAATTATGCCCCAAAACTTTGTATACCCAGCTGTCTCCAGACATGGGGTAATACACACGTATAAGCAGAAGCGGCCATGCCTGGGTTTCAGAGTCCTCTTGCATCTCGCGCTATACCACGTGTAGGGTTTGGTCTATCGAGGGAAGTTGAATGAAAACGCTGCAGGACATCTTTTGTTACACAAGTGGCTCCTGCTGTGCTTTAAATCCAGAGCTGTCCCAAATGGGAGCTGCCACTGGTAATAGTAATTTCTCTTACCTGCTGCTCTTATGATAAATGCGCTAGTGAAGCCTGACATTTAAAGTAGTTTTTGATCCAGGAATACAACTTAATGGCTAAATAAATACCCATGTCTGGCTTATCTTTTACTTCTATGACATCTTGCCACCTTCTTGGAGAAGACGATAAATCAGCTGATACTTGCGTGCAGAAAGCTGTGGTCTCGGTGCCTCGCTGTCGGCTTCAGTTAGGATGCAGGTGCCATCAAGGCTGATTTGGGGAGTGACAGCAGCCCTGGGGAGGTTGGAGCAGCCCCCGGGCTACCTGCCACCACGGCCTGGGGTGACCTGCCCTGCCGGAGGTGCTTGTGTTGGCAAAAAGGTATTAGCTGAATCACAAATGTTGGAGGTATTTAAAGCTTAACTCATGCAAAACTGAGACCTCAGTGAATGTCATGTGTAAATGGTTTCCTTGTTAAATCTGGCAACAGGGTATTTATCAGGACTTGCTTTGGAGCTCTGCGCTTTTTAGTAGTTTTGAAAATAAGGAAGAAAAAAAAAATGAAAAAAGGCATTTTATTGATTTACCCAGAAAATATGTTTAAAAGATCTGTATCCCTTGTAGGGCAGCCAAGCTAGTTAAGCTTCCCTCATTTCAAATATTCTTTGCTTCCATTTTTTAAACAAATATATTGATGTGTGGAACAACAAGTGTAAATTATTTTCCAAATTAAAACAATTAGTCTTACAAACATTAAAAAACTCATGTCTCATCAACATCACTATTTTGTGCTTATAAGGGAACTGCAGAAGCTATTTGCTTTTAAAAAATGAAGAAAAAAAACATCACTTAGTAATGAAAAAGTAGGTTTTGGGTTTGCATGCAGTTATGGACCAAAAGGGAATTTGTGTTGGACAATACTGAAATAGCTTTTTTCAAACAAAGAAACAGAGAAAATTATTAGCAAAGGATTGTTAATAATCATGTTCATGCTGAAAAAAATTTCTTTACTTTTAAGTGCAGGGCTGTTCCCCTGTGCAGCAATCCCATCCCATTCCAGTGAGACAATCCACGCTATAGATATCATTAAACATGAAGCTATTGTGATTTTAGTGATCTTAATGCTTAAATATGACAGCTCACAGTACGAACGTTTCCAACGCTGTGTTGTGCCACAGGCCGACACAATTTCGAGGTCTCACACCAGGGACCCCAGAGGTCGGGGCAGATGCAGAAGGAACCTCCAACTTGTCTAGGCTCACAGCCATTGCAGTTGGTGTGTGCGCAGGATAATTCCTTGTATGACCGATTTAATACGTAGAGTCCATCTGTTCACGGATATTTAAATGCTGTTATTTGGAAGGGCAAATGATTACTGTAGCACAGGTGGTATTGGACGGAGTAGAAACTTGCTTTTTTATAAGGGCTTCTGGTCCTCCTGCACTGAGGACTTTAGGGAAGAAGGAGGGGGTAGCAGTAATTGGGGACAAGGATGAGGTGACATTCCAGAGCATTTCTTGTACGCAATTAATTCGCAGTTAGCGCTAGTGGTTCTCAGTTGCTATTTAGAGGACTCACATTTCATTTCTCCGTCTCTCGTCTACCCTTTTCCTTCAGCTGGGAAGCTCGGAGGAGCCACAGCAACCTGGCCACCTCTTTCTGCTTTCCTTGTGATGGGCCTGGCAGGGTGTGCTTGGCCACAGCTTTTGCCAGAGCTTTCTTCTCATACAAAAACGTGCTGAGGAACCGTATCGCCAGCAGACACTGTCCTGCTTACAAAGATTTACAGCATAGCCTATAGGAAGGGATGGTCCCTGCTCCCTCACTGCCCTGCAAACCAAGCCGCCTATTGACCCAGGGCCCTTCGCAGGAATACTAAAATACTGTCACGCTCTTTTGTTCTGACACTTTCCTCCTTTTCAAATGTAAGTTTTTACCATTTTTCAAAACCACAGAGACAGAGATTGAAGGCAGCCCTTTGAATTTGTTAAAATTTGACTGCAGGGTTCCTTCCGACCCCTGTGCTAATTTTTAGCAGAGCAGGAAACATTAAAAATAACCATGAGAGAAGATTTCCCAACTCAGAAGGATTGTCCTCTTAATAGTCTCTGGCTTTGTTTTCACTAGATATTTTCCCCCCTTAAAATTCCTGTAACGCTGCTAGAACAAGTACCTCCCTGCCAGCAGCGATCATGGCACCAGAGGAGGAAGGCAGAGGGCCAGTTAGCCAGACTGGCACCTAGGCTTGCTCTGAGCAGGGGTAAGGGATGTATGGGGGAAATGCTTATTATTTCTTGGAAGAGCTTTTGCATGTGAATCAGAGCTTGCAAGCTCCATGTCCTCCCACTTTGGTGAACCTAAAAGTGTTTCCAAGCCTTCAGCTGCTCTCAGAATCGGGTAAGTCTCACTTTTGCAATGAGAGGTGACATTTTAGTGCTACATCTCAAGACTTCTGAGCTTCTACTGTGAAACAAAACAAAAATAAAAAATTTTTTTAATGTATCTGAATGTAGCCCCTTCCTCTGAAGTCAAAATGTTGCGTCGCCAAAGGCATGCAGCAAGAGTGCATGACGTAGTAACAAGCTCTGCTCAAGCCCCAACATCTCATCTGACTTGTGTCTGCATTCTCAGCATCATTATATAAATATATATCATTAATAATATATCATTAATGTATACCATAAAATATATGTCATTATATAAATAATATCCTCCCCCAGGCGATGGCTGTGGGGATGCACCATGGTTTGGGTCATTACACCCGCAGGAACACCATGTGCTTACGTTACTGTTTGTGACAGGTAAAACCAAGGCGAGTAATTGCAATTACCACTTACCCCTTCTCCATGTCGCCAGCTCCTCCCGCCCTGGCAACCTGAGGGCTCCAGCCAGATGTGCTGGATATATTTTCTTTATCAAACTGACAGCAACGTTTCCTCTTTTCTCTTCAAATGTGGAGGACGCCCCGCAGAGCCGTGTTGGGCCGGTGCCAAACGCAGGCGGTCCTTACTGGTGTGTGGTCAGAAAATGACATCTGAGTTGATTACAGCTAGAAGTGGGCTCTGACATCCACCAAACGATGTTGGCTGGGACCACATCAGTGTCATCTTTCTCAAAGCACCCAAGATTGATGGGTTTTGTCCCACTTGGCTGGTGCAGTGATGGTTTTGGTCAGAACCATGTTTCAGGGCAATTTGATTGCATTTTCTCTCTGCCTTGTCTTAAAGCATCAGGCTTGTCCTGGGCAGAAAGTTCATCCCATCATGATGTAGTGAGCATTTAATTATGTACAGTGTGATCACTGCGTGTGTGATTCGGAGCAAAAGACTTGTAATCGAGAGTGGGCAAAGGCATGAGTGAAATTTATCCCTGGGCAAAAAGCACAGCATGAAGCCACTGCGGTGCCTTCTCTTACTTGGGCCTTGTAATGGGGTGTCCAAAAATCTCACCTTTTTCTTAGACTTTGCGTTGGTCATTTAAGTGGAATTGACTTTTGTCCCCCCCAAAATGAAAACTTCTATAGAGGTGGATTTTGACTGGGGGAATAGGGAATTACTTACTGTTTTCCTGTTCCTTAGTTATGAAATAAAATAAAATAAAGATGCCTTCATCTTTAATTAAAATTACATGGAGCAGAATTCAAATAACAGATAATAAAGATCACAACACATGCTCCTGAAAGTTGCAGGCAATCAAGAAAGCAAGCCCAGATTTCAGATGCTCTTTCCTACTTTACACATGCAATCCTTTGGCTGCTCTCGGAAACCTTGCTTTTGCTTATGCAGATGTTTGGCTGGGCAGGTAGAGCAGAGTCAATTAAATCTCAAGCCCAGACTAACAAAACATTTCAAAGTCTGAGTTAGTCTTGTCCATTCAGCGGCGCAGCTGGCCAAGAGCCCCTTTAAAAGCCTGATGGATATTGTTTCTCTCAAGCATTAAATGCTTTCCCTCAAACAAACATCCTTTGAATAGGCCATTGTTTTTTCTTCTGGATGTCCCTTTGTGGGCTGATACAAGAATAGCTAAAAGCTGATGAATTGCTATTGTGAATTTAAAAAAAAAAAAAAAAAACAACAAAAAAAAAACCAGCAACCAGCTCTGGGACTTCTGCTCCTTTGAGATGTTGAATGTGCTGCAAGTTCTCTGCTCAGGTCCCACATCTTGTCCTCTGGAGGTCAGAGCGCTGCATCGGGAGCTTCAGGTGAACCATCTCAAACAATCATAGTTTCAGGAAAGACCACTCCATGGACCTGATGCCTTTCCCAGGTGTTACAATGTAAGGAATCAGGGTGAGATAACATATGGAGAGGGTGTTAGGGGAAGTAGTAGTAGTTTGGTTGTGACCTGCAATCCCTTGCATTAACGGATGCAACTGCATTAATTTCTATTTTTCATTACTGCTACGTAGAGTTGTGTACTGGTCGTTCTTTATGAGAAACAATACACATCACGTGAACAGTATAACCTGAGTTTGGTCACTTCAGAAATCTTGTATGTCAAGAAATCCCCATTTATTTTCAGGTGAACATCTCTTGTACAGGTCCCCTGGTCTTTATAACACAGGTACCGATGCCCTGCCCAGGATTCAGCCACCTGGATTTACCTCTTTTTCCTAACAGAGCTGCATGTCCCCCACGGTTTCATATTCTAAGCCCAGTCACCACAGCCACTGCAGACTGATTTATTCCTTATTGATGGCCAGAGCTGTGAGCTGGAAGGATGCTATTTTTAATGCAGCCGTTGGGCTTCTCTTACATACCTTTCTCTTTTTTGCTGAATTTCACTATCACAGATTCAAGGTGAACTAAAAAAGAGTTCACCCTAATCAGTTCCCTAAGAAATACAGAAAACTTGGATAGTTTATTGTTTTGTTATATAATAGTCCAAACTGCATTTGCTTCGGTGGGTCCTCCAGGTTTACAGGGCTGTAATGCGGGACGATGTTTCAGCCCAGCACGTCTGCAGAAGGAGCCAGGAAGATGCGCCTGTGCTGGGCAGATGTACGAGGGAGTGGGTGCTGATCCCAAGGTACCGTTTTGCAAGTGTAGCCCTTGAATTTGCAGTAGCAGTGAGGAGAGCAAGGCCGGGTTGAGTTTGAGACCACAGGAGCTGCCAGCTGTGCTGCAGCGCTGGGTCAGGCTTTGCTGCGGGGACAGGGCAGGGACATAGTGCCCTCTTTTTGGCACAGCCTGCAGCTCCCTCCGGAGTGGATCCTCACCCAGTGAAGCACGTGAGCACATATGAGATATCTAGGGGTGGAAGCAGGTGTCTGAAGGCTTTGCAGACTCGCAACCATAATGCCATGTCTCTTCAGGAACGGTTTGCAGGGCTGAGCCTTCTTTGGGTTTAAATGAGGAAAGGTTTTAAGTTCTCAGGCGGCAGGTCATGGATGGGTGGAAATGCAGTTCTTCTGGGATTTACTGTAACTGTTCAGTTTTTTAACTGCTTCTGTTCATCCCCAAGTGCCTGTGTGCCAGCTCCAGCTGACAGCAGGGGCAGCTTTGGCTTTGTCTGTGGGCTTTTGATCATCAGTGGTTCCTCTCCTCCCCACATGCATCCTTTCTCAAAAGCAAGGTTTCCTATGGCCAAATATGTCCAGTGCCTTTATGTTAATTAAGAGCTGCATACCAGAAACGATGGGGAAATAACCATTTATCATGGCGATTTACCATACACTCCTGCAGGAACCCTAGAAAGGGGAGACCTGGGGAAGAACTGGGGTGACCAAGTGCTTGGTCCTGCAAATACAAGCGCATTTCTAGCTTTGTATCACTGCAGATGAGCAAAGCACGTAGGTGTCAGCCCACGGGGCCGATGCACCCTTCCTTCCTCACCAGCAAGACACTTTTTCCCATCAATGAGATTTACCATTATGGACTGAGGGTGATGGCTGATCCCCACATCTTGGGTAAAATGGTAGAATTTCAGCAAGTCCTTTTGATAAAACAAATGGTTCAGGTCTGAGGTAGATGTGAATCACTCCTGGACCTGCTCGGTTTAACCAAATCAGTCATGTTTTATTGCTGCTCTTTTAGAGTCTTTAAAAACCTCAGGGAGTCCCAAGCGCTGTGCCAGAGCAGTGTCACCCTGTCCCTGTCACTAATACTGTCGCTTCCTCTCGCGCTCCTTTGTACTCTGCAAATTGTTTGATGCCTCTTACTGTACTTCTGTGAAACCTTCCTGCTGGATTGCATGGATGAAGGATTAGGTATATAAATAACATAGCTAAAGAGTGTACTATACATAAGTAGGGCCTCTTTCAGAGCATGACTGATAATTGCTATGTTTGTAAATTGACTTTTTTTTAATTATTTCTTTTTAATAATACTGTCTTCCTTCCCTTTTCAGGGGCCTCTTGGTTTGGATGGCAAACCAGTAAGTAGCACCGAGTGCCAAATGTAACATGTCTTTATTCATGCTGCTCTCCAATAGATAGGCAGAATCTCAAATATTACTCATCTATTACTACATACATAACTGTTTAGGAGACAAAATTATATTTAGAAAAAATATTCTGTGGTCTGTAACACATGCAAGTTTAAACTCTGAGCCAGAGCTGGCCGGCATAGCTAGAGGTGAGCTTTTCTTTACCTGTCAGCTCATCTCGGCTGCTTCTTCCCCTTCTGTGCCAGCTCAGCTAGTGGAGACTTTGCAGATGGGCTACAGACCAAATTTGGGACATAAACTCCAGTAGCACCTTGGAAGAAGCAAAGTCAGTAATCTTGGTTGCGTGCTTCTGGCACTACAAAGTGGTATTGTAGAAATAATTGTTCCCAAACTGGGTTCATTTGCCTCCAAAGGAGCCCAGGTGGGAAGTGCTTGAGAGTGCCCGGTGTCCACGCAATGCTTTGTGGAACAGCCTAGACTTCATTTTATGAGCTATTTGCTTGACTTCATTTTTGCTTGGAAGCCCTTTGGATACTCAGGTGCTCCACTCTTTTCTTACTTGTTTTACAGAAACACAGACTTTTTCATTTTTATGCTAGCCGAACACTAGCCAGCTCTGATTCCTTCAGCTGGGTGGTTGCTACAGGAGGTCGCAGCTCTGTATTTTGTGTCCAAATCTTACTCTATTCCACCACGTTCACTAGAGGGCACCATCTGAAACCTTTTCAAGCTCTGGTCCTAAACCAACTGTGATTTTCAAAGCGGGCAGAAGTCATTCAGTCTTTGCAATCAAAAAGTTACTCCAGATACTTACTTCTAGCCAGTTGGGGAGAATTTTGTTATAGCTGTATATTGCTGTGGTTGGTTTTTATCCTACCCCTGAAGATGATAAATGTGAACGAAAAGAAATCTAGAAATAACGTGTTAGAAAAGAAAAAATCCCAAGAAACTGGAAGGCCAGCTCACACCGCTGTGTTCAGAGCTTGGCTTTGAATTAGCAAAACCCCATGATGGAAGAGCAGCGCAAATCCCAGCAGCACACTCCTGTGCCCACTGCCCTTGGCACGCACGTGGATGCAAACGGCTGCGAGTTGTGCATGTGCGCTGGGCGGGAGCGAGACCTCTGGGTGAGAAGCAGGGAAAATCTCAACGAAAAAGCAAACTTATCAAATGGCCAAACTCAAACCAGACTGTTCATGATCTCTTCGATGAGAGCAAGGGGCCAGCAGCCTTGCTTAGAGCCAAATTAACAGCAGGAGGGATGCTGCACAGCAATGCAGATGCTGCCGTTGCCAGCCTCTCTGCAAACACCATGAATTGGGCTGAGCCCCAAGATTCAGTATTTTTCTGTGCTGGAAGGAGGATGCAGCACAGGCACATCAAAGTGTGGCTCTGCAGCTTCTCTCTGGGGCTGCAGCGTGTCTCTGCCTGCCTGTCTTATAGAAAGCTGCTTAGAGGGAAGATGACTTATGTCTTCAGCAAATAGGCCAAAGAAAGCAGCCCATCCTCCTTGTTTATTTCAAACAGATGTATAATTGTTGTAATGATATGCTAAGCATGTGTTTTTCTAGAAGTGATTTAATACTTCAAGAAATCTCTTGCATCTATTTAGAGTCACGTGCTTGCAAGCGGCTGTCACGCTGCCTGCCCTGCCCTGGTCCTTCTCCAGTCCTCTGTCCTGGCAAGAGCAGGCGGGACCTCGTTGGTGCTTTTCGGTAGCGTGCTGTTCATGTGAAGCAGTGTATAATTTAAAATAATAGCATGTATAACTTAAAACAATAGCAAACATGGCTCAGGTTTGTGAATTGATGAATGCAATCTCCTTGGTTTTGATGTTGTGTGCATTGGTGATTCTGCTGTTTCTCAACTCGGATCCTTCTTATCTGTTTCCAGGGACCTCCAGGACCAAAAGGGGAAAAGGTAAAGACTGCATTAACATATGGCTTTTGGGGAAGCAGCTGTATGTTCTCCTCGTGCTGTAATTCTTTCAGTTCAGGTTACCCCAATGCACCAGCATGACGCTACCACTGGGTTTTGTTGGGACGTGGAGCCGCGACAGCAGGTTCTCGGGTTGCTTTTAGATGAGCCCCGGGCAGGGGAGGGCAGAAAGAATTTGTAAAGACATAGGAGGAATAAGTATGGCCTTAAAGCTCATCCATGCTGCAGGGTTCCTGGTAACCCCTTAAGGGTTAGGAGAGTGGCATACAACTCTGTTCTTGCTTTCCCCCAAGACCAAGGCTGTGGGCTCCATCGCTCTGTGTTTGCATGACATCCTCCCATGAAATTAGAGCAGCCAAAGAAGGTCATTACTGTACTGAAAGTGATGTTAATCCTCACATGTGTAGGACATAAGCAGTTGCTAGGGGAGCCTTAGAGTTGGAAACAATCTGCTATTTCTGATTTATTATCTGTTTCATCGCCTGCCAGGGCAGAATCATTCCCTATTGTGTTGTCTCAAGCCCTTCTCCTCCCTGGTTTTGAATATGTTAAGCAATAGGACTCTTGCCACTTCCCTTGTGTGCCGTTCCCGCGTCCAGCTGACCCTATGCTCGGTCCTTCGTCGTTGAAATTTGAACTCTAATAGCTGACCCTTGCTGTTTTGCCTGACGCACAGGGTGAAGCAGGGGACATCGGCCCAAGGGTAAGTAGTGACACGGCACATTGATTTATTCTAAAATCTGGTTGGGCTTGGTCACCACACAAAACAAGGCTTCGTGCAGCTTTGTCACTGCAAACTGAGGCATGATAACAGTTCTGGAAATGTTTAATTTTGCTATTGGAGCTCTTTGTGGTGGTGGTTTTCCTAACTTTGACCAGGTACCTCATGAAGGTTTCACTTTTACTGGACTTTCCTATCCCTGATTTGCTCTTCCAGTGTCAGAGACAGACTCCGTGTTTCTCTTGAAGCTGTGCTCCTTGTTTGTTGGCATTAGAGCACCCGTACGTGCTAAGACCTGGTGTCCCAAGGAAGGCCGGGCATGGTGCTGTGCAGGACGGAAAGTTCCTCCTCTCTTGCTGAGCTACCTGCCTGGGAGCATAGGCTGCCTTTGATTGAAAATAAAGGGTTTGAAGTAACTGTATGATGAAGGAAAACTGTTTTGGCAATGGCAGCAGTAACACAAAGTCTCCCATGTTGGGGTTGAGACAGGAGGGCTCACTACGAGGTCTGCAGTATTTCTGAGGTGGGCTCCATCACAGTAACAGAGGTGCAGTTGGCCGTGGGTTACAGGCACCTGCTGGAATGGAAGCCTTGTGGCAGGGATGTGCTGGGATGCTGGTGTACGGGCCCCGTGCAGAGGCCAGATTTGAAGCTGGCACCCAAGAGCTGGCTGGGAGGTTTAGATGCAATTGCTGAAAATGTAGCCAGGACCTCAGTGGTTAACGTTGGGCAGAGATGCCTCAGAGTTATTTTTCTTTTTTCCCCTAGAGGCTGTTAAGTCACTTTTTGGTGGTGTGTTCTGAAGCAGCTCCCAACTGCCTTGGGTGCCTTTGGAAATGTCACCTTCAGGCTCTGAAATTTCTCTGATAGATTTATGCCCTATGTGGCTGAGGAGGGGCTCGGCGTAAGGTCTCAACCTTGTCTAAGTGCCCACCCACATACTCAGAAAAGGCTTTAAGAGGTGATTCAGCAGCACATGGGTGTGAGTTTTCAGTCCTTGGCTAGGGCTGTGGATGACTTCGGCGTTGGCGACGCGGGTGATGCCAGAGGATATGCTCAGTCTCCAAAGCCCCTCTGGTCTGTGCTGCCAGACAACACGGGAACCCGCCTCCTGCCGCGGCTCCTAAATGTGCTGCGGGAGATGCTCTGGGGTCAGGCTCTGTCTGGACTCACAGGGGCGGGTGCCAGCTCCCAAGGTAACGCTTGTCCTATGTTTTAATCTACAATAAAAATATGTGCTTTTTTTTCTCCTGACATGCATTTGTCAAGATTTTGCTTTACTTTTCCATTTATTTATGTCTTTTTGCACAAGAGTAAGAGAAGGCTCACAAACAATTTGTGAGGAAAGGGAGAGAAACAAGCCTGGCAGAGCTATGCCACAAGTAGGTCTAGCAACTGGTGCCTGGCTTTGAAAATAGCTTCCTTTAATGTCCCCAGACACTCAGGGTTGTGGATTGGATATGAAACTTCTTAATACCATCTGGTCCAATTTTTTTTTTTTTTCTTAATTTTGTCTATCTTCTTCCTCAAGTTTCAGTGGTGGCTTTGTTTAGCTGATTTTGAAAAGATGTATCACAGCAAGTCATCGCATCAATGGGAGGATAAATAACTAGGAATATGTCCAATGCCGCATCCCTCGTAAATGTGCATGTCTCTGGGCAGTGGAGTGGGGATAGAGTGTGTCAGTGAACACAAAAATATTATCATTAGGAATGATAGATTAAAAGAGAATAATGCTTGGGGCAGCTTTGGAGGGACTGTCTGCAGTGGAAGTGAGATGAAGGCAATGAAGGATTAGCTACTGAATATGTTCATGTCTGCGCTGCTTCTCTTTCTCTCAAATAACCACCTGCTGCCAGTGTGGACAAAAAAAAGAGATTATTGCACGTGTGAGTGTGCCTAATGCAGATGCTGGAGGGCGGTTTTGGAGAGCTGAGGAAGGAGTTCACATTGGGTTGTCTTAGGCACTGAAGCTAACGCTTGCAAACGGCATCAGGGAGGCTGTTGCACAGCCTCACCTAACCAGGATGGAGAATAAACATACTCAAATATACCGACAAAATGCATGGAAGTGTATTTACAGGGAGAACAGATTCCCTCTGCTCTGGGGAGGAAAAAGAGAGTCAAAGCAGGATGCTGCCAAGGCTGGGACTGCTGTGCCCTGATGTTTGTGCTTGTATTTCTCTCTTAAAATCAAACATATTGCTACACCTCTGAAAAGGACTGGTTTTATAAGCCAGACTCGCTCCCTGAGCCAGCACTGGGGTGACCACTCTGGATTTCTTACATTAGCTTGGGCTATCTTGTTCTTACTGATGGTTCAGGTGTTTAGATAGATGATGGGATTGATGGATTTTTGCACATCTGGGCTAGGGGATGCACAGTGCCTGTGGCAGCAGCGCTGGGTTTGCTCTCAAGAGGGAGAAAAGGGGCTTCAACTTGTGAGAGAAATGCTCTTGTCTCCAGTGGCCCTTGCAGCATGCTCCTGCTCGATGGCCAGCGCCAACGGAGATGGCACCAGTAACGTCTGCACCCGTATGCTCAGCTGCTGTGGGACTAAACGCTGGCCGGCCACGTGGCTGAACCGGCTCTGTAGCTACAGGCTGGAGTTTAGGCTGCAAATAGAAAAGTACCTTCTTTTCTCTCTTACTTTTGGCAAGAAGATAAGTGCTTGCCAAGCTCATGGTGTAGATGAAAGCTCAGCCCAGAAAGCGTCCTGCAGAACTCAAAGCCAACAGCGAGATGTATGGATTTTTACTTTTACCTTACTTTAACTTCTACTTTAACTTCTACTTTAACTTCTACTTTTACTTTATTCCCTATTTTGGAACATTATGTTGAAATGGCTAAATCAAGTAGTCTAAAGCTGGAAATTGCCAGTGTTCAAGGTTTCTGTGCCCTAAAACTCCATTGCTACACAGGGTCAGACCCAAAGGCCAGTTAGCCCAGTGTCCCGTGACCAGATGCATCAGGAGAGTGTAAACATGGAGCAGGAACATGGAACTCCAACACACTTAACTTCTCTCCTGGAGCCTGGTTATCCATGGCCAGCATGTTTCATGGGCCAGAGATGGTGTCTCTGTATTTAATAGCCCTCAGGGCTATTTCATGGGCTTATCTGTAATAGGGATTGTTTAAAATTAAATGTGCGATTGCTGGATTTGGTGGGATATGGTGTGTTTGGCCTCGGAGCAAATGCAGATTGTCATTTCCAACCTTAACGATTCTATGATTCTATGATTTCACATGGAAACAGATAGTGCTGGGCTTGGGAGGTGTTTACTTGGATGATGTTCAGCAATCTGAGGGATAAGAAAAAAGTTTCAGTTCCTGTCTTGCTCCTTGGGCTTTTCTGAAAATCCCACTTAATGCTCTTGTGTAGCTTCATGCACATAAGAAGCCATAAAATGAGGTTCTTTGGGTCTACTGCAAGACCCTTTGCTTGCAGCAGAGCCTTTCTGGTGGTTCTGCAGTGCCTGGAGGGACTGGCCAAGCGCAAGGGCCCTGTGTCCCCATTAATTTCAATGTGGCATCATCTTTTTTCGAAAATCTCGGGATTTCAGCATTGTTCCTCCCCCAAAGAGCTGTATTTATGTGAGGGCTGAGCTAAAGCCTCTCTCTACAGCTTGAAAAAAAAATCTTGGGTGGGGTTTATTTTCCAGCATTGATTATTTTTTTCTGTATGACTTTGCTTTTCCCCTCCTTTTCTGAGACGACTGCATTAAAACACCCGTGCTCAAGGTACCTGCGCGCGCTTGCTGCTGAGCCTGTCCTGGGAAGCTGGGCAGGCAGCAGGCTTGCCTATGCGATATTTACCCCAAATTTGAGTTTTGGGGTTATCTGTTATTTGTGTGAAAGGTTTAAAAGCTCCCTGGGCAATTTGGACAAGAGGTTTGTTCCTTAGAAACCTTCCAAAATCCCCATGGAGGATGTGCTGTGTGTTCCCATGGGGTTTCTTGTTGCTTTGCTCCGTCCCTTTGGTCCTCCTACAGATGTGGGCAGGGATGGACAGGGAAAAGGAGACACAAGCAGTGTCCTGAGAAAGGCAATGTCTTGCTTACTGCTTCTCCCTAGACAGATAAGTGGAAAGGCTAAAAGACAATGGCAATGACTACTGACATGGTCTGAATACATTGTTTTTGCATCATATAAATCTGAGAGATTTATCGGCATTTTGCAGGCTGGGGAATACATCGGTATTCATTTTAGCCTCTGAAAAAAAATATAATATTTGGTCTCGGGAGAAATGCTGGGATATATCCCCTGTGGGGTTTACTGGAATAATACTTGTTATTCTGCAGAAAGCCCTGCAGTAGGGGAATCCTCTGTACCCCAGCTGCTTTGAATGTCCTATTGTGCAGTAAACTAATGAAAAGATACTTGTTTCCCTATGTCTGTTTACTGCTTACCAAGCTCCAGTGTGTCCAGAATGTTAAAACAACCACTGTTGGCTACCTAGGTTATTTCCTCCTCATGCATCAATTAACTGTCGAAGAAAAATTGATATATATTGTTACAGCCTTTAAAACTTATTCTTCTGCTGTGCTTTCATCTTAAATTCTTGCTCTTTCCTCCTCTGCCTCCCACTTTACCTGGCTAGATGGTTTTTCCCCGGCTCAATCACGGATTTCTGGCTAACGATCAGCTTGTCTTTAGCCGACGAGTGCTCAAGGTAGATGTATCGGATCTGCTGCCACTGGTTTGCTGTGACTCTTTGAGCTGCTTTTGTTTCTTCTTTCTGGCTGAAAACGCACTATTGCTATTTTAAATTGTCACTACTGTGGCTATGTTCAGAGGTGCTTGTTGGAGCACGCTTGAGTGAAACCCCATTGGAATTTAGGGGGAGTTTTGTCAGAGTAGAGAGGCATAAAAGTGATGGGTTTTAGCATTTGGTCCTTTGTGAGAACTGGGAATCAAGCAGCAAAGTCCTATAAATGTTCATATGAACAGTGCTGGTATTGTAAAATAAAATGCATTAAAAGTAAAGTTGTCTAAATTCTCATACTCTAAACGTGACGTTTTAATTAGGCAAAATTCAGTGGGAGACTCTTGACGTAATTAGATGCAGTGTTCAGCATTTGCAATAGGATTTTTTTTTTAAAACTATGCAAATGATTTAGGAGCACAGATCTTGTTGAAAGGCCGTGGGATTTGTGCTGCTAAGTCACTTAAGGACTTCTGAAAATCCCACACTTGTCCCTGATTTGAGGGTGGACCCTATATTAAATACAGCCCTCATACTGCCTCGGTGGTAACCCTTCCAGATATTGCTAAAAGATTTACGAGGCGGCCTTTCTGTGAAGCTTTCCATTGTGCAGCCACATGGATGTGCCCAGCCACAGCCCTGGGGCTGGGCTGCGGCGGCCAGTGGTGGGTCGGGAGCCGATAACTGGGTGGCGAAGCCCCACGGGGTGCTCCCCTCCGGAGCGGGCACCTACCAAACCTTCACAATCACACGGAGATACAGCTGCTGCTTTTTTCTTTGCATCCAAGCAATGCAGGGTGTGAGCTACGCTGGATGTTAATATATGACCTTGGCTGTATTTAAAGGATACTACTAAGCGCTACTTTTTTTTTTTTTGTGGTTTTTTTAGTGTGGTCCACTAAGCTATGGAAGTGTGTGCATGCTCCATGCCAGCATGTTGTTGGGTCTGGGTTATTTCTGGGTGCTGTTGAATTGGTGTTTTCCATGCAGACAGTCACTGGCCAAGGGCTCAATGAGATAAAACCTCGTTGGAAGGCATTTGAGCAAAATCCTGGTTAAGGAACCAGACCCAAAGGGCGTGAAGTGGCCATGAGCTCCCAGCCTTCCCAATTGGCAGCTGTAATTAAATTCCTCCAGGACAGCAGAGGCCAGGGTGCTGATGGCCCCGGGATGCAGTGCATGTGTCACGGGAACCCCATGGGCACCACTCGCCATTGCCGCTTCATCTCACCATGTCTGTGTGAACTTCTTCCAGGGTGATCAAGGTCGAGATGGAGCCACTGGCCCCCCTGGTCCGCCAGGACCCCCAGGTGCCCGGGGGCCTCCTGGCGACACGGGAAAAGATGGCCCAAGAGGACCTCCAGGCCCCCCTGTAAGGACGGGAGATGCACAGCGAGCACATGCCAGGCAGTCCCCAGCCCAGCAAGGGAGAGGAGGGTGAAGGGTGTCCCCTTCCCCAGTGCTGCCACACCAGACTTTGGGTGCCCAGCCTGGGCCAGTGGTTGGGCTCTGATGGCTGCTCGTACAGCAAAGCTTTGGGGCATGGGGCCAAGGGAGCAGGAGGGGACCTTCCATCTTCAGTTTTGGAGCAAAGAGCTGGACCTGAAGCATGTATTTGCGGGTGTGTGTTATAACTCAGAGAGCCCAGAGGAGATCTCTTCCCTGATCTGTAGCCTTCAGATGACCTGTTGCAAACCTCCAGATCACTGGCAATTCCTTTAATAAAAAAATAGGCCGCGACGTAATGCTACTGAATGTCCTAATTATTACTAAGTGTTTTGGAGAATGAGGGATAATAGTTTCAATGTTGGCCTTTTTATTTTTGCAGGGTTTCAAAGGCGAGCCAGGAGAGGATGGCCTCATGGTTAGTATTGCCCAGGAGCATCCGTGTGTGCGTGCCCCTGACTTTACATCATCACCCTTCAGCTCGCTGCAGCAAGTGGCTTTGTGTTGTTGCTTATGGAGGCCAAAAAAACCTCATGGGAAATTATAGATGCCCTAAAATGGATGTTTGTCCAGGGGTACCTGTGGCCTGGGGAGAAAAGAGCCCAATCTTTTTCCCCTTGGCTCCTCTGGAGGGATGTGCTGCTCCTGTATCCCCACTTCTGCCTCTCTGAAGCCTCCTGGCATTGTAACTCCAATTCACTAAGGTCTAGGATGGATAGAAAGGTGCTTATTATACACAAAATACACAAGCCATAAAAGAATATTTATTATTTACTGGGAGCACAGAGAACTTACGGCTGTATTTGTAAGAGAAGATGAGAAGTTGGCATCTGTGTCGTTTTTTTTATGGGAATTAAAGTACTCTTGGAAATGTTTTCATCCTGTTACACTCTATTGTCAAACAAGTATACCAACTACTCTTACATTCAACAGGGTGCCAGGGGACCTCCAGGACCAAAGGTGGGTAATAAGGAATTTCTTATCTGTCTAATTTTAACACTAATTCTTGAAATATTGCTGCATAAGCGGGGTGGAGATGAACATACATATTTCGCACTGGACTTGGACTCATCTGTATTGATCAAATACAGAATTTCTAAGGTATCAAATTAGCCATTGACTTGGAGCTGCAAATGTCTGTCTGAATGTGTCACCTGCACAAAAAGCACAACCATTGCCCATGTTAAAGCCTTGAAATGGGGGTGGAGGGAGCCACGGGGGGCTGGAAGCGGGTGTGTTGTGGGAATCTGCTTTCTTGTGAAAGGGGATAAAGAAGATCAATATAAACTGAGTGTTTTAATTTTACAATTAATTTTCAGTATCCATACAATTGATCTTCTTTTCTGTTATGTCCTTAAACTTCTTTCTTCTCTGTGTGTGTTGCTGTTGAAGGGTGAGCCTGGCATCCAAGGGAAAAAGGTAAAATGGTGATTTTTTTTTTTTTTTTTTCCTTTGCTTTGCTTGGTGCTCAACTACGGAAACCATTGCTAGAGACGGATGGAGAAGCTGTGGCTGTCTGTACCAAGCCCTTCCTTGTGTTCCCTGGCATTTCTCGCACATGCGACCCCAAAGCACGGGCACAGTTGTGCCTGCAGCCTGGTTTTCATTACAACAAGCAAGCCAGATGCTGCAATCACATCTGCCCAATAGACAAAGAATAAAATAGCAAATGCCAAACAAAGCAGTAGGTCTTGAGCCCTTTCGCTCCGATAGTTCAAGCTGAACTGAGAAGTGCCTGGAAGCTGTTATCTGCCCACGGGCCCCCATGGTGGGTTTGAGGTTCCTGGGATGGGCATCGCCGCACAGCACCTCGGTCTCGCGGAGACTGCCCACTCTCCTTAAGGACAGGCATGCTGCTTGGGCCAGCATTGAAGACTGCGGGAGATTCACGTGTCCAAGCTCTCCACGTTTTCTTCTCATGGTGCCATCAAGTAGTGGATAAATCACTGCCTTTAGCTGAAGCCAAAGCCCTGACAGGGCCCAGCCTTTCCCTTTTACTGCTTTACCCCAAAACTGACATGGCTATGGGTGTTTTTCAGGCCAGAATTTGGCTTAAAAATTTCATAACTGGCCAGTAAAGTTAACCTCTTCAGCACGTGTGAAGTGGTTTTACTCCAGAACAAGGAAGCATGACAAGTGAAATAAGAAAATCTCCTCCCGGCAGATGGGTGTGCTGGTGACTTGTGGTGAAGTCCATGAGGATGGGTGGCAGCTTGCAGGAGGTCTTTGGTACCTAAAAAGCCTAAATGGATTAAATATCTGATTTCTATTAAAGGTGGGAGAGCATCTTCCCCAGGGCACACTGTAAGCAAATTCTGGGAGATGCCCATCCACTGCCCCGGGAGCAGAGGAGGCAGAGGCAGAGCTGGGTGGGAGCAGAGGACCATGCTGGAGCCTCCTGGGCTCCGTGCTGCAGCTTTCCCCCAGCTTCCTGCAAACCTGAGTGGGTCTCAGGTCTGCACAACACTCAATGGGGTCAAATGATGTGTTGGATCCTGATGATAAGTGTGTACAAGCTCTTTGTATTTCACTTTTTGTGTTTTACTTCATCAGGGTGATGACGGGATCCCTGGGGAACCAGGACTTATGGGCCCTAAGGTATGTTCTGCTCTGTGTCCATCTAATGCATGTGCTTGGCAGTATCTTTTGCTATCTGGTTTCTTGGCACAGTATCACAGTTGGGGCATGCTGAGAAGCACATTTCTCCTCTGACATGGGGGGGGGGGGGGGGAAGAGAAAGAGAAGCATAACCCACCCCTCTGCCACGGTAGCATTGCTCAGAAGATGTTTGCAAACACAACTTGTTGACTATGGCAGAGAATTACCATTTAGAGGCTCCTCTTGCAGAAGTAAATTGGGGGTTGTTGCTGGGGGTGGCCTGGAGCTGGGGTTCGCGATGTGGGTTTGCACTGCCCAGATCAGGGTGCGGCGGGCTCTCTGTGGGAGCCTGCGCCAGATGCTGTGGTTTTGAGGCTGATTTTATGGCTAAAACAGCCAAACTGTTAAGCCTGAAAGCTTCATTTTTATCTCAAAAGCTCCCCTCATGCACCTAGGCAACATGACGTATTTCAGGCTAAATACAGAGCTTTGCTCAGTCACGTATGTAAAAGTAAAGATAAAGCAAGAAAATTATAACCTGAAGAAATCTGTTCTCCATCCTACCCATATAGCATTTGTCGAAATTGTCTTGTTTTCAGGGAGAAAAAGGAAGCACGGGTCCCAAGGGAGAGAATGGCACAGATGGCTTGCCAGGACCCAAGGTAAATAAAAGTCCATTAGCTGGGAAGTTGGGCACAGCGCTACTGAGGCAGAGGTTTCAGCTGAGCGGGTGTTTTAGGCCTTTGCCTTCTAAAAGGCTCATAAAATGCCTAAACTGAAACAAAACAGGGGGACGTTAAGGAGTATTTTACCTTTTCTTGGTGATTTAATGAAAGCTGGATTCAAGCAGAGATCAGTATAAGAGTTTTTAAAATCGTCTCCCTGCATGTTTTTCATTGAATTTTTTTTCCCTAAGAGAGCTAAACCTCTGATCACATTTTGATCTGCTGTATTGATGACTGTGGTATCACTTCAAAGCCCCGAGCACTTACGTGCCGTCCTGTTCTGCTGACCTTCATAACTGCCAAGAAATGCAATAAGACAGTCTTGATATGTTAAGTTGTGCTGATGGGACCCGGACAGCATCCGCGGGCTGTTATTTCCCCCCTCAGCTGCTTCTTATTTAGTAGGATCTGTATGCAGTCGTGTTTTCTGTATCAAACAGCCGTGGCCCCTTGTCGGGCAGGAGACTGTATAGGATGAAGAAACATGGGCTCAAGTGACCCTTAGCCATTTTTTTCTAAAACCATAGCAGTAGTGCTGGCTTGTTCCCCCTGGGATCTGCTGAATTGAGTTTTCTTATGGAAAGTCTTTGCATTTATACCACTTTTTACTTTTTGGAGGGCTTTAATTTGGCCAGCAAATGGATTTCCATGGGTATGGCAAAAGGTACATTTTTTGAATCCTGAACTGAATTTCAGGTCACTGCTGTGGGAGTGCTACTGCTTTCCGAAACTTCCCAACTTTCAAAAAAAAAAAAAAGGGGGAGGTGGGGAACAAAAAAAAAAAAAATTTTGGCACAGCCCTTTTCTTTAAACTCTCCCTCAAAAATGGTTTAAACGTGTCGGCTGAAACTTTCCACACACTAAATTCAGCCTAAAGCAAGAGAGAGTCATGTGAAACTGCACAAAGAGCCGGAGCTTGGCACGCTCGGAGCAGGCAGCGGAGCCGGGGAGCGGCACAGCACATCGCCATCATGGAGAGCTCAGCCCCAAGCGGGCCACTCTGCTCCCTCTGCAATGAGACATTTTCTTACTATAAACTTGCTCACACCAATGTTATTTTTTGCAAAATATATTTGCTCTGAAGTCAAATCTATTTTTTTTCTAGGAGAAGCAGTTACTTCTTGGTGCCATACTTTTTTTTTTTATCTAAAACATATCTTGTAGTTACAGTATTTTTAAGATAAATACTCTATATTTTCCTTGGTGTCTTTGAACCAAAAATGTGTTTTTGATTTTCAGGGTGAACCTGGTGAGAAGGGAGGAATTGGCTCCATCGGACCCCGGGTATGGATGTTCAGGGTTTTGCTTTTTTGGTTTGGAGTCGCGTATTTGCCTCGACCTGAGCTGTGCCTCACCACCTCTTTCTGCTTAGTGCGTGGTTGAACCGCTCCAGGATCAGTTCAGTGCTAGAAAACAGAGATGGTGCATATTTAAACAAATCATTTTGTAGGTACCAGATGCTGCCATGGGAGATAGCTCTGGGAAATGCAGTCAAGTCCCATTTTCTCATCAGTGTGACTGTCCCGTGACCCTTTTTTAGCAGGAGGGAAGCTGCAAATAGGGTAATCAAGTGAGGATTCTGATGCACTTCTCAGTTACACAAATCTATGCCCTTTTGAGGTTTGGTTGGATGATGGTTACAGCTGTCAGACTAGGAATTGATTAAATCAGTGGTGTTTGTAAGGTGATAATCCCCAAACACCTGGGTGTCAGGTCTTTGCTTTCATACCACCTGCTTCTCAGATGCTGCAAAAACTAAATAGGATTCGTCCCCGATTGCAGGGTCCCCCCGGCCTGAAAGGGGAGCAGGGCGACACCGTAGTGATCGACTACGACGGCCGAATCCTGGATGCGCTCAAGGTAAGCCCAGCACCGAGGCCATGCCGATTCCTGTGGGTTAATGGGAGAGGACTGAAAAACTGCTGAGCTCTGCCGCAGGGACATTGTGGCACCCTGTCTGTCCCTGTCCTGCTTCTGCTTTCCGAGATCTCGGTCTCAGCACAGAGTTGGCCGGGAGGGAAGAGCTTATTGCATCTGGGGGCTGAAGATATTTAGGATGTACCAGCAAAAACAGTGGCAGAACTCAGGCTGTGAACTCAGGCTGGGTACCAGGCTTGTAGGATCCAGCTGTGGGATGCGAGTTAATATTCTGCAGGTAAAAGCAACCTGACGCAGCCTGTGACATATAAACACCTGATGCAACGAGTGTGAGCAGCCAAATTACACCTTAAATGCTGCCGGCTGCAGTGTGTTATTCCCACGGCATGGTGCGGAGCTGTGGTTTTCACTGCGCACCCTCTGGAGCGGTTTTCTCTGCAAGCAGCGGTCGGGATGCGGGAGAAAAGGAAATGGTGCCTGAGCCCCTAACCGGCCCGACTGAGCAGTGTCCTGCCCGTTTTCCTTAAGAGGAAAGCTGAACAGAATAAATACTTAGTTACAGACTTATTTGAGAACTATCCTAATTGTTTTATGACAGGCTGCAGGGATACACAAAGTGATGGTAATTACTGTTTGCCAGATGTCTGCATGGCATGCAGATTTGTGAGTGGAGTTTGTGGAGTGCAGTGGTCAGAGAGACTCCATCAAATGTCTGGAGACTTCATCTGCTGGGCCCAGACCCTCTCCCGTGTTCTGCATGTGGAGATTGCCGAGGGGCACGTCATTGAACCTCGCTAACTTTGCTCTTTTCCTGCTTATGAGCCGTTTTCAGTGTTTGTGCAGTGACCTGTCTCACGAACAGAGCTTTGGAAAGGGGTGGCTTTGCACAGCTTCCAGAGTGATTAAATGTAACAGCATTTGAGTATGCAGTCATGGAAAAAGGTGCTTGGGGATGTGATACGGTTTTGTTTTTCGGCTGAGCAAGACCATGAGTTTTGCTGTTTGAGATAATTTGCAAGTTCCAAAACATTTGTTCATCTCAAGGCAGTTCACAGTCTCTGCACCCAGCAGTGCCCAGGAAAAATAGCTTCCTTAAGCATGCAAGGTTTTCCTGCTATTAGTGCTCACACAAATTCCTTTGTTTCCCCTCTTTAATTGCACCTCCCCGGCCAGTTGTTGCTGTTTTCTGCAGGATGCTTCTCCCCAGCCCGGCTGCCTGGAGAGGGGAGAATGCAAAATGAGACCACCAGATGTGGGGCCACACCTCTGGCTAAAGGCATTTCACCTCTTAGCACATGTCCTGCTGCACCTGTACACCCGGCTAGCTCCAGTTGTGTTTCCTTTTGCATGAACACCCCATATGCTGGAGGGGCCCTTGGGACACTTTATGTTAGCTGAGCTCATCGTGGTGGTTGGGCAACCCCGGTCACATGAGTGTCTGTTGTAGATCGTGGTTGCTCCCAGCTCATCCCCAGCAGCACAAGGACAGTGTGCCATATTCATGTAAGTCATGCTCATGCCCAGTTTGTTTGCTGTGTTTCAGGGTTCACCAGGTCCCCCAGGGCCACCGGGCCCCCAAGGAGCTCCAGGTCCCAAGGTGAGCCCAACCTCTGCCATGCAGATGGTGTTTCCTAGCGAGCGACGTGGTTGTTGGTGGCTCTCCAGGTAGCAAGTCTCCCAAGCCAATGCTGGCTGCAGAGCTTGAGACTACGCATGGTAAAGGAAGTGCTATTTAACACTTCCTCAGGCTGAGAGGAGGTTTTTGCACAAAAGCCAAAGTTTTGCAGGCCTTTCTTTGGTCTCCAGCTACTTCCAGAGGATGCTGTCCCAGAAACAAATCCACTCCCAATCCTACACCTGGCGGGTGACATCCTGGCCCTTCCAAGCTTTCCTCCTTGCACGCAGCGGGAGGCAGAAGTAAATGGGAGAAGCAGTTGTGAGGAGGGGCCGGCGGTCCCAAAAGCTGTGCCAAGCCGCCCTCCAACCCACCCTCCCCATGCGCTTCTTACTGCCCCAGCACTGTGTCAAAGTGGGACCGCACTGTCCTCCCGCTTCGCAAGCAATAGCCAGTAACCTACAGTCAGCTGTAGTTTCTTTAAAAGAAGAATTTAACTTGCAGAAAAGCATCTCTTGGAAGAACGGGATGGGGCAGGATTTCGGTATCACCCAAATTCGGATGAGCCGGTAATGCTGGCACCTCATTGAAACCTCCTTGCTGCTGCTCCTGAGCCTGGCAATGCCAAGCCCATAACCACAACGGTTGATAGCCATGAGTAATTAATTTCCTTGCAAAATGCTTTCCTAAGATGATTTCTTGATTTCACTTACCGTGGGCTCCCCTTTCTTTGTGTTGCTTCAGGGAGAGCTCGGCTTGCCGGGTCCACCTGGACTGGATGGTGAAAAGGTGCGTGGGGCATGGCTGGATCAAGCGAGACCTTGCAGGAGCCAATTTAAAAAGAAGTTTACTGTGTGTCCCTGAGAGCTGCTGCTGTGAAAAGCAAATCTCAGCCTGCCAGGAGCAAGCTCTGCCTCATAATGTTTAGCTGCATCTCCTTGAATTAATTGCCCATTGCTTACAGCCCTGCGCTTAGCCATGAGCATGTAGATGCTGCTTGTGGCCACGTCTGCCGAGCTAAAGGGGCTCCTTTCACAAGTGGTTCATCAGACACTGCCTCAAATTCTGTTGTAAACCTTCCCAACCCTAAATGGCTGCAATCCCTGCTATGGCCCAGCCAAATTCTGCTGCGCCTGCAAAATTGGCATATGTAAGTTTTAACGTTAAAACATCTTTTCATGAGCTCATGCTACGATATGGAGAGAAACAACAGCAAGGCAGAAATAGCTGTTGCAGGCATTTTTAACAGTTTTCTCCTAAGCAAGTTGTTTTCTGTAATTTCCAGGGTCCCAAAGGAGCAAAGGGTGACCAGGGCAGCGCAGGGATCGCGGGACAGAAAGGAGAGACGGGAGAAATGGGCTTATCGGGTCCACCGGTACGTCCCTGTACATCTGCTGCTTGGTTCTTTAATGCACTGGTTTCTGCAAATGCTCAGTATGTGGCCAGGTTTGCTGATCTAGGTAATGGCCTGTCCACACTGCGTTGCTGCGGAGCTGGAGGATGCGGGAGCTTTTAATTTTCTTTGCTAATGATGATGATAATGGCTTATTCAGAAGGTGATCTAAGCTGGTACCAAGGAGGAGAAAATCTCCTGTTCTCAAACAGTCCCGTGGGGATGAACAAGAGCTTCGCTTGAGCCAAGGCTGGAGTTTAGAAGAAGAGAAATGTATTTTTCTCTCTTGTTTTTGCTCTCCTGGAAGATGCACATCTGTGTTACACTTTTATCTTTTAGGGAGCAGAGGGGCCAAAAGGAGACAAAGGAGAAAAAGGAGACACGGGGTCGCCGTGTTTGCAGAATAACCATGTAAGATCCCGGCATCATAAAGCCTCTTCCGCGACGCAGGGTCAGGCGAAAGCGGGGTGCGTGGGCCGGAGCCGTCGGTTCCGTATCCATCAGCGTAGTGGAGGGGAACGAAACCCAACTGTCTTGTACACAACCTTTTCAGACCTGTCTTCTACAACCCCTAAATGGGGTTTATTTGTTAGGGAAGAACATTTTGCACACTTGGCAATACAAAGTTACTTTAGATTTTGCATTAATGGTTGACATATTGGATGCTGCTGTTTTGTTCTAAAAACATACTGGGCTCCTTGCAGTTTTATAGGATTTCTACAGCGTTTTCATCTTATTTGCTCTTTTTGCTTAAAAGAAAAAGTGGTGGGTTTTGATAGTTTTTCATGAATGATATGAGAGCTCTAATTTTGTTCTGGTTTGTGTTTGGTTTTTTGTTGGGTTTTTTTTTGTTTGTTTTGTTTTAATCAAACAGGCTGGTTTCCTCCGGTCCGTGCGGAAAATTGCATCATTTTCCAATACATCCGTTTTGTGACTGGCAAATACACTGAGTACCACAACTCACGCCTCTCATTTCTATCTTGATTCTTGTGCTTATTAAGATTCATTTATTTATAAATCCTACAAGCAGCCCTTTGATTAGCAGATATTTTGATTAAAGCCATTAAATCAGAGGGCATTAAATCATGATTCTGGGCCATGTGAGGTTCCATTCCTGAACTGTCTTCTCTCTGTGCCCAGCCCCGTTGACGTGCCATTTAATTCCCTTCTGCAGATCATACCCGAGCCCGGACCCCCTGGATTACCTGGCCCTATGGTAGGACTCTGGAAAGCGGCTTGTGCAATCAAGCATTGCTGCAGATTTGTTATTGCATGTGATTAGTTAAGGACGAGGGCGGTTTGCTCTGTTTAATCATTGTGGGCTGCTGTGAATCTGGGGAAAAAAATCAGGGAAGCATTGTGAGATGGAATCACCTGGTTTAGGAGGTGTGGCATCTGTGGCATCAGCATCTGTGGCACATTTTGCAAATAACCAAGTTGTTCCTTGAATGGGGAAAAGATCAAACCTTGTGGGATGGGAAAACCTGTTCCCCCCATGATGGTGTCTGTATTCCCACAAATTTGCCCAAGTCGATTAAGTTTTTTGCCATCAGCTGCAGTGGGAGAGGATGCAGGCGGTGATGAACATTTTTGATGCAGATATCTAAGGTGTTTCGTACCTATGATGCTCCAAAAGGCTGAGGAGCTGTCAAGGGCATCAGGAAGGTCAGGATGCCTCTGCTGTGTCCAAGATGCACCTTGAGAGACTGCGCTCCAAAACCAGGCAGCTTTCCCAGCAGTGTTTATAACCTGGGAGGTGTCTCCAGCCCTGCCCAGGCTTGGAGGGCCGTGGTGGCAGGGTGCCGCCCTCCAGAGCTTTTGCTATCACTTGCTTCAGCAAAGCTCTTGCAGGGCTCTTGCTCCCCAAAGCTCGTGTTGCAGAGCTTTATTGTTGCATGTTACACAAAGCGGTCCTTTTCAGTTCGCTTTCCCCCTGATTTGACGTTGGAGAACCAAATAAACTGCCACCTGTCTTGAAAAGAAATATTTGGCCATTGTCAGCCCATAATTTGAGCAAGAAATGGTTTGGGAAGCAAACTTTGGGGGTTGTTTTTAAATTCTGTTTTTTCAAATGCACCATTGTCTTTCCCACAGGGTCCTCCTGGAATCCAGGGGCCTAAAGTAAGTCAATAAATTAAATGTCACCCACTGTTTCCAGGCTGCCAGTGCATTATTTACAGGCTCACAAAGGCCTGTCAGCTCTGGGGACTGATATTTTTGTCACTGTTTGTGACAACACATCCCTTGGTTGTGCTGTTCAGCAGTTGGCGTTTTGGAAAACAAGCCATTTTTCCTTCCAAACATATTTACTATCTTAAATCCTCCTCCAGCACGGAATCCTGAGGGTTGGCAGCATATGCGAGTCAGAGTTTCCAAACCCACAGGCTTAAACCTGTATTTTCAACTATTTTCTTATCTGAGGAAAATGTTAACGGCAGCGCGGGTACGAGCATCCCAGAGACGTGGGAGGAGGCGGTGGATGTGCGGGCTGGCTGTCCCAGGCAGAGCTGTCAGGTCTTCTTGGTTGATGCCATTTCATTTATGCAGGGCTTGGACGGTGCAAAGGGAGAAAAAGGCGACAGCGGTGAGAAGGGGGACCACGGCGACACTGGACCCGCTGTGAGTCGTTTTCCCGTATCTTATTTCTGGCCATCGACAGAAACCTGCCTTACAGCAACTATCCCGATGCCTTGTTTCTTTTTTCCTTAAGGGTCTCCCCGGTGCTCCAGGGCTCATCGGTTTACCCGGTACCAAAGGAGAGAAGGTAATCATTGGTGTGGGAAAGGAGCCGGGGATGCTGTGGAGTAATCCTAAAATAGGGGCTGATAAAACCCCTGCCGGAGTGGGTCCAGACAGAACTGCAGAGCCGGGCTTACTGGCACTATCCCGATGCGTGGTGAGGAGCTCCCAGGGGCTGCTGGGCAAGCCCGTGCTGTCACGACCGTCGTATTTCACCAAACTGGATATAAGTTTGCTTGCAACACCAAACTCAATACGGCATGTCTTAATTTTTATTTTTACAACTGCAGGGAAAGCCAGGGGAGCCAGGATTGGATGTGAGTATGGAGAACGTTAATTGTGATATGTAGAAACATGAACATGTATGTAAAGGCCATCAAACTGTTTGAGATTTTTGGAAAAATGTAGCTAACACTGTACAGACTACTGTCCCTTAAACATGCTGCCCATGGAATTATGTCTGTAGGAAAGGGCTTAGTTCAGACCAGTTGCCGGACCACTTCCACTGCACAGCAGTGACTGTGCCACACCGTGTATCGCTGCTCAGCTAACAGTGGCGTGGGGGTTTCCCTTTCCAATTGAGAATATTTGTATTGGATTCAGTGAAACAAAAATCCCCAATAGATGTAATTTTACTGGGGTAGGTAAAGCACTAGCTTTCCCAAGAAATCGCTGAGATACCAAGTGAACAAGAAAATGTCATATTCTTCACCATGGGAGGATATGTTGATGGCTGGAGTTGTTGAACTGAGATGCCAGGACATTCACATACTGAACTTACAAACCTCTTTTTTTCCACCTAAAAATTGTCGTGATAGGGTTTCCCGGGTCTCAGAGGAGAGAAAGGAGAGAGAAGTGAAAGAGGGGAAAAGGTGAGTGGGTTATGGCTGTAGAGATACTCGTGGGGCAAGCGGGGCAGGGGCAGGACTGGCCACTCTTTTTGGCAGGCAGTGATGCTTGCCCTGCGTGCTGGTTCCCTCTCCAGCCTCTGGGGTTGTTGCTATAAGGCCTTTTCTGTGGCACAAGTATTTGCATGGTCCCAGTATAGGGCAGGACATGCAGTTAATTCCTGCCCACTTGGAAGTGCTTTCTGCAAGCTTGTCCCCCCACCAGCACAACCACTGTGGGAAAATGGAGCAGCCTGACAGCTCCAGGTTGCAAAGAACTGCTAGTTTTGGTTTATAGACCTTGAAAATGGATCCAAGTCAAATGTTTTGTTACAGGGATCCTTAAATAAAGGGGTGCCCAGCTGGAGGCAGGAGCCCAGCTGAGTTGCTCCCACTTACTGTCAGATACCAACCTGGTTTCTAGCAGAAACCGGTCATTTAGTCATTCTGTTATAAAATTACCTATTCAAGTATCTCCCCCCAGCTTTAACTGAAGATTTTCACAGTGATTTCATTACTCAGTTGAGGTTGCACTAGTGCAAATGTCCCTACCCTGGGTGAGGTGTGGGACTGCAAGCGCTGTGCGAGTTAAAGGCGAGGTGCCACCCCTCCTGTTGCTGATGTCTTCCTGTTGCATCAACAGGGTGAGCGAGGAATACCAGGGAGGAAAGGAGCCAAAGGGCAGAAGGGGGAACCAGGCCCTCCCGGACTGGATCAGCCGTGTCCTGTGGTAAGTCTTTTATTTCACTCATCTAAGCATGCGTTGCTGGGACTGAAAGGGAACGCAGCTTTGCAGCCAGGGAAAGGGAGGGAGGATTTGGTAGTTCTTTATTTTGCAGTAAATCAGAGCAGATGGTTATTGTTTTCTCACTTTTCTTAATGGTTTGTTTTATCTGCACTGCTGGCAGTTCACTGCTCGCTGTAAGGGCTCCTCTCTGGCCAGATGGGAGCAAGCCACAGCAGTAAAAATAAAAAATCTTTGTGTAAAGACCTTCTTATTGTAGTCAGGAACAATGGGCTTCAGTAACGTTCTTTGAGAGATAGCGTGCCCGGGTGAAGCTGCTGGCCTGGCTTTTGAGTACGTTTGAAATCGTTGAGTAAGTTGATGCAGTGGATGGGAGGCGATTTGAAAACAAGGTCAGCTCCATGCCTTCATCTCCGCAAACCAAGCGAGGGATGAGCCCGGCTCTAGCTGTCCCGTGGGGGGAGGTGCGTTGGAGTTGATAGCATCTTAGTACTGCCAAAGATAGGTGATGTATGAGCTGGAGCTCCCCAGGCTGCCAACAAGTGCCTCTGGGAGAAGAGACCTCCCCGTGTTTCTCCGCCTGAGATAGCAGCTTGCGGCTCAGATCTGTTCCTTCTCAGACATGTCCCAGGCCGCTGCCGCGCAGTGTACACAGAGAGGCTTTCCAGGAAACCTCCTGGGTGTTTGAGCCTGAGGAATCTCCTAAGTCCACTTCCAGAACCTCTCATTCCTTTGATAGGGCCCAGAAAAAGAAAATCTGTAATGGTTTATAAAAAGTTATCTGGCCTGGTAAAATATTCATTGCTATTTTTCATATAATGACTAAAACCGGAGAGATCCTTTCCCTAAAATGCTTTGAGGCTGCAGGATGAAAAGAGGGATTCGTATGAGCTACTGAACTAAAACTACTTAAATGTAGCTGTTAGCCCCTAGTTCAGCTGCACCTAACTTGTAGTGCCAGGTACCTGCTCCAGCATGCTCCAAAAAACCCATTTCTTTCCTAAATGTGTGACTTTTTCTCACCCCGCCAGCACACCTATGGCAATCAAAGCTGTTGCACAGCTCCACTATACCAGCAAAAAGCTCCTTCAGTCACTATGTTTTATTTTGCTTGGAGATTGAATGTGAACTACAATTAAATTTTTCTTTCTCATGATCACCTTTCCTCCCTCAACACGCTGGATGATTTAACCCTCATCTTTTTCACTGTGCTGTTGCAAACATGAAGCTCTGGTTTGTGTAGAGAAGATCTTTCCCAGATGACAGACTCTCTGTGCCTGTGAATCCCCTACCATAAAACCACTCTGCTCACTTGCTGTATCATCAGAAACGGAGGTGTAAAGTTCTGGACCCATCCTCCTCCGCTGAAATACGGGTGTCTGTCTGAGTAACTCCCATGTCCTTTATCATTCTCAATAAGCAGTTATTTTTTCAAACAGGGAGATTGTAGCATTGCAGGCAGCAAAAGGGATGCAGGTTTACCAGGCCTGGATGGGGTGAGCGTGCCCTGCCCTTTGGTACAGTATCTGCTGTCTTGCATGGCTTGTGTGTGTTTCTGCTGTGGCCAAGCTCTGTCCCAAGGAGTGAATCCCTCAGGGGAGAGGAAGGACGCAAGGCAGCAGAGCTGCAACAGTATGTTTCACTTTGGCACTCAAGGGAAGGACGCCAGTGCGTTCAGTGGGAGGTCACGTAGGGGATGCTTGCCCCTTTATGATAACAGATGCTAAAAATGAATCCTGGTTTCTCTCAGCATGGATGGCCCAGTTTGGTTCCCCTCATGCCTGTGCTGCTGCAGCCCTTTGAGTTTGGGTTTTGAAATGCTTTCCCCAAACGAGCAGCCGGTTCTGCAGAGCGGTGGCCGGGGGTCACCGGCACTCTGGGCACGGGCAGGGCGCTCGCTCTGTCGGCACGCAGCTCTGCCCTGCGCAGCCCAGGTTGAAGCCCAACAGCTACACAGGAAGGTTCGTGCTCTGCTCCCCGACCAGGGCACTGCACGACTGGCTAAAAAAGCTCATTGTTTTATTTCCATTTTTTTAACCATAGAAAATGCTGCATGCTAGATGATTTGCAGTTGTCTTCAGAGAAACAAAAGGGCAGTAAGCTGTCTCTCTTTCAAAAAGTTAAATTACTTTCATATGTGTCAAGGAAACCAATTACTAGCAGCAGGCTCGCTTCAACTCTTTGTATTTACTCCTTAGAGATATTATATTTACCAACTATTCCCCATCTTAACTATATAGAAAACATGAGACCTATGTATATTGAAGGCATTGTAAACTGCAGTCGGTGATTTCTCCAATACGTAACTACTATGTGACTAGTTAGTGAAGCACTTGCACGTCTTCCTGCTTATGTACGTGAGGGTTAGTTGCATGTTGGCTGGGAGTGCTGTCTTCGTTCTCCACCCCACCGTGCGGTGGGGGCTTGCTGGGTTCTCGGCGATGGCTTTCAGTCCAGGAGCATGAGCATGAGCCTGACACACAGGTTGCAGAGCTCTTTTTAAGTTGACGAGTCATTTTGGAATCACTCGAGTGAAACGTGGTAGAAAGGCGTGGAGTTTTATGATGGCCAAAATAAGCATTTTGAGGGCACGGGAAGAAGAGAAAGTCCAGGGCAGAAATCAACCCTGCGACCGCTGGTGTTAGGATGCGCTTTAACAGCAGGTCAGGATCTTTCTAGGTCAAACAACTGCTCTGTGCCTTGTCCCCTTTACCCTTCACCCCCAGCCAACTCTGGCAAATGTACAAGTTGCACATTTCTTTTTTTTTTTATGAATGCTTATGGAGCAAAATAGTTACTGGCGTCAGCAGAAAAACGTGTATGTTTTCTAACTAGTGTTACAGGAAAGCATGTGAAAATAACTTGACCTGTTACACTATGAGTAGCTGGAGAGGGCAACCTTACTTCACTGCATCTGTTTTATTGGGCATAGGCTATTTTACATATAAAATCAATACAGAATACAAAAAATGTGATGACTGACATTTACAGTAAAAAATGTAAAAATGCATTTTGACCTATATTTGCACTAGCAGTTATCTCCGCTGTGTGTGCATCCTCGTGGCTTCCCGCCCCTAGTTAATTTGGAGGTAGCTCTGAGGGAAGGGTCAGTGCATGTGTGCTCTCTGCAGCTCTACATGCAGACATCCATGCAATCAGAGATCCAAGAGCCTTAAAAAAATCCAACATCGGAAAAGGCAGCTGAAGTCAGCTATTTCTTCTAAAGTATCTTGAAAGAGTTGGTCATACATAGTCCATTCCTCTTCTAAAGGGCTCCTTCCTTTTCAGTGATTTCCTCCTGGTAAGTAGGCTCTTCTGGCTTTCTGATTTCTGTATGTTTCTTGTATCTCCATCAGAAAAAGACAAATATTTTCACTCCCATTGTATAGTCCACAAATCATCCTATTTCAATCAGTTCAGCAACTCAGAATTTCTTAAAGAAACTAAGTACTGCAGGATCGAATTTAACACGATTAGGATATCATCCGGGGAAAAAAAAAATTACATCACCACCCCCAAACTGAAAAGTGTGTATTAACAAAAAACACATTTCCACATCATGCTTTCCATATATATGTCTGATTGCAAAAAACGCTACCTTATAAAGTAGATTATAAAGTTAATTAACTGTGGTTCCAAATTTTTATATTTGTTCATATTTTCTTTTTTGTTTAAAGGAAAAAGCATAGATTTATTTTATTTTTTACCCTGGGGAGTATTCAGTTTTGTTGTACGTGACACACGGATTACATTGTCTGCATATTTATTGTTGTGCATATACAGTAAATGGGTTTTGCATGGTAATTAACAGTGCTGCTAAACCTTTTATCGCTGTGAAGATTGAGCTTCAGGTTTTTGGGTCTGACACTTTAAAGTCACAGCAACAGAAATTAAATCTGTAAATTCAATTTTGCAGGGACCAGATGGACTGCCAGTAGCAGGATGTTGGCATAAGGTACAGTAATAATAATAACTGTATATCCTTCTGTAGGTCCCGAGTAATTTTGTTTGCTGCATGGTGATTGTTTGCACTGCTGCGCTTCCTTTAAGCAACAGGTTATAGGCCTGGCAGCCATAACGCCATGCCTTGGGAGAGCAGGATTCCATCTAGCTTCGTGTCTTGTTCCCCACAGCTGTAGACTGGTGCTAGGAACACCGCTCCAAAAACTTGCTAAGCGTGAAAAATCATTCTTGTTAATGTTGTTGGTAGCAATGCCTTTTTTTTTCAGGCTTGGTCAGGCTAGGCTTCTGTTATGGCCCAGGCAGTTTAGGAACCACTCGTGTGACGTAGGCCATACCCTCTAGCGGATTTTACAATGGGTTACCTCTTTGTTGCAGAGTTACAAAACGTTTATTTCCGAACAAAGACTTTTCTGCCATTGTAATTATAATCCACAACCACTACGCTGCTTTGGTGCTCAAATCAGTAAATGAGGGAGCACATGGGTCAGGTAATTCATACTGTCTCACACCCCCAGAACACCCGGGGTTGTAAATGCTAAATGAGGAGAGACGCGTCCCCCCGTAGGATGAGCATTTGGTCCAGACTTGTAGGGGGATGCTGTAACCTCCTTCAACAAGGGTACGACACTGAAGCTGAGTGGAATTACTAAGGCAGTTTCAAACGTGTGGTATGTGGACACAGTCTGAGTTAATAGCAAGCATGTTACTAACTGGTTGCAAACCCTCGGTTAGAATGTGAGCATGCCCTTAGCATATAAAAGTTTTTAATTCTGTGGTAAGTCGTTTGGATGTACTGTTAAAATTAAAAGACATCTGAATGCCAATCCTTATAATATTAACAATAAGATTAGTAAGTATAATGAATGGAGCATTTCTCTTTGATTAAAATGTTTGTCTGTGTGTTCTTTTTCAGTGATCTCTAAGCATGAAGCACAATATGTAAATAATGTGATATATTTTGATCTTTTTAATTTTTGTATAAAAAAAGGAAAAAAAACTTTCGACAGTAATAATATATTGACCTTTTTTTATACTGGATTCTGTCATTTATGGACTTGGAAAATATTGTAAAGCTCCCAAACCCATAAGATACGCATGATAACATCTGGATTTGATAAAGGTACCAATGACAGTAGCTGGGAATGAACAGTATTCGCTGCTAATGTTGCTGTGTGAACTAACAGTCCTGAGAACAGTGTGTTGCCTAGTGTGCCGTATCGCATGAAGAAGGGAGAAATCCCTATCCTAATTTGGCTCTCAATTCTGTATTTGCATTGCACATGCACATTAAAAGGGTGAAAAAAACTGGCTGAAAACAAAGAAAAGAAGGATGCAGCCCTAGGAATGAAAGAAGCTGCTGCACACCATCAGGTCAAACGAGAAGGACTTGCAACTTGCAGAGGAAACAAAGCCAAGCTCCATTCATTGCTACCTGCTGTTGGTATGATGGGCACAGCAATTCTTTGGCTAAAAAGAACAACCTTGACTACCTGTGGTTATTTCCACTACTATCGACAAAAGCTTTTTTTTCTCAAGAGGAAGCAGCTCTGGGTCTGTGGCTGAAGATGTGCAAGCGCTTTGTTACTGTGGAACCAGAATTCCCCAAGAAACCTCCACTGCAGATTTTCAAAACAGAAAAACCTGGGAATACTCTCAGTGTAGAGAGTTGCACAACAGGGAGGACTCTGCTGAGGTCTTTTCTTAAACAACACAGCACAGAATGTTGCTGTTGGGGTTCCCAAAACTTGGGAGTTTGGAGTATTTAATTGTCTTGGTTTGTAGGGTTCATTTGCATTTTATTTTTCTTGGTTTACGTGGATTTAATTGTAAACTCTGTGACTCTGCACACTCATCTCGTCCTCTTTCTCCTCTCCCCTTTTTCGGTCTCTTTCTTTAAATTATCTCATCTCAGGCACATCCCGTGCAGAGCAGGGTAACGAATAAAAGGAGGATTATGATTTTGATATCTGCATATGGTATTAAGTGAGATCAATTAAAAATCTGCAACTACTCCACCGTTCACATTTTTAAAGATCTTGAAAAAAATAGAGATTGTGCAGTAACAAGCCATAAAAAATTATTTCGGGGGGAAGAAAACGGCTTACAGCCAAGTCTGTTCAGCTTACAATGAAGATCAAGAGGCAATCAGATTCCTTTATAGGGAGGAGATGCTTTATATTAACAAGTTCTTAAACTGAACAGAGAAAGATGTACAAATATCCATCCAATGGGTGGAAGCTGAAGCTACACAAAATCAAATAAAGTAAGCCACGGATTTTTAATGGTGAGACTGGTTAATCCTAACCAGACCAGTGACGTAATCCCCATCACTTTAACACCTTTTAGATTTAACAGATCATTTCTGGAGGAAATACTTTAGCCCAACACAAGTTGCTAGGCTCTGTGTAGAAGTCTTAGGTGAAATTAAGAGCCTGACCACAATATCAAACCAGATGATGTAAGGGCTCTTTGTGGCCTTGATCTTAGAGAATAGAGAAGGGAGTCATTTTTGGTGTATTGAGTAGATCTGACCCCTCTGTTAGATCCTTGTTCCACTGCATTTGTTGTGGCAGCTACTGCCAGAGAGGACTTGAGAGAGGGATGCGACCACCCGGGGCAATCTGCCCTGTACAAGCTGACCTAGCGCTACAGTAGGTCTTGCTCCGATATTCTGAAGCATAGTAGGAACATGCTCAGTGCTCCACACAGGCAGGGTGACGCGTGACTGATGTCTGAGAGTTCTTATCTGTGACTGGGTCCTAGTTGTCCTTGAGCTTATCCTTTTAGTCAGCTGGGAGCATTTGTGATCTGCTGGTAAATGCTGAAATGGCCATCTAGCTTGGTAGATGTGGACACAAAAGACACATGGTTTGTTACTGTCTTTGTTAGCTGCTTAGGATCTATACCTACACATTGCTTGCTTTGCAGCTAGACTTTGCATCTTTACCAGTTGCTGACCATTTTCTTGGTCACCGTATAGATTAAATCCATATAAATTCAGATCAACTAACAAATCAAGAAACAAGAATTATGTAACTCAAAACAGCAATGAAAATGCATTTTATTTACTTCCATTTCATGTTGTTAGCTATCACTTTTGGTGTAGGGGTTTTTAAAGGCATCGGGAGCAGTTGAACGAGCTCCCACTGGCTTTTAGTGCTTTTGAAAACCCCCTTTACTGTCCCAAATTAAAGCTAAAAATCTTCTTCTGTGGAAGGCTGAAGGCAAATCTCTCATTGACGTCACCGGGAAGAAGATCTGTAATTGTTCCCTTAATGTACAGTTGCTCTTCCCATCTCCCCCAGTCATCTCCAAACTAAAAGCAATTCACTACTCCAAACCACACTGTGGGCTTCTACACTCAAAATCCTGCATGTATCCTGTTCATGGAACCTCTGCGGATATCAATGAGAGTTCAGTCCCCAGAATGACTGCAGAAAGCACAAGAATCTGGAAGTGTCCACAAACAATCTACAATGCAGATAGAAAAGTCTTGTTTTACATACGCTGGCAAAAACTAAACAGCTTTCTATCTAGCTCCTACTTGAAGAAGTTTGATATCACTGAAGCTACAAGACAAGCTAACCTCCAAAGCTTATGAAATTATATTAAAATTTATATTTTCTCTGAGGAAATACCCCGAAGTCCTATTATCTTCAGGTAAACAAGTCAGTATTCCGTCTTCAACTTGTGGAATATCCAGTGCTTGTAGGCATCAACTGTGACCACTGCCAGGCCTGCAAAACATTGATACAGAATACCAGAATAGTGCTTTACCTATTGCTCTAATCGCTCTGCATGGCAGCCTTCCCCCTCCCAACAGAGCCTCTGTTGCCACAGAACCCAAGACATTTGCTCGTAACGGAGCAAGAGAGCTCATTTGGAGTTGACTAAACCTCTTAACCAGGGTTGTTCTTCCCCGTCCCCGAGGCACAGCCTGACTGCTCACGGCATTTCCATGCCAGTCAAGGAGGAAGGCCAGAATCATCTTCCTAGCACAGGAGTGCAGCTGGTATCCACACCCATCAGCGCTACCACCTCAGCTGCCAAACCTTTTAGTGATCATCTTTGAAAATTCCCAGGCAAATGCCCTCTCTGCACAGGTTTATTCTGCATCCTGAATATGGTGAGTCCAGCATATAGAAAGGAGATCCATCTACGCACCTGCAGCAAGTCTGGTACGTTCAGGACATCTGATTTACTGCACACAAACAGATCAGCAGCCTGTGTGCAGTAGCTTCTCTGGACTTCTGCCGCTCTCATTTCCATTAGAAATGCTGGCAGGTATGGATCCTGCTGTATACGGCACCTATTGCCACTTCGGCTATGAGGAACTAACCAGTAGATCTCCAAGGATCTGCTGGTGGTACATCTACTCTACCAGCCCCTTCTGTCACCAACGCAGCTGAGACCTGTGGAAAACAGAGCTCCCAGGAACAGAGCGAGGTACAGATTCCTGGGCACGGCTGCTGCGGGGGGTTGCAGTTGTGATCTGCACCTGAAGTCCTTCCCAGTCCTCCACTGAGATCAGTGTGTTTGGCCTTTATATTCTGAACTCAGTGTTCTTTATTGATCCTATCATGCAGATCGACAGACTGTAACAGAGGAACTGTTGATTTATCAATTGCACAGCGTCTAAGAGAAAATCTGTTTAGGCTTCCATGTGCTTTCCACACACATATATTTAGAAGAGTAGGTTATTAAATACTAAATTGTTTCAGAGCAGTCATGATCTTATCGGGAAGAGTTAAAAAAAAAGATGTGCTTTGCTCAGCAAATTCATGCCAGATCAGTTGATTATTTTCTCTTTCCATATGAAAATGTTTATGTGGGTCTTTTTGAATACTTGGGAGTTTGCAAATAGCTTATGAAGATAAATTTACTTTTAGGTAGTACTGGCAGTCTCGGTCAAAGCTCAGTAATTATCTCAGCCTCTCACAAAGCCTAGCGCATTTTTTCCCCCTAGGAAGCCGCTTTCTTTTTTTCTGGTTTGAAAGAATGTAAGATTGTTTTACAGGAATTCAGAAATGCAGCTAAATGTTACCACTAGATGTCAGTAGCAATAAAGATGATTGACGGGCAGGCTGCTAATGCTTATGAAATGTAGGTCAATCTGAGACTGAGCAACTGATTTCTCTTGATCACTAAAACATTTAGTATGTTAGCTTCATGGATTCATCAACAGACGCTCTGGATAACACACTTAGGTTACTGATCTTGGGGAAATCTGAAGCCCAGTCAAATTTATGTTTTGTTTTCTAGTTTACAAAACAAAATCCCTTAGTCTCATTTAACTGACCATGAAAGCATGGTGATTTCCATTGTCAAGATAACCATGTCTGCCTGCTGCCCAGGAGCAGAGGACAAGCAGCCTTCTTTAAGCCTTGTTCTATTTAAAATGGTAGCTAACAACCATCTTTCCAGTTATTACCAACATCCTCTCTCTAGCATGCTGTAGCCTAATCGATTTTGGAAGCAAAGTTCCCAAAGTGAGTCCTAAGGGCACAAGACCTCATTTGAAACCCCCAAGAAATTTTTCAGCCACAGAGCTGCTGTGGCAAGGTAGTCCTGCCCGCAGAAATGCATTACGTGACTAATGCTAGCGCTGCTGCTCGCCGTGGTTGTGGTGGTCCTGGCCCCCATGCTCCAGGAGCAGGGATGCTGCAGCCGACTGTAAGCATGGGGAGCGCGCTCCCTAAAGCTTCTGGGGGGAATGGATTGGGGGGGGGGGGGGAAGGGAACATGGCCAAATAACCCCCACATCTGTAACTCCAGTTCGGTGCTGATAAGCGTGCTGGCAGCTCAAGAGGCCCCTTGCCAGATCGTGAACCCGATGATTTGGCCTGTACTGATGGGGGCAGGTGAAATTAATTAGAGTTTTGCAGCTGAACTGTGGGCTTGGCCAGTGAATTCAGTAATACTTCTCTGGGTTGTGAAACAGGTGGCAGAGAAAACCCAGTCTGACTCCAAACTGAAACTGTTCCCAAGCCGTAATGCACTGGGATTTTAGTTGTTTAAAAAAAAAAAAAGAAAAATCAAGATATTGCCACATGCTTTCTTTTATTCTGATAGAGAGAGTCGCCTTTCTTGTATACACTGCTTCTAACACTTGCTGTATATATAATGGTGATGAATCTATTTCTGTATGGATTCTTCTCCTGTGTATTTAAAAATAAGAATGTTTCTTCTAATGATAAGAGACTTCCTGATGCGTTTTCTTTTTAGGAAACCAACAGATGAAATATTTAGGTGAGCTTTTGTCTTCTGTAATTACATAAATTCAGCATTTGAAATCTTTAAGCAAACCAGCAAAACACATGTGAGGTTTCAGCAGTTCAAGACATCCTGTGCAACAATGAACAGTAATCCCTGGAGAATGACACAGGTCACTACCTGCGGTGTTGAGACTGTTACAGTAACCATAGTAGTTGTAGTAACTACCCAGGAAGCCTGTTTGGGGTGACCAAGGTTTTCCTGCCAGAAAGCCCATGTTCTAGTTTGGCTGCTTTCTTCTCCTCCTCGGTGCCCCATTTCAACTGCTGTGACTGAGCACAACTGCGTTGGCTGGAATAGTGCTGAACTCGATGACACCAGCAAAGATTTCAGTCTGCAGTGTTTACTATTTCGCCAGCCCACAGCTCAGAATGAATCTCTTGAATTTTTATACGCAGCACATGGTTTTGCAATCAGCCAAACATAGCGGACTCTTGGGCCAGAATGAAAGAACTCACCAATTTTTAATGCATAGCTTACTTAAAATATTAAGGTGCTAGAAATTTCCAGCTTTATCGTAATGGTAAATAACCATCCTTGGTCAATATAACGGTGCCTTATTAGCCTGTAAATTTAGTATGTATTATAAAGCAGCATTAGAGCTTAGGTTTCCTGGTCACTGAATACTGATTTAATGCTGCCCTCTAGAGGAGATCTTATTTCAATAGAGAGAAACAAATTTTATGCTAGGACAAATTTTGTGGTGTGACACTGTCCCTTAATTGACAGCACACATAGGGATGGGCACACCTTTTGCCTAACTATATAGTTTGAATAGATATTTATAAAATAGGAGCACACAGATAGAAACTTTAATCTGTTTTCCAAATCTGATATTTCTTTCTTGGGAAATACCATCATATTCTCACTTTTTTTGTTTTTCTTTTAGTCCCATGGTTGCCCAGACAATTTAAACTGCTATACAAACAAAATCTATCTGTAGTAGGTTACTTGTCAAGTTTCCATTTTTAAATTTTAGAGCAAGGAAGCTTTGAATTATTTTCTGTAAAGACAACAGACTTCTATTGAAGATATGTAAAAATATTAGTAACAACAAATGGTAAAAATGTAAATGTTCCCAAACCAGTTATCCTGGCCAAATGCTGTAGCTATCTGGCTGCATTCAGATCCGTGTGTGTGGCTCCAACTCGCACTAGCATAGCGAGGAGCGTCCTCAGGAGGTGTCCAAGGGTGAAGCACAACCCCGGTACTGCTTTACTGCATTTGAAGCTCCTAAATTTTACCTGTTAATATCTGCTGACATGCTCAGTAGCGCAGCCAGCCTTCCAGTTGTTTAACCAGGAAGATTTTCAAATGAGAGGTGAAGAATTTGGATAGACTTCAAGAGGCCCAAGACACTTTAGCTTGCCAAGGCAGTCACTGTGGCATACACTGACCTTGGCAACCTTACAGGACAGCATGTATGTAAGAATATTTCTTGGACGCTTTTGCAACAGTGATTTTTTTTTTTTTTTTAAAACATAAAAGGGAAGAATACATCTGGTCACTCTAGTTAGTCCAGTCTCACTGTCATTTACTGGAGTCACCTGCCTTTTAATTGTGTCTCTGGCACTGCAGCGAACCTGACCATAAGTAGTACAGTTTGAAATACTTCACAGCTCCACTTTGGGGAATCTATTGCAGACTGAAGCAAACCAGTGAGTAAAAAATCAATTTCCTAAACTTTGCTTTCCTTGATTATCATTTACATTTGTAAGCTAAAAATTACTTCTAGTATTTTCACATCCCCAGGTGAACTACTGCAACTTTCCCATATGCTTGTGTACCATGAGATGGCACAACAAAAGGGATGTCTAACTATTGTGTAATCTGCAGCTAAACTAAGTGCCGAAAACCTGTCACTTAGAAATGAATGGAAGAAGGACTTAATAGATTGTATGACTCTCTAACACTGTAGAGAGCCTGGGGAAAAACCACAGGAAAGCTGGGAAACATGAGTTTTCAATGCATAAGAAGTGGCATTATTGACAACAGAGTGGGATAAGAAATACGTTATTAACATTAGTGGATTTTCAGTGTCTTAGGACAACAATCAGGCCCTGTTTGCTAAGTTCTGGCAGAAGTTGCCTCATAGTTGCGCAGTTTTGTGGAACAGTCAGCTCACTTGTGTGTCTGCGTGTGGTTTCTTATAGAACGTAGGCATTAATGAACAGGAACTTAAAATGGAGACATCTCAAGTATCTGTAAATGACACCAATACCACTTGCTGCTTTTTTATATGCTTGTTAAACACTGCGTTGTATGCGTAATTCTGAAAAATGCATTTTACACTATGTTATTAAGTATAGGTGGGTGCATATCAAACTTGCATTTCTGCAATTACATTAAAAGAATAGGACCTGGTTTGGCAAAGCAAAAGCACCCATTTACACACTGAATTTCCAAATTAAGCAGAAGAGGTAGTAAATTGCCATCAGCTAGAATGAGAGTTGGGGTCCTGTTGTGTTTGCTGCTTAGTTTCATAGATGGAGTGCTGTTTTCTAGACAACTTCATAATGTAGCAACTTTTTGCGCTACTATTTGGAGTTCTTCTTTCTCCTATCTTGAAAAACAATCAAAAATACTCAATCTGATGAATGCTCAGCAAAAAATACCACAGTCAAAACTGAAAGCTGCCTGCTCTGTTGCATTAAATTGCTTTGGATGTAGAAATGTTTTAAAACTGGCATGTACGCTAGCATTTCTAAAGCAACATAATTTGAGAAACTATACCTGCTGGTATTTAAAATCCAAATGAAAATCTCGCTTATTTGTATACAGTTTAGAAAAATACATGCAATGTGTGCTTTATCTGTCCGTATTTGTTTTGAAGTTACGCTGATAGGGCTTAATCCTCTACCATGTTACGCAAGTGTCCGTTATTTATGTGAGTGGTTGCATCACTCCAGTAAGGCTGTTCAGAGGAGAAAGGGCTCTTCTTGTGTGTGCGCGGTTTGGACACCTTGCGAAAATTAGTTTTGTTTTGAATGTATTTACATGGTACTTTATATAAAGCTGACTAAATCTCTGTAAAATGTTATCACCTTTAAAAAGAAATTATATATAGAGATATTAAAAATACAGAAAATGTACTTAACATCTCTATTTGCAAACTCTTTGTGATTTTTAATCATGTATGTGCCAGGAAAAGTATTCTATTTACTCATTTCTTTGGGGAACAACTACTTTAAAAATGAAGGCATTAATAACAGTATTTCTTATCCATTGTTTTAACATGTTAAAATGGTATTAATTAGTACTGCATCATGTATTTCTAGTTTAAAGTTGTAATGGACAGTACGTTAGCTTGAGACCTCCAAAAATATTTTTGCTTGTGCTTTCTGTAATAAAAGCAAAGACTAGATTTTTAAAAATGGTCTCTCTGTACAGATTGCTTTTACAATTGTGTGAATATGTATAATGAACTCGGCATTTGTAACCAAGAATAAACTTTCCAAATTGTAAATGTTCGGGTTGTTATTATAAATAGCTACTAAATATCTTAACCAGACAAGAGTTCAAATAAAGATTAACAGCCATTATTAACTTTTTCTCCACTGACTTTTGTTACTTAAAACTTGACTTTTATGAACAACTGAGTTTGACTTCCTAAGTTCAATCTAACTTTAAGTGCTTATCAGTTTGGTTTTGGAGTGTCCATATTACACAAAATTTAAATTGCTCCTGTATTTATCAAATAACTGCAACTAGAGATAATTACTGGTGGCTGTATCTAGTCAGCAACAAAATCTGCCAAGTGTGTGGTTTTAAAAGGGTCTGTTCTATTTTCTAGAGTCCTCTTAACAGATGTTTGTCAGTTTAAAACAAAGGAATGCGAACATGTACTTGGAAGGAAAAAAAATCTGGCATCTTTTAGAATGAAGCTTGATATGTTTATGAACTCAATTATGGGATACAACACCCACAGTGGAGGAGGACTCAACCCATCCCAAGAACATCCCTCCTGGTTCTTCATCTTCGTATTTTTTCTTTAAGTAATTCCAATCAAACAGGAATGGAGGAAGGACCATTCTAATCTGATGATAGCATTTCCTCTTTTAATCCTAACTATTGCCTGTCCTAGGATTGGCTCTTAAGTAGTCAGTCAAGTCTACCTACCTGTCACTGATCAAACACAAGAGTACAACAATATAAATGGTTTGGGTTTACTTTTGCTTAAATAGTGAAGTACGTGTTGAACAATTAATACAGCTGTAACACTTCTTAGGCTACCACCTCCAATTACTTTCAACTGTAAAAAAAACCTCCTCAATGTGGAAGTATTTCAAAAGACAGTATTATGATATAGCTGTAGTAATGACCACGAAGAGCCCTCAAAAACATGTTATTACCTCTGAGGTGCCTGGCAGCTGAGTGGGATCTGAGGCTATATGCCCCCGTCAGCTGTGTAACACCATGAGGTAGAGTTTCCACACGAGCTGCCAGCAGCCTTGCAGGACCCCGGTGGATAGCCTCTCCCCCCTTTGTGCTACAGGACCTTGGAGATGAAGTCAACACTCCTGATGCTGTAAGTGAAGAGTCCAGCCTCACAGCTGGAGGAGCCTGAAAGCACTGGTGAGTCACTGTCCTACTCCTTGTGAAATCAGCTTGCCAAAAGCTGTGTTTTGGATGTTATTTGGGAGCGGCTGGGAGGTCAGGGGCCGGGCTCTGTGAGGGGGGTGCACAGTTACGGTGCTGCTAGAGCAGACACAGGGGCAATGCCCGTGCCCTTGTGCAGCTTCTGCTAAATGTCACGGTGAGCCGCTGCTCCCCGCAGCGCTGACCTGAGCGGTAACCGGTACCGCCCTCCCACCCCTCGCCACCAGACCGCTCCCGCGGGCAGCGCGGCGCCAGGGCTCGGCTCGGCGCGGCCCGCAGGGGGCGCCGCGGTGGCGGGGCGGGCCCGGCCCCTCCCCGGCCCGGGCCGCCCTCCGAGGGAGGCGGCTCCTCCCCTCCCCGGCCCGGGCCCGCCCGTACACCTCCGCGGCGGCGGGAGCGGCCATGAGGCCGGCGCAGCGCTCCCGGCAGGAGACCCTGGCCCTGCGGCGGCAGCTCATCGGGTAAGCGCTGCGAGCGGGGAGGCGCCGCCGCCCCTCGGGCCCGGAGACCGCTACCGCCGGGCTGCCCGCCCCGCCGCCGGGCCTGACGTGGCGACAGGGACGTGGCTACAGGGCCGCGTCTCGCCGGTCCCAGCGCAGCCCCGGCCCCTCACGTCGGCAGCGGCGGGTGCCGGCGGCCCCGAGCCCGGCCCTCCGACACCGCGGCTGCAGCAACCGAGGTCCTGCCTCGCCAGAATCTTAGGTTAAGTCGGTGCTGTTAGCGTGCAATTGCAGTCTGATTTCACCGGTGTGATTAATTAGCATTTCTTAAGGAGGGAGGGTACAAAACTACAGCATAAAACCTGTATGGTATCTAGCGTGCCTGTTCGAACTATAAACTGCTTAGCAAGCGTTTCCTGACAGCTTAGCTGCGAGCAGGGCTGGCCCAGCCGCAGAGCTGGCGGGCACGCCAGGCGGGGCGAGGTTCTGCTGAGCAGGCACTACAGCCTGTCTGTCAGAAACTTCTCACCACACCACAAACGCGACAGGATTAGCAACGTGTGTCTGCCCAGTGTGACAGCATAACGTATGAGACTCGGTTCCAAAGTTCCGATTACTGGTGTTGCTTCGACTGACCTAAAAAATTATTAATTCTTTCAACTGCTACCAGGAATGGCAGTGGCACTGTTACATCTAACTGTGGGAACACTTTCAGATTGTACCTTTTATATATGTATATATACTCAAAAACAAGGCTACTTTAATCTTTATGTTTTTATGAATCCAGAAGTTGGGCTGAAAGTAAATGCTGGCATTAAAATTGTGCCAGTTACACATACCTGAAGACTACTGCTCTGTGTATTTAATCTTTTTGTAACTGATTTGCCCCGCCACTGGGAACAAAGACCCGGCCTCCCCAAGTGGTTTGTTAGCATCTGTTGAACAGTCAGGATACGCTTAAAAAAAAAAAAAAAAACACCACCACAACCCTGACTGTTTTACCATTCTACTGCTAGCTCATACAGAAAGTACAGGATTCCTGTAGGGGAGGGACACTGAAGCAGTTTCTCATTTTATCATTGTCTTTTGTTGTTCATTTGACAATGATTTTGTATTTATGGTCAAATTATTTTATTTTTGTATAAGCAATCTTTTACTAAAAGTGAAGCATGGAAGTTTGGCATTGCCCTTCAGTGTCAAATCTCTGCAACTCCCACCTAGGCAGACACGCATTTCAATTTTACTTGTTTGGCAATTTGTTTTAAAAGTGAAACAGAACAAAACAAAACAAATGCACTGAAGTGGCCTCAGCCATATAAAATCCCTTGAAGTTGCAGCTAAGGTTAGGGAAACCCTGTACGGACCTAACAACCACCTGCACCATGCTGTCTGGAAAATCAGGATCTTAGCAAGAATATAAAAATGATGGTAAGGTAAGAGGAAGGCACCAAAGGGGGTTTCAAGAACATGAAGGGCAGGCAGCATAGGCAGTAAGGCGCTGTAGTTAAGACTGGATGAACCTCTAGAGGTAAGTCCTAGCTGTGTGCTGTGGTTAGATTCCTAGTGAAGGCTTTTCACCTCTGGAGCACATTTTTTTCCTGCAAGTCTAACAAGTTTTGACTTGATTTGGAGCACAAAGTCTGTGCTCTTCCTCGTCCCAGGCTTTGTTTTCGGGGCCAGAAGTAGGATGAAAGCTTGTGCTGGCAAATGGGGGAAATGTCTTTCTCTTGATTAACTGATTGAACTGAAAATAGCACCAGCAAAATAAACTATGCGACTTTAAGATTTATTCTGCTTTCTCATGCTTGCCATAGCTCTTCTTGCAAGCTGTTTTTCTCTAACGATCCGGTGAAAATTGTAAAGGCACAAGGCCAGTACATGTATGATGAGAATGGAAGACGGTACCTTGACTGCATAAACAACGTTGCTCACGGTAAGTACAAAGTCATGTTATTTGATACCATGAGTTTTTAAGCAGAACAAGGAACAATCAGTACTTTCTGCCACCCTTGCATTGTGTTGGAGGAGGGGCTATTTAATTGGAGAAGTGGAAGAAATCTCTCTTGAGCCTATAGTTTGGGAAATTACAGTTCATGGCTGAATTTCTGTGTGCATGAATGTGCTTTCCAGACTTAAACATACTTATCTAAAATTTACAGATTTTTTTTTCCATGAAAGCTCAAGTAAAGCACCTAACTCTAAGACTATCAAATGGCTTGACAGTTTGTTGTATTTGTAAAAGTTACTTGCTAAGGGTACTGTCACTGCTCACTGTGGTGCCTTATTTGTGTGTTATGAAGTAGCTGTTTCTCTCTTACAGTATTTGGAATTTCTCTGAACGGTCAGTGCTGTCACTAGCACCCTAGCAGGGCTATTCATTCTTCGACAGTAAAGCTTACCTACCCAATCCCCTAACTAAATTATTCAAAATGTCTAAATCCAAATAGCAAATTAGATGCGATTTGTTCTAGCATATCAATTTCCAGTCTTCAACTACAAACCATAAAATACAGTAATAGGCAATTTCAAACTTTCTGAGCAAAAAAAGGAAGTTTGAAGTGAAAGCTTTCAAGGCATACCGATATTGTCTTCTGCTGACAATATCGTTAACGCCCCACTGATGAAATACAATCATCAATGATGACAGCTCTGTACTAATAGAGAAATCTAAGCGTTCGGTCAGTAAGCATTTGTTAAAGAACACCATACGTAACATGGAAGAACTCTCAAACTGCTCTCCGCGCTCTCTTGCAGTTGGACATTGTCACCCAGATATAGTAAAAGCAGCCCACGAACAAAATCAATTGTTAAATACAAATTCTCGTTATCTTCATGACAACTTGGTCGATTATGCAGAGAGACTTTCAAAAACGCTACCTGAGAAGTTATGCATCTTTTATTTCTTGAATTCAGGGTAAGTGAGGTATATTAGAATTGATACTTTGTTTTCACTAGTTATATAGAGACAAGTAAAATACTTCATTATCAACAGCCAACTGCATGATCTGGTGTGGGTAACTAGATACTGACAAAAAACTTGGTTTGGGGGTTTTGTTTTTGAAGCAGCTGTGGTCCTTTTTAGAACTTCAGTGACTCTGAAGTTCACATTTAGCAAGCTCTCAATCAGGAAAATAAACTAGTGCTTTATTTAAGAAGGGTTTTATTCTGCTTATGAGGCCTTGGACTACAAAACATTAGTGTAAATATTTACTGGATTCGTTTCTGGTCTGACTTGTCTTCTGAACTGGGAATTACTTCTATTACCAAAATTAAATGTAACAATGCATATTTCTGCTTGGGGCAGGGGTTGTGTTCCCAAACAAACTACAGCTTAAAAAAAAAAAAAAAAAAAAAGAGAGAAAAAAAAAAAAAAGACTGTTGCCAAAGCAGTTTCTGTACTCCAGCTTTTTAAGATGGATTCTGTTCTGGTCAACAGTCCTACCTAATGAGTGCTGATTACTAAAGGAACTGCGAGTAACACGCATCAAGTTCCGTCTCTTCTCTGCAGATGCAAACAGCATTGCAGAGGAGGTCAGAATTTCAGAACTCAGACACCCACAATGAAACACTTATCGAATTCTTCAATTGTAGATCTGAAGCTAATGATCTTGCCCTAAGATTGGCACGACAGTACACAAAACATGAAGATGTTATAGTTTTAGACCAGTAAGTATATTGGTTATTTTATCTACTGTGGGGTACAAGGCTCAGTTTTGGTTTGTGGTCAGAGCATTTCTGAAAACCTGTTGTAGGAGAAAGACTGTAACCAGAAAGTTGAGGGAAGTAATTTTTTCCCTCTGTTCACTATCTGTGAGACCAGCCTAGAGAACTGTGTCCAGGTTGGGGGGCTCTCCAGTACCCAGCAGACACTAACATACTGGAAGGAGGCCAGCAGTGGCCTGCCATGATGGGTAGGGAGCCACAGGAGGTTAGGAAAATTGGATTTGTTCAGATGTAAGAGACAGCTAGAGGGAGATATTACTGTAACTACAATTGTCTACTGGGAAGGAGCCAGGCCTGAAGATGTATGGCGACAGGAAAAGAGACAATAGACATAAGTTGAAACCTGAGGAATTCTGATGAGCCATCGGGAAAAATTCTTTTACCATGAAGGCAGTCAAATATTAGAATGAGATACCCAGAGAGACTGGAAACTCCATCGTTGGAGGATATTTAGAAGTAGGCCAGACATGTCCCTTCCAGTTGTTCTGCAGTCTTGTAATACTGCTCATGACTTACACTACTGTGATTCTAGTCGCTGGCCCTGGCAAACCAGTGACAAGGAAGACTGTCCCTCTGCATCCTCTATATTCAGATGTACAAAAAAATCCAAATACTACTAAGCCAACAGACAGAAATCTCAGAGCTTTTCTCAGCTTAAGTGTGACTGTATTCCCACCAGGTGACAGAGCCTAGCTACTTTTTAGCTATCAATAATGCTAATCCTAAAGAATTCTTGATACTGAGGAAATTACTGTTTAGTTCTGCTAATTGTTTTTAAGTGCTTACCATGGACATCTGACATCCTTGATTGACATAAGCCCATATAAATTCAGAGATCTAGAAGGACAAAAGGAATGGGTCCACGTGGTATGTACTTCAGCCTGTAACTATCAACTACTTGTCAATTTAATGAACTCTTATTTAATATATACTGAATATAGGATACTGTTCCTTTGCATAGGCTCCTGTTCCAGACACATACAGAGGACTCTATAGAGAAGACCATGAAGATTTAGTAACAGCCTATGCTAATGAAGTGAAAAATATTATTGAGCAAGCACAGAAGAGAGGCAGAAAGGTAAAAAGTTATTTCCTTACCCATTTGTCTTGCCTTAGAAATGAGCATGGCTGACTGTCAATGCCATTCAGGGTAACTGAGCTAAGTGGTATGGACTTGTCAAAAAGCAAAGATCACATAATCATGAAAGAACCATCTATTGACAAAGAGCTTGCTAATTGTTAACAGAATTTCCACAACTTTCTGTATTGGGTTCAAAACATTACATGCTACCTATGTTTCAGATTGCTGCATTTTTTGTTGAATCACTGCCAAGTGTGGGGGGTCAAATCATTCCACCAGCAGGCTATTTTCAGAAGGTTGCAGAGTAAGTGGTCATTCGTTATCTTAACTTTTTAAATTTAACATGCTTGCTAAATATAGATGATAGAGAATTTCTCTACATGCTGTAGCATATAGCTTGATGGGCAGGAATCACCTATGCCTTCATGTTAGAACGTAAACTTTGTATGGCAAAGACCTACTTTTAAACACATGGCATAGAACATAGGCCTGGACAAGTTTGTTTCCTAGAAGTTTGCAAGTAATGCTTTCTGCATATTCTTAAACAGTAAATATTAGGTTCTGTTTTCTCTTAAGAGCCGATAAAATCTGTTACATTACAGGCACGTGCACAAGGCAGGAGGTGTATTTATTGCTGACGAAATTCAAGTTGGCTTTGGCAGGGTTGGCAAGAACTTCTGGGCATTCCAGCTTCAAGGAGAAGATTTCATACCTGATATTGTCACTATGGGGAAACCAATAGGAAATGGGCACCCTGTTGCCTGTGTGGCAACAACAAAAGAAATTGCAGAAGCATTTGCAGCCACAGGAATAGAGTATTTTAACACAGTAAGTAAAAAGTTGACAACTCTCCTTCTCTACAGGAGTCTTAAGTATTAAAATTAGATAATCATGCAGCATTTTTGTTAATCTTTATCACTCACAGTTACTGTTATTTGTATCTTTCTAGTATAACTTTCTATTTACTGGCTCCATCTAATATAAATGGCAGTATGCTCATATGACTGAGGCTACCCTTTCAGTGACAAGATTGCATCTTTCTTCCCTTTCCTTGGCTACGTGTGTTCTTTTCCTGAACTCAGTTTGGAGGAAACCCTGTTTCGTGTGCAATTGGATTAGCTGTGTTAGATGTGATTGAGAAGGAACACCTTCAGGCTCATGCCACAGAAGTAGGAAACTTCTTGATGAAGCTACTCAAGGAGCAGAAAATCAAGCATCCCATTATTGGTGATGTCAGGTATCAGTGCCTTATTTAAGTTTTTAGCTGCTTTTTGTTTGGTTTCAGTCAAACAACTCAGTCCAACTGATACAGTTTTAAGGAATTCATTAAATCTGTGTTTTCAGCAAAAATCAACAGCCTGCTGTACATCAGATTAAAACAAACTTGAGCTTATCAGAAGTCTGATATACTTTGCCACTCTAGGTCAGTACTGCTTTATTGATTTATTAGTTGCTAAAGAAATGCACTTCCCTGTTTGAACTCTTACTTCAAGTACACAAAGAACAGAATTAATGATCTGAATGGAAAATATGTTTAACATCATGTCCTGTGCTGCCATTCTGAGCAGATAAAAGTCTGTACTGTATTACTACATTTCTTCAGAACAGCAATACCTTTTCTATCACTAGCCAAACATCAGGTAATTCTCATGCGGTAAAGGTTTGGTCTCACAAAAACCTTTCTCAATTTTTTAGTTCATTTGCAGGTCCCTCCTCTGACACAGATTGACTATTTTTATTTCTTTTATAGGGGTTGTGGCTTATTCATTGGAGTGGACTTAATCAAGGATCAAGCAGAAAGGACCCCAGCCACAGCAGAAGCCGAGTATCTAGTAACAAGGTACAAGGAACAATCATGTAGTTCCTCATGTGCGAGGCAAGCACGCAATTACAAAAGTAACCTTGCCACTCAATAGTTGTTAGAATATAGCCAACTGGCAGAAAAAGAAACCAGTCAGTGCAGAAAGGTTTGTCTGGACAGCCTGTGGGCTGACACTTTTAAGTTTTTCTGAACTACATGCAAAGGTAAACATAATTCTTTGTTATTGCTCTTTCCAGACTTAAGGAAGAATATATTCTACTGAGTACAGATGGGCCAGGAAGAAACGTGCTTAAATTCAAGCCTCCAATGTGCTTCAATATGGAGGATGCAAAATTTGTTGTGGACACAATTGACAGACTACTAACAGGTAGTACAACTCCGAACTGCCTTATAGAGGGTTGCTGTTGGATTGCCTTGAAGTCAATGCTGAGCCTGCTTTTCCTAAGTGCTAAAATAGAGCCAAGATGGTAGATGATGAGCACATAGGAAAATGAGTCTTGGTCAATGCAAGTTTATCCTTCACTTCTAAATTATTCTGTTTTAAAGTTCTCTAACAAAACTATTTACTCCACAGATGTATATGCCTTTTAAAATAGCTTTGCTTTGGCAGAGGTTGAAGTGTTTACCCATCTGAACAAGGGGAAGCTGTCCAAATTTCATTCTTGACAGCCATAATCTGTGTGCATTTGCCACTTAGCTTTTTATACAACTTCTGCACACTCAGCATTAACCAAGTTAGTCCAAAAACTTGTCTCAAAGTCATAAGTTTGCTAAATTATTACTTATTCTCTCTCCAGATATGGAAGAAGAATGTCTGAAGCAATAGAAAACATCCACTTGTTCTACCTGAGCAGGTATTTATCTATATTCGCCCTTTACTATTTAAAAGCCAAGGTTCCTAAACGTAACTTCACAAGCATTGTCACTGGCAGTAGAGGACCAAGTTTCCTCAGACATGCTTTTACTTGAAATTAGTTTGCAGGAATTTCTGGCAATCCAGAAGCATGGACCAGACTTGTGTACATCCAGCATTCACAGCTACCTTCTATCAGAGTCTGACACTTCTCGTAATGCTATCTGTATTCATTTGTTTGCAAGCTAGGTCCAACCCATCCCAGAAATACCTACCACTAGGCATGGTGTGTTTGTGTACCACAAACATGCTGTGTTTGTCTGGGATGCTTTAAGAGTGACTGCGTTTAACCCTTGGCATGCATGTAAAGACAAAAACACAGCTTTTATGCTAGCTGCTCAGTGCCTGAAGTCTCCAGACAGAAGCTGTTCCAGCTGCATAACTACTTCTCAGCAAGTAGTCTCCCCTTCACTGCCCTCAAGGGCAGGAACACAATTTGGGAACCTCCACTTATGCTAACAGCTTTATGAAGAGCTATCAACAGTAATTTTACTACTGTAGCTCCTTTTTTACTGAACATCTGACTTTGAAATAGTATTGCCTTCTGTTCTCTTGAGCATTTTTTACTATTTCATAGGATTGTTTCAGGTTCATAGCTGTTATCTCATGCTTAAGCATCAATTTACCCCTATACTCAGAAGTTTGTGGGCATCAGTAAGGCTGACTACTGTTAAGACTTCCAAGCCTTGTAAATTTTAGTTTCTGTTGAGGTCCCTCTATAGCTTGCTTACAGACAACATCCAGCTGCAACTCATTTTGCCACACACTCATGAGCACAGCACACCCTTACACCTTGATATCAACACCCTTTGGTACACTTAGTCCTTCTTCAACCTGCTCTGACTAAAAGACAACCAAGTGTTTTTTAACTAAGTGCCCAGTAAAACTCTAGGTACCTGGACAGGAATGCACCTAATGTAATCATTGTCATCAATGTAATCATTGGTAGCCTCAACCACCATACTAGACTCACAGTGCTATGGCCCTTGCTTTTAGTTCAGTGCAATATTAGTATAGCAGGCATGAGAAAAATGTGTTAATATTTTATTTAGCAAGTTAATGGAAAGACATACAGCTGCTTGTACTACTTATTCTTAAGAACAGAAAGATTACTCAACAGTGCCAGTTTAACTTAGAGGCCTAATGACTTAATGTGCTTGTCTGCAATCTAAACTAAGCAAGAGAAATGCCTTTATTTTCTACAGGAAACCAAGAATGCAAAAAGCCTCTTACTAAGTACAGTACTAGTATGATACTTACATATAATGTAAGCAAAAATGAGGCAATGAAGTAATTCCTTTTAATGATTCTTTTACAAAAAACATAACATTATTTTCTTTCCATAGGTTTCAAACAATGTTCAAGATTACTACTACGAAACATTATTCTACTATAATAATGCACATTTAATCTTCATCCTAGCATGCCTTAGACCAGATAAAATACCTTTGATTTTGTTATTTTCAGTTATTTTGTTATTAGTAAAAGCTTTAGGAGAAATAAATTTCACAAGAGCTCGTTTTAACCCTGCCAGACGTGTGGATTGACTTTTATTTAAAACAGCATATCTAAAACTGATTATAAAGGAATATATTTCTAGTAGCTACTATAAACTACATTTTCTAAATTCACTCTTTCAGGGTATGACTTTGAAAATTAAGATGAGCCAGTTTTTTTTTTTATATCTGCTGCTACCTATGCAAACGCCATTCTAGCTGCCAGTACACACAGTCCTTCTGAGGATCCTCCGACCAGTTTCATAACAAGGTCCCTAGTAGCACTATATCCAACAAATGGTCTCAGTGACCAGATTAAGTCAAAAACTTCAGTCCCAAATTCATAACATCAAATGCATGAGCAACAGACAACTGAGGGCCATGGCTCCCAAACCAGTTCTTACAAAACATTTTGTCCTCAAGAAATATCCCAGTAGGATTAGTAAATTAAGAGTACATTACAGCCATAAGCAACAACCTTGTATACAAGCCCTCACTTTCACCAGGCAATTACATGTTCTTTGTATCACAAACTTTTCATGCAAAGAAGAAAGGGAAAGCCAGCTCTGCATTTAAGTACCAGTGTCCTCAATTTTTGCTTAAGGCCACAACGTGTCAAGGAAGCATTACCCAAGAACCTACTTCCAAAAAGCACCACCAAACAGCCAGCTGACAAACTACTGCTAATACACTAGCCAGAAATACTGCAGCAGTATGGTCCTGATACTATGCAAATTCCCTGTTGGAGGGCAAACAGTTTGCTAGAAAAATATTCCGCTACCCCTTACATTGTAAGAAAACAAGTGAAAGGATGCATTCAATTTCAATTTTAAGTCTTGAGACAGTAATACTTTTAAATACTGTACTCATGTTTCAGTAGTCTGCAATTTTTTAATTTGCAAGTTGGACATTAGTTACATACTACAGCTGTAAAGCTGTCATGTCAACTATCAGATTTAAAACCTGCTGCATCTTTTTTATACTCAAGATTTCCACTTAACCCCAGAAAAGTCTTAGAAACTTCTAACTTTACAGCAAGTTTCTCTTCTCAGGGACAGCCAGCAGGGAGCAGCATATTATAGTCCCTGCAGGAATAGCTGCATCCCTCATTAAAAAAAAGTGGAAAGGTCACTAGTAACATGTTTATGTCTTGTCTTAGTTACCTGGTTTGATTCCACTTGGGTTACCATTTGTTCAAATAGAATTTATTACAAGAAAAAAGTTGTCATATTTTAGCTTTAAAAGGAAAGTTAAAATCAAATTGATTACTGCAACAAAGATTAGAAGTTTTACTTTGTGCAGCAGCATATGCTACTTATTTATAAACCTGAGATTGGGACTATTCTGCAGCAAGACAGGCAAATCACATGGTAGTTATTGTCTTAAGATAGTGGTAAACTAGTCAAAAAAGGAGAGCATATTTCTAGCTGGTCACTCATCTCTAGATAAAGAGCTGCCTCTTTAGAGGCAGCTTTGTTGCTTTTCCTCCCACAACTTTAATGGAAGTTCTTTAGTCATCTTTGATACACAAAAAGGCTGTAAGAATTCAGACTATGCATTGGTAATTTAATGTCCAACCTGTCTCTCGAGGCACATGTACATACTATTAAGAACTTGTAGAAAAGTCTGACTCAAGACAGTGAAACATGAAGGAAGAGCAGCTAGCTTCTTGCCCACCTCTTAGCTTCCTCCTGCAATGCTGTCTAGACTCCCAAGCCCTACCTGAAACCTATGCCTCTGGTTCCTCCTAGCAGAGCCCTACAACGCAGACACTAACACAGTTATGCTGAGCCTCTGTACTTGTCTAGAACAAGAGCCACCAGCATGCCAGCACAGCCTCCACAACAGCTGGGGCTTTCCACCCAAGTTCTCTTCCATAACCTCCAGGCAGAAGTGACTGCAGTTTTTAGCTGCCACTTAACTGCAAATGAGCACAACTACCAATACAGCCTTCTAGTTTTAAGATTAAAAACATTTTATCACAACTCTTCATCTATCAAGGTACTGCCACAAACTAATTTCTGGGAACAGTATACTGGCATTTTACTAATACATAAGCTGAAGAATGGCACAAGACACTAGAGTACGCCTTTTTTATTTCAAAAGCTAGGATAGCTTCAATATCCATGTCATGGTGAATCAGAACACATGTAAAATACCTTACAATACATTAGATTCCAAAAAGGTACCAAAAAGTACAGTAAAATTAACACTTCCATTACAGGAAATGTATGACACAAAAACAATACAAAATAAAAAGGTGGAAAGTGACACTGGTTCCCTAAGATGCATCTCATTCTGTACAACTGGAGTAATGCAGAGTCCATAGTTAACTCCAAGAGGCAGTCCCTAGATGCAGAGCTGCAGCTTTAAGCAGACCCTCAAAATCAGTTTCAGTTTAACCTATTAATAAAATCATTAATTAATATCTTCAGCAAGGCTGAAATTTACACACCACACTCTCTAGACAACTAGTTATCTGTAAGTATTAAACATGTAAAACATTTCCAGGGAGCTCTTCCAAGTAAGATGCACATTTAACAGGCCATAGAAATTTATTGTAAAGTTAAATTTGGTACAGAACTGAAATATCCGTCTACAGCATTGTATACAAAACCTATGCAGTCATTTTCCAAAAGAGACCATGCCACTGCATACCTGAATAAGTTTGATCAATATGGCTTGTAGTTATTCTGATGACCACCACGTCTTGGTGTCTTCCCATAATTTGCACTGCCTTGACCTATGAACAAGAAAACAAATGCATTAAACTGCTAATTAGTTACGCTTGCTTATACCCAATACAGTTCTCTTTACTTACTGTAATCATAGCCTGGTCCATATCCATAATACCCATATCCTGAATAATCATAGCCTCCATAGCCACCATAACCTTGCTGATAGCCGTATCCTTGATTCCCATAACCCTGGTTCCAGTAATTGCCATAACCTTGATTCCAATTTTGACTTTGAGCTATAGAAGGGAAAACCATCCACAAAATCCCATTTTAGTACACACAACTTATTTAGAATGTGTCCATACTAAAGTAGTGCGTGTAGTACTTACCACCGCCTCTTCCACCTCTGCCTCTTCCTCCATAGCTACCTCTTCCTCCACCACTACTGAACTGTTGCTGCTGGTATACTTCTTTTGGCTGTGCTACCTTAATCTCGCACTGAAAATAAAAAACAAGGAAGAGTGTGTATACTGTCGTATAGCAGCAGCACCCAACCTAACCACCTAGGAAAGCCAGAGGTTACTCTAGAGGCAAAGGAGGTGCCTGTGCTCAGTCATGTGACCAGGACTAATGCATATCCAGAAGCATCTGATTTATCGTGCCACCTGGGCAAAGATAACTCATTGTTGGCCATTCAAAGCAGGCCACTGCTTTCAGAGAATTTTTTTATACCACCTATTCCCTACCACCAACTACCCCATGGAAGAGAAAGGTAAGTCATTATTGGCCCCACAAAGCAGGCCACTGCTTTCAGAGTACTTTAATACTGCCTATTCTCCACTATCAACGGCCCCATGGAAGAGGTGCTGAGGCCACCTCAGCCTAGCCATCACTCCTGTAGGAGCCATGAGGCTGCCCTCTATCCTGGCACAACCTCCAAGACAAGGCTGTTGCTAATGGACCACTTCACCCGAGCTGCATGGAACGAACAAGGCTCCGAGAAATGCACCACAACAAGTTTTCCTGGCAGCCTTCGTACACTCTATACACTGAGCACCTGTGTTGGACTGTACAGGACACCTACCAACACCTGAAATCATCACTTATCAAATACTAAGAACAGCTAAAACCAACCAGAATCAACATTTCTAAGACAGGTTCGCAAGCTGCAGTTCAAGCTGTCAGCCAGCTTCCTAGTTCCTGAATCTGTGCACAGTCTGAGATGAAAGCTACTGCTGCTGTGAAAGAAGGAACTCCCTGTGATAGCAGCACCTGAGCAAGCCTGACTTGGAAGTCTTCACCACAGGAGCTTTAAGGTAACCCGCTCTTTTTATTATCACTATGACACAAAACCAAGCCATAGTTACAAGGTTTGCCAAAAGTTTATTCTGTGCTGTCAAGACCAGTCCTAAACTTAAGTGCAATCTAAGTCACTGCGCCAGACAGTATGACCAGATCTAACAGGGCTTTAAAGTTAGCTTATGGTCAGCGCTGGCCATGGAGCAAGGGAAGAGGGACACCTCCAGCCAGCACACATCATTTGCCTCCAGTCCTCCTTAGCTTAACATGAGCCTCTATTAGCTATTCCCACAGATGAGCACTGTCAGCTGTTCAGAGCATCTCACACCACTTTTACAGGAGTTCACATAACCAGCTGACCAGGTACAAGTTGCCATAAGCATACATTTACTCTCTGTATCCTTGTATTGTGTTTATGTGACAAGGTTTTGGTAGTTGGGAGGGCTGCAGCAGGGGGGCTTCTGAGAGAAGACACCAGAAGCTGTCCCCATGTCTGACAGAGCCAGTTTCAGCCAGCTGCTCACAAAGTTAGTGTCCGTAAGCCTTGAATTTATGCAAGTGCTCTATGCTGAAAATAGGTATGTATCTGTTGAAATGGCTTATATTGCTAGACCGATACATAAATAAGCCAGTTTTTCCACGTGTATTTAATGAATGCAATTAGATGCTTCACATACAAAAGCCCCTAGAACACTGCAAGTATTAAAGCCACAAGTATTGGCAAAGAACCTTGCTAGCCTCTGCGACTGAACTTATGGCAAAAAAAAAAAAAACGACCACCCTGTGGTAAACTGCAAGCTGCCCCTATTGTAATTTGGGTAGCTTGAAATCAGAGGTCTACAAAATCCTTTTCTGATTATAGGTGTAGTGGTATTATACTTAATTTGGACAAAAATTTACAAGTGAAAGTTTCTACCTTGCTTCCACTGACGTTATGGAATTTCTTCTCCAAAACCTTCTTCACTGGATCCTCTTCCTTGAAAGTGATGAACACAAACCCCCTCCTTTTGTTGGTCTTCGGATCCATTGGAAGTTCAATGGCTTCAATCTGAAGACATGAAATACTATTTTCAGACTCATATTTTAGCAGAACTGTTAAGTGCATGGCATTTGCAACAGTAAAAGAGAAAGTCAGTCTCCTACCTATGCATATTATGCAAGACCAAAGTTGCAATATTCTTTCTATACTAACACTGGCTTTCAGACCAGATGTTTCAATTTTACAACTCTAACTCAAACTATTTCATCTGATGTTAAAATTGTGTTCAAGACAAGGGTATCTAACTAGCAATGGAAGCACCTAGTGCAGTATGTGCCTGCCTTGCTCTCAAGAGCAAGCCTCTGGATCCCTTATGGAAGGCTTGATACATCTGAAGTTAATTTGATTTGCAACTTGCAAATTATTAACAAACTAAACAGCAACTGGAGACTACACTTTTCAGTGTTTACTAAGATAACATTACACACCTCTCCAAACTCTCCGAAGTACTCCCTGATTTTCTCTTCTGTGGCTTCTGGGTTTAGTCCACCAACAAATATTTTCTTCACTGGATCCTTTTTCATTGCCATGGCCTTCTTGGGGTCAATTAGTCGTCCATCTAGCCTGTGTTCTTTCTGTTCCAGAACCTGAAAGATAGTTTGATAGGATTAACTCAAACTGAAAAGTTTCCTTCCCCTAGAAGTTCAGAATCTGAAATATGAAGCTTATATTCACCTTTTCAACACTCCCAGGTTCTTTGAAGAGAATAAATCCAAAGCCTCTAGATCTTCCTGTGTTAGGGTCCATCTTTATCGTACAGTCGGTTACCTCACCAAATTTGGTGAAGTAATCTTTCAAGTCTTTTTTGCTTGTATCCCAACTGAGGCCGCCAACAAACATCTTCCTGAAATTTCCAAAAGAAAAGAGCTATTTAGATTCAGGAAATACTACAGAAAAGCACATGCAGCAAGATGCTCACAGTGGTACACACCTCAGCAGCATTGTCAGAAACAGGATCAACTGTTGAAAGTTAAACACTTTTGCATCTTGTCAAAAGCTAGTCATACTATAGGAGTGTGCAAGGGTGGGGTTCCCCCCCTCTTTTTGAGGGAACAACACAATGCACCCTGAAGCTTATTACAGGCTATAAGAAACAGTAAAAATTGCCTAAAATATTCCTCGCCAATAACTTATGTTCTTTCAACAGTATTCTGTTATTTGCAACAAAGCAGTATTGATTATCAAGTACTGCCAACTCAGTTTTTGGAAAGAAGCTAGGATCATTCCTGCTGCTTTGAAAGCATTCAGGATAGAATAAGGCATCAAAAGCAGAATACTTGAACTCCTTTAGGATTTGGACAAATGGTTGTAAAAATCTTAGTCCTAAGGAACGATCTGCAAAATTTAAACCAGGTATCCATGACCTCCAAGAACAGTCACATACAACAGATGGGACTTTGGACCTGCCTTAACTACTATGTTGTGCACTTCTTCCTGCTTAGTTACTGAATCCAGTTCTATCTTCATCAGTACTACAGGAGTATCTCCGCTATTAGTCTTTACTTTCATGAAAGGCCAATATAGTACTTCCCTGCCCACCTTCCCACACAATATCCTCTGAAGAATCTCAAAGAACTAAATACTAGTGAAGTGCAACACAGAAGCAAAGCTAACAAACAAAACTGAGATCAGCCAATAAAGCACTTTTCAAATGCCTCACTTCAAATGAAAACATTAATAACATGGCTGTATTTTCTATTTTCAGAGTTTCCAAGGTAACAAACTAAGCTTTTAAAAGCATTCAAGCCTTTTTATCTAACTATAGACTAAAGCAGTTTAAGTTGTCATTACTCTGTTTAGAGGCAACCTAGATTTGGCACTAGAAACTAGCAGCACTTTAGAAACTAGACTTGTGTTTAAATAAAATTGGCTTTTGGTGTTTATGTGTAACTTTTTGATTTGCTAAAACTAGCATCCATTTATGTTCAAAAGGCAACATGAGGAAAAAACCTGTATGTGCCATGGTTTTTTTTTTTTTTTTTGCCTTTTTTTTCCTTAAACGGGATGAAACCATATCCTTTGTAGGCTAAACCCTTACTTTTTCAGAAGATCAAGCTGTGCACTCTTAACTGACAAGTGCAGCATGATACACAGGGTCCAAGTCTGTGTGCTTGCAGCCATTATAATAGAGCCTTACAGCAAAGGCCTTACAAAGTTTACTAATCCTTTCAATAACAGGTGAAAGAAAGGTAACTTGATGGATTCCTTCTCATCACAACAGCTTACTGACCAAGCATGGCTGCTATAATCTGTACAGACTGACAGTGGTTTTCCATAGCATACCCCGTCATCATTGACTATGCTTATAGAATTATCAAGAGAAATTCAATGGTTGGGGGATGACAGGAATTTGTCTGGAGGCAGCTTTAGCTGCTTTCTGCCATTGGGTTAGGGCTGTGGTACACACAAATATTGTCACATGCTAAATTCACCTCTTACCACAGCAGCAGATATTACACTTTGTAATTTACAGTCCTTTGTTTTGTAATTGGAATGATGAATGCCTACATGTATTTAAATAACACAATATAGAGCCTTTGAAATTAAGAGCGAATTCCTGGTATTTGGTTTTGCCTTCAGAGGCCACACAAACTGGACAACACATAGTCTCTTCTTTTCCTCCTGAGTGTATTAGTGCAGCTAAATCAAAGTATGTTTCAGCTCTTAACAAAATACTCTAATGTCAGCACCCTGAACTACTCTGCCTTGGACAGCTCTTGTTTTACCACAGTGCTAAATGTTCCACATAGGTCAATCCCTCTAAATAACTGCTTCTCTTCGAAGTTTCATTTCACACGAATTTGGGGTTGAAACTTGTCACCTCCTATGCGAGAAAGGGAAAGAGTATCACCCACTTACTTCTCAGGGCAGAATACTAAAAAAGTAAAAACAAAATTCACACACAGCTAAAAGGCCTGGTTCTCAATCCTTCCAGTGTCTGCAAAAAGTACATCCGGCCCTAGCTTATAGGAAACTTGTGCAAGCCTTACTCCTTCCCTTACAGCCAAAGTCTATTACGCTACTGTGGCTTCAGCTCTCTGTTGAACCTGAGGGAACCGACCCTCTGGTTCAGGGTCCAGGGATAACAAAGGGAATTCCGATTAAAGACACGGGGCAGCTTCGGTCGCAAAGGCCCACTTGAGAAACAGGCAGGTAATTTTAAAGTCAAGCACGTATATTCCTACACAGACCAACTACGATAGGAAAGAAGTGACTCTTTTGTACCCAAGGATGCCACTACCAAAATGCAGCGAAACTACACTGACTCCTCCAGAAATCACTCGCAAGAGAGAAGCTGTTTTCTGACAATGCTGCAAAGAAGTACACCAAAATTGCTCTTACTGGTTTAAACACACCGCACATCGTCTCGATCAGGCCGTTCTTCCTTTACTCCCTCCAAAAATACTTAGGTTATCCCGACTAGCTTCCAACGCCAGGATTATTTTTTTATATGCGTTACACAAAACACGCTCGCATTTACACCGACGCCGCTGGCGATCGGTCACGCAGTCCCCAGAAAGTTTGAACCAGCCCACCCCGCGACAGAAAACAACTCCTTCCATCCGCTCCTTTCGTTAAAAAGGGAAAGGATGAGGAAAACGCGGGGCGCGAAGCGAGCCGCGGCATATCCCCTTCCATTTTACAGTCTGAGAAGGCAACAAACCCGCTCCCGCCCCTCCCCCAGCCACCACATGGCGCCAACAAAAGGCAGCTCCAGAACAAAGGAAGCGCTGCTGCCGCTGCCGCCGCTGCAGGGCCGCGCCGCCCGCCCGCCCGATCCCTCCGCAGCCGGGCCGCCCGCCGCCCTCCCCCGCCGGGCGGAGCGGGGCCCAGAGCGGCGGGGCGCGCCAGCCGCCCGCCTCGCTTCCGCTCCCGCCGAAGGGCCGCGCCGGGCCTAGCGGCCGCGCTCCACCGCCGCACATGGCGCCCGGGGGGGGGGGGGGGGGCGGGGAGGCCTGCTCCCGCCTCAGCTCGCCGAGGGAGGCGCGGCGCTTACCCCGCGTCCTCCTCGTTCTTGCTGGCGTTGATCTGGTCGCCTTCGGCTCCGTTCTGGCTGGCGGCCGCCCCCGCTGTTCCCGCCGCCGGTCCGGCTCCTCCCGCCGCCGTTCCCGCCGTCGCCGCCACCACCGCTGCTGCTGCGCCCGCCGCCGCCGGAGCCCCGCCGCTTTCGGCCTGCTGCTCTCCGGCGCTCTCGGCCGCTTCGTGCCCGTTCTGGGTGGCGCCGGCAGCGGCCGCCAACTGCTGCTCCGCTTCGGACATGCTGCCCCGTCCGCAGAGGCGAGAGGGACGACAGGCGCCTGCAAGAGACGAGGGCGGCCCGCGGGTCAACGAGGCGGCTCCCCTCGCCGGGCCGGTCTGATCCGGTCCGGTCCCGCCCCTCCCCCTTCGCCGCCGCCCCGCTCATACTCACTTTAAAACCCGCTCCCAATAAAATCCGGGCCGGCCGGAATCGGATTAAAATCCCCCGCGCGCTGGAGCTGACAGCCCTCCCCGCGGCGCTCAGCTGCTCCGCACCGGCCCCGCCGCCACCTCCTCCTCCCCCCGAGACACGTACTCTCCGGCCCGGAGCCCTAACGCGTGGCCGCCTTTATAGCGCCGGAGCCTCAGCCACACAGCAATAAGGCGCTTCCTCGTTGGCTGCCGCTGCCTGTCATTCACGCTGGTTAGCGGTTCCTGTTGGCTCCGCCGCGGAGGGCGGGCGGGGTGAGGCGAATGGCGGCTCGCGGGACCGGGCTGGGAGGGAAGGCGCGGCGCGGAGGCCTCTCGCTGGGACGCTGAGGGCGGCTCTCCGCGCCGCCTGCGAGGGGGAGGCGGGCGGCCCTGGGGCCGCCATCGCCAGGGCAGCCCGGGAGGTGCGGGGCGCCCGGGGAGCACCGCCCTCCCTCCCTCAGGGCCCGCGGGCCCGGAGCGTTGTCCCCGTGTGGCGGGCGAGGAAGGGCCCGCTCCGGCGGCCGCCCCATCGCCCCGGCGAGCGTTACCGTCCTCGCCAGGCGCTCCGCGAAAGTCATAAGCATGACAGGGAGGAAGCCCAGCCCTGAGGGCGCGGGGCCCGGGCGAGGCAGTCAGAGTCAGCCCCCTCCCAGCGCGCTTCCCTTGTTAGTCACGGCGGGACCCGAACGGCGGCGCCTGGAGGAGCCTTTCCCGCCGCCCGCCCCGCCAGAGCCCCGCCGCGGCAGCGCAGGCCCGCGGCTCGGCACGGCGCGGTTCGGGGAACCCGCCCGTGCCTGAGTGCGGTGTTGGCCCGCGGCGGGCGCTGGCTGAAGTGCGGCCGCGGTGCGTACGCTGAGTCAGTTACTCCCGTACGAGAGGTTTACTTAATGTTTCCAGCTCTGCTGGTTTTGCAACCGAGAGGGCCAGAATTTGTTGTTTTTAATGGGAACTTGGATTTGGATATTACATAACTTGGGGAGCTGGAGCCCTGAGCACGTGCCTAGGCCTTAATTCCTTTTGCCCAAGGGTATATCAACCTTGTTGACAAAGCTGTGCATGAAAAGTGCAGAAGACAACTGCTCCTCGTAATCATACTTCAAATTCTTGTACAGTATACCATTGCTAATATCCCATTTGCCCACGTCAAAGGGACAGAGTTTGGCTTTTGGATAGACAGCCAAGGCTTACCGCCACATCTTAAAAAAAAAAAAAAAAAAAGTTAAGCCCTTTGCTTGTGAGCAAAAAGTAGCAATTACTACCCAACTTTCTGTAGTAATGAATGCACACAGTATTACTTGCTTGCTCCACCCTCTGTCAAATCTCTCCTCTGGCTCAACTTGCATGTTTTCATCTGCTATTACAATTCAGAAAGAGTGCACATATGAAGAAAAATAAATAGTGGTGATACATTTTGTTGTTAAGCAATCTGCTCTGGGATGCAGGCTGTCCTTCAGTGAACTGCTTTTAGAGCACTTTCTATCCTCTACAGGATTCATTTTCTGAAGTAGGAACGTGGTAAAACAGGGGACATTAGGTTTGGTTTTGTAAGCTTTGTAGCAGTACAACAAGCAGAGTGTTAAAGATGAGCACGAAATAAAATCAACATAGTATGTTCAGAGTAAGGGCCTGATCTGCCTTTTTTTTTTTTTTTAAAAACAAAACACTCCATTGCTTCAGGCTATAAGCGAGACCTCTTAAGGGGAAGAGGGGAAAAAAAGGAAATTGTGTTTAGTATTGGGAATCGTATGAAAAATAGCCCCTCACTACAGCCAAGAATTTCAAGCCACTCTTTTCCTTGGTGCTTGTGGTACTTGCTACGAGCATCGCTTTCACTGGTCCAAGCTGAGCTTTCTGCTTTGATACCCATGCACATGTGCAGCAAGACTGCCTCATATTTGTTACTGGAATTGCAACTGATTTTTTTATAATTTCTGGATTTTAAATTCTCAGCCACAGTGTCTATTTGCTTTTGTAAATCTTCCCCCACCACCACCACATTTTTGCTGGTCACAAATGGAAAACTATCAAAGCAATCTAAAAATAAGTGCCCAACATGAGTAATTTCAAGAATACACAAGCATAGTGTAATATGTGTGATTTGTCAGCCAGGTGCTCTATCCATGCAGAATATTAATTTGTGAGTATTCTGCCACACTTTCAGCCCAAGCTACAATAGCTCAGAACTTTAGAGATGTTTATCTCAAACTAGTAGGCTAACAGGGTAGGGTACACTATGGGCAAGCTCTACAACCAGCTCTTGAGGCTGAAGTTTGTGAAACAATGTTATATGAGGTCAGGTCTAGTAAAGACAGTACAAAGAGTACCTAACCAGTAGACTTGAAAATTGTAATGTCCGCAGGACAGGTTGTATATGTTACCTGATAAAGATACTCATCTTTACGAGAATATATTTTTTAAATTGTTTTTCTTGTATTGAACTTTAAATTAAATGGTAGAAGCAAAGGAATTTTTCGTAAGATGTTCTTTATCCTAATTTATACCATCTCAGAGGAACTTACCACCCATCCAGCAAGAGAACTTATTTTGATTTTTTTAGGCAGCTTTGGCTTGGATTGTAAACCTGTCAGGTCTGTACTGAAAAGGTCTGGTTTGTGATTAAAAACAACTAAGCCACTGTCTGTCAGCTGACTGCATTCATTTATACAGTGCTGTTAGCCTGCTTCAATTGGAAAATATCACGCATTTGCTCAAGTCACTACAGGGGACTAAGGCCAAACTGATATTTGCAGGTTGATCTGACTGGGATGGCTGTGTGAATGCTACCACCCTTGTGCCCTGTCCACCTTCTCTTTGCAGGTTTTTATGTACGCAGCTCTGGCAGCTGACTGCAGAAATACATCTGTGCCGAAGTTACCAGTTTAGAGACCAGCACCTGAGAGAAAACTGAAATTGGCAGCAGTTTATATGAGTCTGTCATGTAAGTTTAGGCTCAGCTGATGGATGTAACCTGAGCGCTTTTGATGATATATTTATTACTTAATTTTCTTGCAAGATTCACTGCCCCAAAAAGCTCCTTTGTGTTTCATCAAGCCTTGCTAAGGACTTGAATGATTGTAATTTCATTTGGACTTCTCCATACGTTTCCCTTTTCTTTCTTTTCCCTCTTCCCCCCCACAGTTCTCTTTCTTGCTTTGCTGAACCTGCCTCATCTTTCCTTTCATAGCCCTTGCACTGGTACTTTGGCACGTGTTATCCTTTTCCTGCTTAACAGTGCTGTCTTTAAAGCTGTACTCTTTTCCAACTGCCCGTTTCTCCTGGTCAGGTCCATCTCAATCTCTCATCTTGGCAACTCCAAATAGCAGTTCCCAATTGCCAAGGCTCTCTGTGATTCCCAGTTGCCCCATTTTAACAGCTGATGCATTATATGTCCCATATCCAACAGCAGGATAGCAATGCCATTGTAGAGCAGCCTGGTTTGGAAACTGTGACTGGCATGACTAACAAAGTCACTCTTCACATATCTAGAAATCGAAGACCAAGAAACTTGAGAATATGGATTGTTATGATTATCATTTGTCTTACCAGGTCCCATCATGCCACAGGTAATTTTAAAGAATTCCTCTGGGTTGTGACTTGGGTTTTGGTCTTGCATTTCACTCCCCACTCAAAGCCTGTGGTTAATGAAAGAAAAATACACACGCACCTTCTCGGGTGGTAATCCTCCTTACATGACACATTTACTGCTGAGAAAAAACTGTCATTCTGTTTGCCATTTTTTTAATCCTGTAATTACTATGATTATTCATGGTGTTGACTGAAATGCAATTGAATTTTACTTGTGTAGGGACTTTCTGATCTTGGGCCTAATTTTGCTGTTCTATCAAACTTTCTGTTTGCTCCAAGCCCTGCCCTTGCTGTCTGCTCATACCACTTTTGTGCCATACCTGTCTTCGTTGCCTCCTTCCCTTTCTTCTTCAACCTCTCTATTTCCTCGTTATTTCCATTGTGTTGATTTTTCTAGTTCCCCTCTTCTGAAAAAAAAGAGAATCAACATATCATTCACTGCCTTGAAACTGTTGATGTAATTTATGCCTTTCCCATACCCTATGTCTGTCTTGTCTACATTGATTGTAAGCATCTCAGGTCACAGACTGCCTGCTATATACAAAATAGCATGCTATAGGAAGCTTCTATCTGAGTTAGTCTGAGCACAGTGTAAATAAATAAATTTAATAATAACTCTATGCAAGTAATCCCATTGATTTTAATGGTATGGCTGAAAGTAAGTGCTCAAAATAAGAATGGCAAAAAGGATGCCTTATGCTACATGGAATTAAGATGAAGAGAAGATGCATTTAAGGAAACATTGACAATATAACTTTAAAAAAGCGCCTTATTTAACTGATTGCCTCTTGTAATTTGCCAAATAAAAGATTTTTATTGGCTTATTCATACATTCATTTATTCATTGTGGATAGTATCACACTGAATACTTATCTCTGAGCTTAGTGGCCTCAGGGATAATCCAAGCCTGTATTATGTTAAACATTATGTAGAACAATGAAAGAGCGAACGCGTGCAAGTGTTTCTGCTCCAAAAGGTTAGCTAAAAGCCCAATATCTATATGCAGTTATCTATACACAATGTCTATAGACAGATGAGGAGGAGCTTTATAGAAAATAAGTTGTCAACGCCAACCTCTACGGGTGTTCAACAGGACTCATCATGGGGTAAGGCCGGAAGGTCGTTATTTGAAAGTGCAGTAGTGGAATTCAGTTGTACCGCAAGAAATAGGAGATATCAGTGTCAAACAAAAGGTAGGTACGACCAGATCAGTGTGTGAACGGGCTTGCAATTGAAGGCTAACAGTTTTGCGTGTGATAGAGAAGACTCTCTTTGGAAAGATATGGAGACCTAACAGTTAAACTGAAGAACTAAGAAAATGGTGTTGCAGAGCTCTCTGAATGGAAGTAAATGCTTTATATGTTGAGGGCAGAGAAACGGATGTCAACAATAACTGAGATGAGGAGAGCTTGAGCAAGATTCCCAGCCATGTCAATAAATAACAAAGATCACGTCTTAGTTGACATTTCCACTGCACTTCAGACCAATCCGAGCCCAGACCCTGCATTCCTGGCTGGAAGGTTCCACCCACTCCTCTGCACAGTTGGCTGTAAAATAACTCAGTAGAAAAGTGGTTAGTTTTCAGGCAGATGGTTTGTCTGGCACATGCTCGTTACCGAGACTTCAAATTGCAATGGAGACACCTGAAGTTTGAGAGGAGGCAGTAATGAGAGGCAATGACATCTATATTTTCCCATTAGGATGTTGAGCTATGAGCTAGAAGGGAAGGGAGGAGAGTCAAGAACAGCGCTCGCCACTGCTCTTGCGGAAAAGGGAAAGAAACATGAGGGAAGGTGAAGCCAAGCTGAAACAGTGATTGGAGAAGCGATAGGTGAGAATAGTTGCAAAAGCTAAGATAGGACACCAGCTAGCTATGCTAAACGTGACTGAAGGTCAAAGAAGAGATTGGTTTAAGATGGGCTGGGGAGGTTTCAGCTGATGAAAGGAAGCAAAACCAAGTATGAAGGGGATTCAGGGTAGAACTGGACAAGAGATGCGATTGGAAGACTTGTAAAAGTGAGATGACAGAGGCGCTTCTACCAAAGGCGCTTTTTTTTTTTTTATGTAAAAGAGACAAGCATATCTGTGTGGGTGCTGGGGGGGTCAGAGCAGACTGAATGACTAAAGCTATGAACAAATGAAAGAGTGGGTGTGAGGACGATCAGGAAATGAAATACAGTGAGGCTAACAGGGCAAGTGATGGAGTTACAGAAGATGTGTAGATAAGTTTTTTGTTATTGCCACTTACAGACTTGTAGAAAGGGGAAGCATCAAGAGAATATTTTGTTAATTTTATCCTTAAAGAAAATGGTGAGAGTAGAGGAGAGCAGCAAGGAGGGCTTGACAAGGGTTAGTCAGCAGCAATTAAAAGCTAGCTAGGATTACAGGCATGCAGAGAAGCTGCAGAAATAGAATTGTTTAGCTGTAAGAAGGCAGAAATGGAGGAGAGAGCCGGCTTGCAGGAGCGGAAGTTAGCTTGATCACAGGATTTCCGTCGGAGACACTTTGCAGTGCAAAAGCAAGCATGGATGAAGCAAGTGCTGAAGGTAAGCTGGTACTGTGGGTAGGTATGACAGTTCATCATGAGTGACAGAAGCAAAAAAAAGTCAGAGGTGGACGACAGTTGTATGTGTGGTAAATGTATAGCTAGTAAATTACTACTAAAGCAAATACATTTTTCTGTGCTTAACATCAAAATGCAAATAAAGCTAAAAGATGTGCAAGCTTAATTTTTAATCAATGCAACTGGTCGGTATTATTCCTTTAGCTTTTCTTCACTCTGTTATTTATTTTCACCATTCTGTTTTTCTTCTTTTTTTAACAGTCTACAAGACATTAGTTTCTCCACCTTCCTGCAGTATTGGAGTACAAAGCTCTGAAATAATATTTTTCCTTAAAAAGTTATTTATCTGTTGTTACTAGAATGCAAATGCACCTGCAGCCACAATCTTTCAGTGTTATATTCCATGCCAGCTAAAAATAAGTGAGACAACTAAGGCTTGTTAAACCGCTTACAGATAAGATACAGCAGCAAAGCTATGCCCAGAGAAGTATTCAGAACTGTAATGGTTCATTACATTGTAATCATAATTTTACTTTTTTTTGTTTCTTTTCTTAAAATCACATCCCTGGCCTACAGAAGTTAGGGAAGATGCTTCAGACCAGCCTTTTAGTTGTCAGAAATATTTTTTCAAGTACTGTAAAGATAATATACGTAAAAGAATAATATTAACACAGAGTTTAAGGTCAGCTTTATGGAACCCAAGGCTTTAGAAGAAACCTTTGAGATTCTACTACTCCGAAAAGATATGTCTTTGTTAGGGAACACATAATGTTATTTTCTCTTAACATGTGGGGCCACTTTAAATTTGTAAGTCTGCATGATTAAACCATCGTGGGAAGCGTAGCAGGAGGAAACCCGGGGTAATTGGCTGCAGCTCCAGATGCAGCTGCCCGCTCATTGGAGCACGGAGGGTTCTCCGAGGTACTAAAATTAGACAATCTCCGCCCTCCAGAAATGCTTCTGGAAACAGCGAGGAGGAGAAATTCTGACACAGACTGAGGGCCCGTGATGGGGGGTGCAGTGCACAGCACCCAGCTCCTGGCGAAACTGCAGCCTATAAGGATGCACGGAAAGATACTTTTTTTTTTTTTTAACTTGGTTAGCTGAAAAAAAATGCACACAATAAAGAAATTGCAAGAGATTAATGTTAGCAGTGTTTTACATGGATATTAATTCAACATTTCTTATGTAATAATAATTCTGATGTATTCATCCAGGCTGAGGAAGCCTTTGAACTGCTACATCTAAGCTAGGGCTGTCAGACTTACGCTCATTAACTTTGAATTAACTCTGAACTAAACTAAAAAACTGGTGAACTCTTTCTATCAGCCTTTTTTTTTTTTTTAAATAAAACATGTTTATCCATTATCTCTGTGTAGTTGCAGTGTTTACAATGTCTTCAAATTAAATATTGGATAAGGTATCTGTGTTAAAGAAACAAATGCCATGTGCCAGTATCAGTGAAGAAAGCCTGTATCTGAATTACTCAGTCTTGTGCACTTGGAACCTTTATTTTTTAAGGTATATCGATAAAAACTTCAGTCTTTGATTTTTAAACATATTTCAAACCGGCTGCAAGGAAACAATTGCATAGTTCTGTTTCTCATTTCTATTTTTACATTATTTACATTACTCATGAAAAAGATTCAGGCAAAATGGATTTTTCTTACACTAAAAACAGCTTTTGCAGTAAATTTGCTATTTCCTTTGCTAACCAGGGTACACAGTGTCAGCATCTATGACTCTTAAAGCGTTGGGTTTTTTGTCTTTTCTCCTTTGCATCTCCTTGTAGTCTGATTTCATTAAAAAATTGGAGCCTATATACCTGTGTTTCCTCTCTGTCCCTTTGTCAGTGTCACCTCAGGGACTCAAATGCAATGGCCAGTTTCAGCTGAATTCGCCAGCAGGCCAGAGGTCTTAACAGCACCTTGGCTCCCACAGTTTTTGAGAAATTGGTCGTAAGAGGGGATGAGGCCCAAACGAGAGGAGGCACGGCTGCAGAGCCGGCTCAGTAGTTATCAGCACTGTTTGCCGGCCCACACCCCCAACAGCGATAGCGGCGGGCCAGCTGGCAGGCACTCAGCCCGCAGAGCCGGCCGCAGCACGCACAGCCCTGCCCTGCCCTGCCTGGGGGAAGAGGGCAGACGGGGTGGCGATACCGGGGGCCTGAGGCCACAGCACCCAACACTTCAGTTTCCATGTCGTGGGCTGGGCTACGGCATGGAAGATCACGTTGGATGGATGATGGCTGTACTGCTATCGCTCGGAGCGGGAGCGGCCCCAGAGAACTGGGGAAACAGGGAGTGTGCACAGAGCAAGGGCATTGGCACGAGGGTGGTAAAATCTGGTGAAAATCCCCAGGGAACGCAGCTTCCCCAGCTCTGTTTATGGCTCACCTCATTACGGTTTAACTCAGAAAACAGTTGACGGTTTGTTACTCGTTCCATGTTTGTTTTTGTGATAAAAGTGAAGGAGCGCTGGATAGACGCTGCAATTCAATCAAAACTGCTGAAAAGCAGTAGCAGAGCACGGTGGGCTCCGGTTCGCAGGTCTGGTGTGCCGGAGGGCTGCGTGCTGCGAGCTCCCGATCCCGCTGATGCGGATCAGGCGTGTAAACAGGAAACCCTGTGCGCGCTCCCACAATAAATACTGGCATTTAAACAACCCGAAGAAGGGCTCATGTGCTTATTCTTTTTTCCAGATACCTCAGTTCATGAACGTCTGCTGTGAGATCATGCCTCCCTCAGCAGTCCTGAGTGTGAGGTAAAACCGACATAAAGCTTTTTTTATCAGGGAGAAATGAGGTTTTTGGTAGCTCCCCTGCAGATCACGCTGCTCCCTTCCTCATTCTCCTATCACAGAGGTGCCCGTAAACAAGTAGATGTGGCCCCCGGTTATTTGCCCGCAGACCGCGGCTCTCCCGGCCTGCGAGGCGCGTTCCGCGGGCGGCGGCCTCCCGCTGGCAGAGCCGCCGCTCCCGGCGCTCCCCAGCCGCCATCTTTGACCCCCTGCCGGCTCCGGTCGCAGCCGAGGGGCGCGGAGGCCATCTTGTGGCCGCTCCGCCCGCCGCCCGCCCGGGGAGCCGGCCCCGCTGTCGCCTGGCAACGGCGGCGGAGCGGGAAGGTGCGTGGCATGGCGCCGCCGGCGGGAAGGGCCCAGCGGCGGCGGGCCGGGCCGGGCGGGGGGACTGGTGGCAGCCGCTGTGGGGGCAGAGCAGGCGGAGCTGGTGGCGTGGCGGCGGGTCCCTCAGGGCAGGCGGGGCTGAGCCCTTCTCCGGGCCGGGCGGCGGGGAGGGGTCTGTGGAGAGGAGGGAGCCGCTTCCTCGGGTCTCCGTCGCGTCCTGGGCCCCTCGGGCGGCCGGTGTCGGGGTGTCCCAGCTCCAGGCCGGCTGCTCCGAGCGCTCCGGCTGTGTGCGCTTCCAGCCCGGTTCGGAGGCGAAGGCAGCCCTGGCCGTCCTGTGCTCAGCGCCCCGGCTTTCCGCCCCTGCGGGCGCTGGCAGCGGCCTCGATGGAGGCCGGAGCCTGTTCAGCCAAATCTGAAAGCGAACGAGGAGTCTCAAAGGTATAGGTGCAGAAAAGATCATCCCAAGCGAGAAGGCAGGTATTACTGAGCAATTATATATGATTTTTGCAGCAGTGAGCTGGCCGGTTGGCTGTGTACCTGTGTCTCGTCCAGTGCAGATGGAGAGAGACCGAGGGCTGCGAGCGTGGAGGCAGAGGGAGGAGGGGGAAAAGAAGGTCACAAGTGGCCACTAGTCTGTAGGAAACCCGTCTGCTCTGGTGCCTCTATTCACAGAACAATTTTGTATTCTAATAGCTTCTTAATGGCCTGGTCTGCTCAGTTAGAAAACTGACACTTTGTCCTGAGCCCATAAATATAAGCATTAAGTAACAATTGAGAAGTACCCTGAGGCTTACAGATGGACTAGCTCCAAGTAGTAAATCCCACACCACAGTCTTCATGCGTGAGAATATGGATTTTGGGTTTGGTGGAACACACGGTTGGATGGAGCATGTGGGAGTACAGTGAGCTCGTGAGCCTGGCTCGCTCTGACACGTAGCAAAGTGTATGATAACGCTTCTCTTTCTCTCATACATTGTCTGAGTTAATTAGTGAAATATTAGAAATAGAATAGTTCACATTTTGCGATTGGCTAACAACATGTAATTTTTGGCTTATTTTCCACAAAATGCTACTGCACTGAAAAAGGGAGTGTGAACTACAGAGTGCTAACTAGTCCAGATAATATCTCAGGTGGATGTTGTGAAATGGGGGTGACCCTCTCTCTTCCTCGAGTACACGGTAAATCTCACCGCAGGTGACCGTGCGGTTGACAAACTCCAAATATCATGAACTGGTGTCATTGCAGTACAAAGGAGCACGTGAATTCTAATTTAGAAGCCAAGATGCAGATGTTAATGCTCGAACCTCAGATTTTTGTGGAAAGAACTCTGGCCCTCATCAAACCAGATGTCATTGATAAAGAAGAAGAAATAGAGGATCTCATTCTCCGATCAGGATTCCTGATCATTCAGGTAATAGGCTGTGTTCCAGAGAAAATCACTGCAGTCTGTAAGTCAGAACAATATTTATCTTAACTTTCAGCAGTCAAGCCAGTAACTAAAAGCTAGTGTGCCCAAAAATCGATCGTATTTTTCATGTCATCAACCACCGCTGCCAGATTCTGTAGGGATACATTTTCTTGGCACATGGGATGGAACAGAACAGACCAACAATTTTGCTGACCACAGGAAAACACAGACTTTGTTAATAGACTGGGATTTAGCAGACGTGTAGCAGATATGTGGACTCTCCGAAGTAACTCTTTGGAGAGCGTATTGTTCTGGCATCACAAGGTTCCATACAGCCTGCATTTGCCCAGTGGATACTTGGAGAATTAATTGAATTAGATAGCTGGCCAGTTGTGGTCTGACGTATTTTTTGTTTCTACTGTTTTTAACGTAAATGGGCTTCATGGGTATTTAAATGTATTACAAATGTTTCATTTAAATAGGCCTTACTGAGCTTGTCCTTTTACATTTTGGACCTGACCCGGAGGCGGTGGGGATGTTGCCTTGAGCACCCGCGTCAGGCCCAGCGCTGCAGGGACAGGCTCTAGAGTGTGACTTCCAGCAGCGATTGCGTTAAGAGAAGATTTGCCGCTAGCTAATCAGAAATGTATCTTAGTCCTCTTCCGTGGGGCTCTTCACACACTCGCTCTGTAAGAGCATTTGAAAAAAATTTATGACAGTAGGTCAGAATCTGGGAAATAAAACGGGAGCGCTGGATCGCCTGAAGCCGGCGGTACGGCGGGAGCTTCGGCGAGGAGCCCGCGGTGCCGCTCCCTGCCCGTCAGGGCGTTTTTCCTCGCCTCTGGCTGTCGGCTACAACCGGACCGCGCTGGGGGGACCCCCGTCCCCCCCCCACCCCCCCGGTTACCGGCGGTTGCGCCTCGCGGCGCCCCGGGCGGGGCGGGGGCGGCCGCTGGGGGGCGCTGTGCCCTCGCGCCTGCCGCCGGCGGCGGGGCGCGGCCCGGGCCTCCCCACAGGGCCGCCCGCGCCCGCTGCTGCTGTTGCTGCTGTTGCTGCTGTTGCTGCCGCTGCTGCCGCTGCTGCCGCTGCTGCCGCTGCTGCCGCTGTTGCCGCTGTTGCCGCTGCTGCCGCTGCTGCCGCTGTTGCCGCTGCCGGCTCCGCGGCAGCGCCCTTGGCCGTGGTAGCTGGCTCTGTGGCACGGTGTGAGCGACGACTCCGCTTCTAGATATAATTTTAAGATTTTTTTCCCCCTGGAAATGTAATAATTTTTCTTATTCTTGTAAATGCTCCTTTTTCACATTCGTTCTTTTTTAATTTCCTCCCTTTCTGGTCGTTTTATTTATACGAAATGTGTCAGAAGATGAGAGAAATTAATCTTTAATTTCTTTTTTTAATAACAAGATGTTTATAGTGTCTTCTGATGTCTCCAGTGACTTTTGGCACCAAAGTTATTAGGCATCTGAATTTGTGGTGTCTTGTGTTGCACAAGTTCAGGGTCAAAGAAAGCACTTTAAAAAAATTTTCTTTATGTCTCTTTTTGTGACTGCCCTATGCCTTCTGATAACCTCCCAAACTTGTCCTAATCCTGGGCAGGACTAGGTTGCAGGCTAGGCAGCTGTTGTGAGAATCGTAAATCATGAGTACTGCATGAAAAATAGAACAATTTCATAATTAACGGTGTGGGCTGAAGAGAAAATTGTTTAAAAGTGGAACATTATGCTAGAGCAGCTGAGTAATTAAATCCTGCCCTTGTAACGCTCTTCACTTTTTCTGTACTGTGCCCTGACTGTACTTGAAGTCATCCACCAGTTTTAAAATGCTGTAGTTTGTAGGCTAAAAGTCACATCTTACTCAAATGGCCTGCCTGTCTGCTTAATTAACTTACAAAACTCTTGCTCTGTGTTACTTTGTGTCTCAAAGAGGATCAGATCCGGGAGAATCAGATTAGGCTGGGATATTACGCTGTGTCTGGTTCTCCTGCACTTGAAGATATGTCTGCACCAGAGGACTGTATCCTACCTAAGGCAGTGAGCTATCTTAATTTGGCAAGCTTTTTTTCATTCTTTTTTTCTTTTACACTTTATAGAAACGGAAGCTCCAGTTAAGCCCAGAGCAATGTAGCAACTTTTATGCAGACCAATACGGAAAATTGTTTTTTCCTAATTTAACAGCCTATATGAGTTCTGGACCTTTAGTTGCTATGGCGCTTGCCAGACATCGTGCAGTCTCATACTGGAAGGAATTGCTTGGACCATCAAACAGTATAAGAGCTAGGAGAACTCACCCTCACAGGTAACTCGCTGATTGGCCTTGGTGAAGTTAGTAGCATTTTGTCTTTCTCTTAACTGAGACCAGAATTTTTCTCTCTCTTTTTTTTTTTTTTTAATTTCTTTTTTCTTTTACAATAGAGATACAGGTTTGGAGTGGCCTGTTATCTCTTCAATTTTGTCTAATGTAGCTTTTCTCCATTGTTTTTTTAGTATGTAAAGTTCACCCATTTTATGGAGAATGCTGAGTGCATCAACATAAATTTTAGGTAGCTATGTATTTTTTTTTTTTAAACAAAATCAAGCCAATGCCTTGTTAATTAGTCCATATATATTGCTTTTGTATGCCCCCAGACTGTAGAGACTTGAAGGGATTTGCAGTTGCCTACAAAGCAGTTTTTTTCTCTTGTTTTTAGCTTAAGAGCGATCTATGGGACTGATGATCTGAGGAATGCACTTCACGGCAGTCTCAGCATTTCCTCAGCAGAAAGAGAAATTCGATTCATGTTTCCAGAAGGTAAAATGGTGCAAATAATACATTGCCAATCTTTGGGAGGATAGCGTCCTTCCCTGCTATTACTTGTCTCTGTCCAGACTCTGGATACAGTTGGGTTTAAAAAACGTTGGGTTTGTTTGCTTTATGAGAACATGAGTCTTTATGTATAATCTGATATTTTCTGCTATGAAAGGTATACCAAAAGGTATCTGAAGAGCCATTATAGTTACAGGGATTGCTTCTACTTTTTGAACTCTGTGGTCTGGGGCTTGGAGCAGACAAAGCTGGAAAATGAGAGGAAACGGGAAGCTATTGCACTCCAGCATGTCTTTCTGCCACCAGCAGCCCCAGGGACTCCTGTTGGCTTGAGAAGACTGACTCTCTTCTTGGGCTCAGGTTGAGTAATTCCTGTTCAACAGCAGCTGGATGCGCACATGATAGTGCAATTCCAAAGTGCCAGAGATATGGGCCATAGAACCTGGAAAGGCTGGAAGAGGATCTTGTTTGTAACGTAACAGTTGAAAGGTGGCTTTGCTCTTTGGCAGAAAGATGCAAGGGAAACTCTGCTAGAAAAACTTGTCTGTCAGCTGTATCAGTTTAATAAAAGATGTTGCACTTCCCTACAAACCTTACCCATTGTAAGGGTTTCCCTACAAACCTTACCCATGTCTCTTCTCCTCACCCTAATGGCAAAGCTGGACTTAAGGTGAGATTTTTAGGGTCTTCAGAAACCAGCTTCACACTGCAAGAAGGAAGTACTAAGCATGGGATATATTGTTTCTCTCATGTCCAATGAATCTTCAAGGATATAGCTTTTCCCCAGGTGGTCTGATTTCCTCCCCTTTCATAATTGTCTATAATGAGTAAGATGACCTCAGGGACATTGTAAAGGGGTTCAAGTAGTTTCTTTGCAGTTTGTTGTGGGAGAAGCTATAAAAACCATTATGTATTATTAACTTATTAAGGAAAACAGCTCATATATAAACAACCTTTGAAATAATGCCTTTTTTAATCATACTATAAACTGCTTTCCAACACTTGTGGTTACTCTTTACAGTGATCTTGGAGCCAATTCCAGCTGGACAAAATGCTAGGGATTACCTGAACCTTTATGTAAAGCCTACATTACTAGCTGGGCTCACTGCACTGTGTAAAGAGAAGCCAGCAGATCCAATGGTATGTACAATATATCAGTATTGTGTTGTATGCTTTGTGATACATTTACTTTGTATTAGTAAAGTCCCTGTATATAGGAAAGCTACTCTTCTGTTAGAGCTGTGCTGTTTTAGCTACCTGCTAATGAGCTAAGCAAATAACATTTGCCTTTCAAAGAGCTGATTGGTTTGTTAACAGATGAAATGAGGGCCAGGACTAAATGAAATCAGTCTTGATGAAATGACAGCGTTTTTCTGTGACATCTATAAAACTCTTTCTAACACATAGCTGTTACAGATAGCTGGAAAGGTAAATGGGTACTATCATATAATGTCAATATAAGTTTTTACTTTATTTACTGGTTCTGAGGTGATTTTGAGATGAAATAGCTCTCATACAATAGATACTAAGTGAGAGTAGATGCTAATTACACTCTAGTAGTTACACAGTTGAGTAAACTACTGTGGAGTTCTTAGCAAGGCTGTCTATATTTTGTCATTGTTATGTTTCTTTAAATTAGTATTATCAACCCTTCTTTAGGATAAGCTGTTATTTTGACTACACAGCATTGATTAGCATTTAATTTCGTTGCTCCACAGTTCACCAGGAAAATGAATTATGATTCTTTTGAGTGATACCTATCTTGAGTAGTCAAACTGACCTACAGAAAATTCTTCTGTGTTCTTGTGACCCCTTTCTAGTTATTAAGCTGATGCATCTTGCCCTCCTCTCACATATTATTCCTTTTAGCCATGGATGGCATTCAAATTACAATTCTTTGTGGAAAGACTAGAGTTAATTTCCTGTTTGTTTTTTTGTTGGTGGTGGTGTTTTTTTTTTCTCAGTTCCTAAACAAAATTAGCTTGCTTTCATCTAGAAAAATATGGTAAATATTTTTTGTATTCTTAAAGTTCAAGTTGTTCACACTAGTACTTCTTTAAGAATGCAGATAATTAATCACTGTGACAACTTACTGGCAGTTGTGATGGATTCTACATCATTATCAGGTTTTTAATCAACATTGAATTTTTCTAAAAGATACATTTCAGAAAAAAAGCCTGAAAAATCATTCAGGGGTGTTTCTATGAACTATGTGGTATACATGAGGTCAGATTAAAGGTACTTTGATTGTGCCAGCTTTATAACCTGTTTACTTTATCTGTATGTCTGGCACTGTTACCATAGAAATCTAGAAAACAGAGATGAAGTTGTCTTTCATCCATCCCTTTGCCCAAAGGCCAGGCCAATTGTTTCTAACCATTCCTAAGAAATGTTTGTCTGGGCTGCTCTTTAGCACTCCAAATGACGGAGAATATACAGTCTCCCTAGACAATCTGTTTCAGTGCTTAATTATACTTAGTTAAAAAGCTTTCACTAAAAGTTAGCCTAAATCTCCTGTGCTCCAATTTTAGGCCTATTACTTTTTTTTTTCTTTTACTATCCCCAGAGGACATTGGAGACAATGTAATATCTCCTTTTTTTTGCAACAACCTATTGTATATTTGAAGAGCATTACCATCTTTTTTTCCTTCAGTCATCTCTTTGCTATATTAAAAATTGATTTTTTTTTTTTCCCTCTTACCTTATAAGTCACATTTCTCTAACTCCTTTTTTTGGTTTTGCTTCCAATTAATCTCTGCATTCTGAGCACAATTTTCTAGCCAGTTATGTGGTCACTAATAGTAACTTCATCGAGAGCATGCTTTCCTTCCTTGCTTGTAAGAAAGCTATAAAGCTATATGAAGCAGTGTCAGTAGCTTTACTAAAATGAAAACATGATATTTGCCCCTTCTTCCCTGTCCATAATGTCTGTGACCTTGTAACAGAAGGAGAATAATGTTGATTTGATACTGCTTTTCTTCAGAAATATATGTTGGCTATTGCTCTTTAGTTTGTTACCTACTGGCTGACTTAGAAGGAGATTGATGGAATGGTTTGTTTTTTTTCCTAGTATCCTTCCAGGAACTGAAGAACTGAAGTTGGGGTGATTTGTCTCTTCCTTCCCCCCCCCCCCCCTTTTTGAAGGTGGCATCAGAAACTATCTGTCCACTCAGAAATACTTGCTAGCAGCACGGAGGTTGTCTCAGCCAGTTCCTTAAGTAATTTATCCCTAGGGATATCCCTAAGGATAAATTTAATCAGGTTCAAATGATTGAAAAAATTCTTTTTCCCAAGTAGTCTTTCTAAGGGCTTTTGGGCTTTTGTGTTTTGGGATTTTTTTGTTGGTTGGTTGGTTGTTTTTTGTTTTTTTTTTTCCATTTCTGTCTTGAGTTCTTACTGTTCTTCTGCTATTGCTGACTAACCTGTGAGGATTGTCATAGTGGTCTGCTTGTTGTCTCTTTCTTTGCAAGCCAGTCTTTTTGTACCTGGTAATAAAAGGAGGTCTGGTCTACTATTTTATCAATTCTTTCACTTCACAGTATGGTATGAAGTTTGTTGTACTTAGCATTCCAGAAACTAATCGTTAACAGCCTTGCGAAGTAAATAAGGATGTGTTAAAAACTTCTCTTTACAAGTGGGGAAGCCGAGGCAAAGGGTTAATTTGCCTAAGGCCAGGCTGAGACATTGGCAGATGAAGTTAGGACTCAAGGCATTTCTACCTCCCACATCTTATTTAAGTACAATTTGCTGGAAATCTTACAAGATGAATTTCAAAAAGTAACCATGTTTTTGGTTTTAAGTTTTAGGTACTATAAAGTGGTTTCAGTGCAGAAGACTTGTGCTTTTAATGAATGATTACTAGTTAAAGTATCTGTAAGTGTTGTCAGGAGTAATATTTCATTAAGCAATTCCATGCATATTGTACAGCCTCATTCCAAAACAGAGATGACCGGATTATTTGAAGTATGGCTCAAATGTTCTTATACAGACACAAAGATAGAGATTGCCAGGAAAAGCTGTCTTCTAAAGGTCAGCGAGAATTGTTCAGAAGCAATATAAGCTGTGAAGATTTAAAAGAACATTTTGAAAAAACAAGTTATTTGTATGTCCATTTTTTTCTGAAAGGTCTTTATTTTGCAGCACGGTAGGAGAGTGTCTGTATCAGTGGTTTCAAGTAGTGTTTTTAATATTCTCCCATACACTTAATAGAAAACAACAGAAAACTAAAAATGTTTGGGTTTTTTGTTCCACAGTCTTGGCTTGCTGACTGGTTGATTGAACACAATCCTAATAAACCTAGGCTACAACATCAGATCACTGAGGAAGAGCATCAGGGGTGAGCGCTCAGTGGAAACCATCTCAAGCATTCCAAGTTACAGATATAATTTTCAGTGTATTTCTTGGCTATGTAATCAATATTATCTGAAGTAAATATTATTGTCATAACTACCTGTGTCTTCATGGAATAAATAACCTTCCACTTAACCGGGATGTAATAATTCTAGTAGCTTTTCTATTGACAAAGTGAATGTAGAATTACATGATAAACTTATGATGTCAGGTGATTGGAAAAAGACAACATTCTCAACAGGTGTGACCTAACTGCTATTTTCCCCATTTATCTTGGTTTGGCTGTCTGGGCAGAACAGTTATTTACACCAGCGCAGATTCCCAAATGACATACAGCTGACCTGTGCTTTGTGAAACTGAGAGTTGTGTTTCAGCATTTTTTTAGCAGACACAAATTCTATTATGGAGGGGGTACTTGGACATAACTTAAAAAATTACTGGAGGCATATTAGCAACTTCAGAATTTTAACTGCTGATTACATCACCAAGCTAAGGTCACTTTTGAAGATGATTCATTTGAGCCTGATGTATTTTGTCAGAATGTAATTTGAAGGACTTATTTGAATGTACATTGAATATACCTTTCCCATCTCAGTGGCAAAAGGCACAGTGATTATAAATCGGTCTTTGATTTCCATTAGAAGTCACAAGAAGGTGTATTTTAGTCAAGGACTAATGCTGTCTTCCAACATTTGTTTGAAAGAAAGGTGCTTAATTGGAACAGCTCACCTTAAGGGTACTTTCTGTATTCTCCTGCTTTTAAAAGATATGCTGACTTCTGTTGTTTTCCTTATATTGTTGTTTACCTTTGAACTTCTGTTTGTGTTCTATTTGAGAATTTCAAGAGAATGGGTTAGGGGCCATGCTATTCAACAGGCAATGGGTTAATCCTGCACTGTTACCTTTTCTAAAGTAACTGGACTGGTTTTGGGAGGGGCATGGAGCTTTTGAATTTTCGTAAGAGCTGTACTTGCACTGTTAACTTCAAGCTTTGTATCTTATGGTTTGACTGGCTAGGATGGAGAAAACAATGTTGTTTTCACAACTCTCAAATATTAGTATGCTTGACTAATACTAAACAAACAAGCAACTTCATAATTTTTCATGAAACAACTTGCTCTCCCGACTTGAGTAATTACCAGAAACATAAGTCATTTGTCTGTAACATTAAACTTTGTTTAAGCTAATTGTTTATCTTCTCAGTGGAATAAACTACTAGTGCCAGCCCAGAGAATAAACATTTAGAAAACTGGTCATCCCTACAGTACTGAGACCTAAAAGTCTTGGGACTTTTAGGAGATGGAAAAAAAAAAAAAAAAAAAGCAAGCCCATACCCTCAAATATGAAGAAAAAAATATGAGGTCGTTAGAAATGCAGTAAACAGATCTGTGTACAACTAATTTATTTTGCCTGTAATTATTGTCCCCGTATGTGTCTGATTGCTGCTATTACGGGACAGTTGCGCTTTGTGGTTTCCTGTCAGCCAAAGCAAAATATTTCTTTTTTGAAGATGCCAGAAACTAAAATCCAGTGAATTCACAAGACATTCTCCTGTATTTTGTTAGTTACTATGGCATTTGCTTACTTATGTTGATGTGATACCGCCTGACAATAAATATCTCCTTTATGTTACTGCTGGCTTTTCCAGTTTTGCTTTTGTGACAGACCTGTGTTATATTGTACCTATAGAAGATCATAACTTCCATAGAGAGTATGTGGGTCCTTACCAGGAGAAAGGGCAAAAGCAGCTGATGTTGCAAATGTTACCTTTATGACCCATGGGATATAAAGTTTTGGTCATTGAAGTGTCTGTCTGTCATGGATTTATTCTCTAATATTACAGCTGACACCTTCAATTGCTGACTGGTGTTCACTTCTATTTTTCTAAGTGAAAGGTAGAAAGAGAGAAGGTACCTTCATCCCTTGGATGCCATCCTGACTCACTGTATCTGTACACATAGGACAAGTATTAATCCAGCAAATCTCACAGCTGAGTTCTTGAGGAACCTGCGTGGGATGGGGGCAGGAGGTCAGTCCTGGGAACATAAAATGGACAACATGCCTGGTCCCCTGGGGGAGCTGTGACACCACAGGAGAGGCTGCTGGAGGATGTGCTGCTTACATTTCTTTTGGTCTTTAGGTTTTTATTTGGCCCAGAGAGGTATAGGCTTGGCCGGTGTTAAAAATCCGTATCACAGAAAACGTAGCTTTGGAAAAAAACAGATGAACTGAAAGGTGTCTTACTATTTGGCATCAGCAAGGTAAGCTGCTCTCTGTGGGAATGAGTGACCCGTCTTCTCCCTCTGTTGAGTCAAAATAATTACATTCCCTATTGAGTTTTATTGGGTATTTTTAACTTTGAGGGAGTTCATTTTAGTTTTACTGCCTGAGTGCTGGAATAGAGCTATGTCCATAAAACCAGCAGTTCAGTCTGTTTCCCATAATTCTGTTTTTTCAACAGACTTTCTTCTGGAACTTTGCTTATCATATGCTTGCTATCACCTGCACTGGGAGTTACTGTTGGAACTATACAGATTGAGCTAGTCTGAAGTATATGATTGTTCAGCCTTCCTGTCTCGTAAGGGATTTATTATCTTTAAGAGCAGTTAACCTGCCAGGAACCTTGAACATACTTTAAAGATAGCAGAAACCTCAATGAAAGCCAGTTCCCCGTTGCCTACATAAGTCAGAGCATCCCAGCATGCCGAGCTTCAGAAATGAGTCGCTGTTCAGAGCTTAGGACTTCATTCAGCAACTTTAAGCAAAAAAAAAAAACAACAACCTGTTACATGGAGATTTGCAAACCCTCGTCTTTCTCGCGTAGGAAAAGAAGAGAGAATTTGTCTGTCTTCCTTCATTCCAGTTATTAATCTTGGCCATCCTTTAAACAACAGTTGTCTAAGCCAAATTGGTACATGGGTGATAAACTGATGGACGTTTGTCTCATGGCACTATGTGAAGGGAAGGAGTGACTTAAACTCTTACTTTTTTCAGTGCCATATTAGAATGACAGATTCTATTTAAGGACACAGGGGTCATAGTTAATTTTAATTTGCTAAGTTGGAGCAGTCAGATCAAGATAATTCATGTTATTCTGGATAGTAAATGTTGGTCATTTTTGATGCTTCCCAACAACAGTGCATCCTCTGAAGACACTGGTGAAAATACTGTGGTTTTTCCATTTCCTTTTTAAAAAAATCTAAAGAGTAATTATTTTTATTTTGTTGGAAAGAGAGACTTTTTGCACATCATAAAAAGGTAACTTGCAATTGTTTTTGCAGTACTATATCCTTTTAGATGCCAGTCAGTAGATTTGTTCTTGGACTAGAAATAGGACTTCAGTGTTCTCTACTGATTACCTGCTGCTTTGCTTTACTCAAGCAGACTTAGCTCAAACCGGCACGGCAATGTCGCAAGGACCATCACAGGAAATAGGTACTTTCTTTTTCTGCTGTTAGTGAAACAGAAAAACCAGCTATGCTCCATCAGGAGCAGCTGCCCATACCTAGAAATCTGGATGAGCTGCTCTGGGTGTGGAGTGTGTCAGCAGCATGACTGATGTGTTGAGCCTCCTTGGGAGGATGCCTGTCAAATTATTGTTATGCTGCCTCCTGCCAAGTGATCGTGGAGATGCTGCCATAAGCTCAGGGGAGAGCCTATTGTTGGTCTTCTGAGCCAGAAACGAGGCATTGTTGTAAGACTAAGCAGTTGGTGGGAGACGAAGGCAGCTTGCAGACAAGTGGGTGAATGATACTCTAATAATGATAACGCTGAAGGATTAAGAATTCTCTTCAGTTTACTGCTTGTGAGTGTTTTACAGCTGAGGGAGGTGATGTGCTCATACAAAGTACTTCATGTAGTGGGGTGCTGGGTATGCTTACGTTTGTCTTGTATGGCATCGTATTTTGTCCCCAGAGAACACCTGACTGACTCACTCTTGCTTAGCTGCGGTAAAATTCTGAAGCATGATTATTTAAAAAAAAAAAAAGACACTGGTACCGTATATGCAACTTTTTTAGCATCATATTTACTTTATTTAAAAGTCTTCTCACCTGGGATCTCTGAGCCAGCCTGGATGGATATTCTGTGTTACTAGAGAGAATTGCAAAAGGCAGTTGGGTGTAGTCTGTCAGCCCCAGACTGCCTGGGCGAGCAATCACATATGAACTCACCCTAAATTCCAGGGAATTTTTATGTGCAAGAACCTAATTTGGCTCTAAATACTCTTGGCTTTAGTAAACTACTCTGCAAACCACCCGTGCTTCTTTATAATCTATTTATAGTCAGCGCCTAAGCTCTCATTTCCTTGCAAGGGAACAGTTGGTTTTTTGTTATGTTTCCAGAATCTGCACTGATTGTCAGGGTAGGAAATTCTGCACTTCCAAAAGCAACATCTTACTGCTATGCTGGCTATCAGCTCTTATCTCTTCTAGGTGTTATAAAGTTTTTTTCTTACTGGGTGGCATTCCTGTTGCAGGGTGAATGACGACAGTGTTTTGTACGTATTTAGTTTTGTGTCAGGCCTCATCTCTCTATGTGAGAAAATTCCCAGGAGTATTTAACGTACGCGTGCGGATAAATCTCCTGCATGCCCCATAAAGTACTTTACTATGGGCCAATATAAAGCAGTCATTACAGGGTGATGTTTAAACTTCTGAGATTAACACAGTCTCTCTATTGCACTTACTTATTTTTATAATGTGTAATTTAGCAATTGAACCGTGGAAAGTTATGGCATAGCAAGGTCTTCTTAAAAACAGTGGTTCCAACTGTGCTTTTAGTTTGCTTCATCGTAAATCTGGAGCAATTCCATTCTCTTAGTTAAAAGAAAGAAGGAAAATCGGATCGTTTCTGGGAGCTGCTCAGCTGGTACATTATACATACGTTGGAAATGTATTGTCAGATGTTGGTGTGGCACATTGTCCGCTCCTATTGAAAGCTAAGAATTTGTGCCAGATTTCTCTGAAGCCAGACTTGGACAATACTGTTTTCTGCATGCAGAACACTTTGTCATTTGCCATTTTGCTAAGGGAGTTGTGCAATGGTGTTTTTGCCTGGACGAGGAAAGTTTGATCAAACCTCTGTTTGAAAACCAGATGCTTTTTTCTGTGGCCACAACACACCTAGAGAGCCGTGAGATCATTCCCTGCTACTTACCGCTTCCAACTAAACTATCCCATGAGGCTATTTCAGAATACTTTTCTTCACAGGTCTTCCATGTAAATATACTGAATTGACCAGCAAAGTTTTGACCGTGACTGTCTTTGTTTTGCAAAGTTCTCTTGTAAACAGGCACCATGCTGGCTTCCCTGAATAGCGCCATCGGTGCAATTGAATGGGAGCAACAAAGGCATAGGAAATGAAATGTCCGTTCAATTTCCTATTCATGTAAATGATAGTTTATCATACTGATTATTAGCTTCACGTAGTTAGGATCTGTGATGGTGGTTCTTAAGCTTTTTATTGCCTTTTTTTTAATGAACTGCAATAAAGCATTGCCTTGCCCGAGCGCTGACTCAGTGTCGAGGCATTCTCCGAACAGTGTTATAATTGCTATTAATTCATCATTACATATGGCAAACAGTGTCACCACACTACAAAGCAGCCATGATGTATCTTTACCAGTTGCTCATCCTCTCTCCAAAATGTTGCTTCTTAAGACTACATGGGATTCCTGGAATGAACAATTTTAAGTAATCTCTAAACATAGTTTTAATAACAATACCTAGTTTCTTTATAACATCTCTCTGCAGTAGATGAGGTGATGCTGTACAAGGGAACTAGCAGTACACAAATGGTACAAGTGTGAAGGTCAGGGACAGAGAAGTGAAATGACTTTCCTCAGGTCATCCTTCGGAGCAGCAGCAGGATCAAGAGTAAAACCCATCTCTCTTTAGTTCCAGCTTTGTGTCGTATCAGCTGAGTAGTATATCAGTGTATCTCTTCAATAAAAAACACCTGCTTGTAGTAGATTTGGCACCATGAACTGGATCTGTAGGCCAGAATTGGGCTCTAATGTCCTCTGAATTAACGTGGAGGAATTCTCTTCACTGTCTGTTTTGGAACAGAATACAAGTCAAGGCTACCAAACTCTGAATTCAGGCTTATCCACCAGTCTTTCACATGCCTAACATCTCAATTTTCCCATCTGAACATGGACAAATATTCACGTGATCATCCAATACCTCATGGCCTGCTAGGCTGAAGAGTCCGTTTCCTACAGCGTTAGTGCTCATGCACCTAGTGCCCGCACTAGGCTTTGGAGTGGAAATACGGGGAATTGCACAAGCAGATGGTTACTGCATATGCACTGCTGGGATCTACATGTTTAAGTACCTACTTGTAGGTAGGAATGGGGAGTTTAACACCTGTGTTCTCAGGGTTTGCCAGTCGTTTGGTGCTTGGATCATTTGGCATATCATGTTTTGAAATGTTTCTTGGGAGACAGTGACTGTTACCTGAATACGTGTAGAGAATTTCTCTGTGCGTGATACAATGTTTTAATGGCGAAGGCTGCTATCACTGTAGTAATGCCTGTTACAAGGCTCTTAATGACTTCTGGACTTCCTAAATCAGCGATCAGAAATTAGTGGCCAGTTTTCTTTCAGTCCAGCCAAGGCTTATTTTTAAAAATAACATGTATTGCAGAATTACCTTAAAGAATCAGTTGGTCTAACATCTTATAAGAATGTCTTATAGTAAAGGAAAAGATGGTATTTTAGCACGTCTCTTGCTAAGGCACTGCAGTGATAATTACATGTAAATTCAGTTTAGTGGGAATAAACTGAAGCCAAAACTACATTTCAACTGAAAATAGTCATAAGAAAACTTTTATGTGACACAGCTGTGGGAGAGGGAGGCTGGGGAGCTGTAACGGAGAGTAAGAAGTCATGCTTCATCTGTGGAAGTGAAAATGAGCAGAGCAGGCATAGTTCTGATGTCGTGTCTGTCTGTGTTGAACTAGCAGGTGTCTGTCTGTATTGAACTAGCAGGTTTGGAGTAATTCAGCTCCAGCAATACAGATGAGTCTGTGACCAGGAGGATCCGTGTTAATCTGCTCGAGCGGCATCTCTGACTGCTTTGTTTTCTGTTCTGTGTTGCTGTCTACAGCCACTAAAGGCAAAGATCCAAGAGGAAACCACACTGTGTTCGCTTACACCATCTTTTGGAGCTGTGAAACAAAGAGAACAGGTAGAGAAAAGGCCAGATGAGGACAGGCGTGTTCCTCTTCTCTGCAAACTCGGCTTCAGCTGCCTGTGTCTTCCTCTGTTCCTGCAGCACTGAAATAAAATGTTTCCCTGTGCCTCCACCTTGCAAATAGTGATATACTTACTGAACTCTGCTCAGCTCAGTGACGATCGCGGGTGTATATAGGCAGGACTGACCTGGACAGAGACAAGGCTGACAGACAGTTAAATTTTCTAGCTTTTTTTTTTCCCCTCTGCTGTTTTCTGGGTACAAACAGCTGATGTGATCTTCATCAGCTGACATGAGGGAAAAAGTGTAAGGTGAAGTACAGTTTTAAAATGAAATGAACAGCTTGATGTGTGCTTTTATAGATCTACGACAGACGATGATGCTTGGCTATGTCCTTAGGTACTATATCTGGCATAATTCTCCTGAGGTGAATGCTATTATGTCAGTTTGGGTATGACCTGAGAATGTAATGTCCTGACAGTATGAACTGGCAGCTTTTCCTTTTCGCTCCCTTGTACTGACAAGAAATTGGATCTTTATTTATCTATCCAGTTCCAATGAAAATCAATAGTTTCATTGTTGAGAAAGTTTAAACACAAAAGAATTTTGGAAGTCACCTCTCGTATGTGCCAACCCACCTGTGCATGTGAAATAGCAGTACCTAGGTGGTGGTGGGTGGGTTTTCCAGAAATAAAATGTCTTTTATGCGTACACATGTGTAACATTAAATTGTTTCTGCTCACAGAGGTTGTGGGATTTGCACACTGGTCTGGAGATGACAGATTGCTGATGGGAATTTGTTTAATCTTTAGAGAAAAAATTGTCTTCCAAAAGTTTCTTCTTACCTTGGTATATGGTGCAAGGGGAACATGTTGAGGCATGCCCTTTTCTGTTTGCTTTGAACGAAAATGGGAATTCTTTAGTTAAATACAAAAAAATGGAAGTTTCTTTTTTTTTTCCCCTCTCTCAAGTATATTTTGGTAACTGAAGCATATTCACACTTGGAGAGATGGGCCTGTTTTGCAAGGGAAAACCAAAACATTCCAGTGCAGCTAATATTGCAGCTCCTCTGGTGTCTTAAGTTCAGGCCACAGCAGGGGGTGCAGACACCTAAGGGGAATGCAGTAACTTTCTGGATCTTTTCTTTGGAAGAAATAATAAGATGAGTCACAATTAACCCATTCAGCTAAATTAGTAAGGCTCTTGGAGACGAGAGAAGAGGTGGGGAATCTTCTAAGCAAGGTTGCAGTGGAGAGAGGCTGCCTTGGGGTAGTCTAAGTCTCCACGTAGACAGGGCAGTCCTGTCCTTGCCATCAGCGCTGTTGTACCTGACTTCCCTTTGTGGAAATCAAGATTTTTTTGGCATCGCTCTCTAGTTTCAAAAAGCTATTGCTTTCTTGAATGTCTGAAAGTACAGAGACAATTTCCTGAGAAGGTATGTAGACCTTCACTTTGGAGGACATGTGGTGCCCCCCACATGAAGGGGGCTGTGCCCCTGTGAAGAGCTGATGGCATGTTTTATTCTAGGCTTGACTTCTCCTGACTTCTGTAACAGCTATATGACTTGCTGGCCACACTGTAGGTTTACTTGACTGCCCACTGCAGTGGATATGGCATTTTTCCTTGGCTGAAACACTTTGAAAACTGATTCCAAGCCTGGGCTGTCTTTTGTTGTTGTTGTTAGGTTTGTTTGGTTTTTTTTCTGCTAAAGTAGTTAAACTTGGTTTATGAATTAAATTGAGCCATCATTTACCCATAGGCTCTGCTTCTGGCTTAGGCCTCTTAGTTTTAATCGTTTGCCCTGCAGAAAAGAAGTCTCTTTTTTCTTACATCCCTTCAGGCCCAATCAATACATTCATCTTCGCCATTGCAGGGAGCATAAATTTGCTCCCTTTCTTACTACCATCTCTTGTACATCCTTCCCTGTGATGTCCAAGCCTGAGGTAATGATCTTGCTTTGATTGCCTTGCTCTGGCACACCAACGGGCTTGGTCCAGGCGTCCTGTGTCGTGGAGTGCACTACTCCCTAGGAAAAAAGGGCTCTCCAGCACAAGTATCAGCACAAAATATTTTGTTTCTCTTACATGATTGATGTAGAAGGAATGGTTTTAAGTATACTGGCTATGTGTAAGATCCTGAACAAGTACTTTAAAAAAAAATTGATGGAAATAAACATAGCAGCAAAGTAATATGAAAATGTATACCACTGCCAAAATGGATTGCATCTGTTTTTCTCTACCATCCTGTGTGACAGAGCCTGGGAAGCAGATTGTCTGCTCCTCCGGACCATCAGGCAGGGAGTCAAACGTGTTGCTTGGGATGCTTTGAAATAATAGGAGATTGAGGCCAGATCTGAGGATGTCAGGTTCTTCTGGCATCCTAAAAAGGACAAAAATATAGTTGTGAGGAGGCTGTCCAACCTGTCCACAGCCCGGAGGTGTTTCCAGGTGACCTCTCAGTGTTCCCAAAGCCTTATTGCTGGTGGGGCAGAGGAGCAAGAAGCCAACGTCGGGTGACTCCAGGCCTTTGGCCCACTGTGATCTCTTCTTGCATAACAGTAAGTGCGTGCTAAAACTTCTAAGTGAGAATACAGGCTGCTGCGGTTCTTTGCCAAGTAACTGCATTACTCACCTTTTTCCCCAGCTGTCTGCATATTTGCAGTGGTATCATTTGCATGTCATGCACTGCAGGCCTGTGGTGAACTTAGTCAGAAATTGCTTTCTGCTGGAAACAGCTACCTCTTTTGCAAAAAAGTTAAAAAAAAAATATTAACGAGTGTCAAGAAATGCTGGATGGTTAGAAAAAAATACTTTAAAAAACTTGAAATGTAGAAGCTGCACATCATCAGCTACCTTATCTATGCAATCTGGAGTTTTTCTTAAATATAAATACTACTGAAGGCATTTCAGCGGAAGAACACTTTGTAATTTGTCACAGTGTGACTTGCAATCGAAAACAGGCCGTAGCAGCAGCAGTCAGGAGCATAAAGTGCTGTCTTATCGGCTGGGCTGTCGTTAGGAGGTGAGGACTATTTCTAACGCAGATGAAATCTCCAGAGTGTTCCTTCCTCAAGGACTGGTGGGTGTGTTAACAGTCGGACCTCTGAGGAACAGGCTGAAAGCCTCTGTGTCCATGGCAGTAGGGACACAGTTGGGATAAGAAGGAAGACTAGCACATCCAAACCTTTTTTAAAGAATTTTTGTTGTTGTTTACCATTAGTCCTTTTCTAGTTTGTTTTATTTAACTGTCTTGAGAATCTGTGTCTTTCAGCAAGCAGACAAGTGTCTGTGTCTTCCCTGGTATCTCAGAAAATAAGGATATGTCTTTGGTCCATCACAGAAACAGCTACGCACTGGTGAGATGGGCGAGCTGGAGATTTCATGTCTCGTTGCTCGCTGCCTGTCTCTAGTGGCCGAGTGCTTGTGGAGAAGTCCCTTGATCATTTGATAGCCACCAAATGATGACTGATGGACCTTCACTTGACAGAGCAGAGGACAATGCTGGGCTAAACCTGGGGAGTGGACCTGCCACTGCTCTTCCCCCTTCGCTTCCCAGACATCTGCAACCCTGGTGACAAACTGCTGCCGAATGTAGATCCTGCGGGCACGGCTCTTCAGCAAGTCTCCTTGTACCCTGTAAGCACCAATCTGCTTATCTTAGCAGTGCTTCACTGCTTTCTGGTTTTGTTTTTCCAGCTTTTGGATCTTAATTTTTTTTCCCCATTGCCATGCAGCTGTGAAAAAGAAGTATCTCAGAGGTGAAGAGGTCAGTGTGAAAAGCTGCCTGTTGTTCAAAGCACAGGCCAGGGTGGCATTTGTTCCAGGGAGTAGCACCTGAAGGACAAGTCTCTTATTCCATGACTCCTTAGTTGATACATTTTCCCAAAAGCCAGTAATCTCCAAGGAAGAAATGGCCTGTCTGGGAAAATAAAGCAAGACATGTAAATTGCTTTAATGGGATGCTCTAATGCATTTATATCTCCTTAAAATGAAGGTAAACCACAAGCACAAGATGACAGATGAGTTTACTTTCACACGTGGATTTAATAGCCTACCAAGATGTAACTGCATTTTTAGTGCTAGAAAAAGTCTCCAGAAAAATAGTTCCCTGGGGTGAAGTCAGTGTCCTCCTACAGTCAAGTTTCAAGGGAATGAGTTAAAGAGTTTTTGTCAGTGGTTAGCTTGGTTACGAGGCGGGTAAATCATGGTGATGTGGAAATTAATTACATCTTCACAGAACAGAGAAAGTATAAAAGTGCCCCAAAGACCATCTGGGGTTTAAAACTCCGCTCGGCTTCCTGCTGGAAGCTGCCAATTGCCACTCTTGGTTCTCTTCATAGCACTATTTGTTACTCTTCCCAAATATTTATTTGATCACAGCTGTAATTAAATTTGTGCTGAAAACGTACAAAGCACCCTGTACTTAGTTTCACCTGAAATCTGAGATCGTCTTCACTGAAGCAGAACGGTGGCAAATCCTTGGCCAGAGCAGCCCCCTTTGGCAAGTGAGATAATCTAAAATGACCTAAATAAGACTCTCCCACAGACACGGCACTTGCTAGGTTAAAGCACAGGAAATTGTGAATTTTGGGCTACATCCTGTTTGACCATTTACTCTATCTCCTTATCGATGTACCTGGTCTGGCCCTGGGAGATTGGATGGTGTCTGGATACAAGAGGTACAATTTAGTGCTCCCAACTGCTTGAAAGGGACTGGACGGTGATTTGTGATGTCTCTGGCGATGGGTGAGATAAAGCTCTGCAGTGGGGATGTTCTCTGCCCTGCCACTAATCCTGGCCAGACCTGGCCCAGGCTCCCCATGCACACCTTGAAGACGGAGCTGGAGCTGAGCAAAGGCTGTGACCACTCCCAAATTGTGGGCTGTCTTAAATCCAGATTCAAGTCTTGCAGCCTGTAGTAGATGGGGAAAAAAATTAATGTGCTGCTGTCAAAAGCATATAGATGTTTCATAGGGAATTTAAATAGTAGGCTGTTTGGTAAAACAGAAGCTGAGACTGCTGCCTGAGATGATAGCCCTGGCACCCCGCAGGGGGAAAGCCCATGAGACAAGAAACAGAGGGTAAAGTAGTCCAAGCTGGGAAGTACAACCGTGTTTGCCCTGGGATTAGGCTTATTAACTTAAGCACATCAAAGTATAAACGTAGCTGTTTTACTCCTGGGCCCGAGCTGGCTCAAGCAAAGCCATCCCGAGCGTCTCTTCCCAGCGCTCCTGTCCAGGCTCGGCTGCCGCCGGTGCTCCCGTGCCAGCAGAGATGTCCCCCGGAGCCACGTTTGCAGCCTGCCACCGACTGGTATTACCTGCTCTCCAGACACCTGCGGTGCTGCTGCAGTCCTGGGAATGCTCGGCACCTTGGGAGGTATTCAGGACTGAGTTAATTTAATTATTCTCTTGCTTATTGCCTTCAAAATCCACTTAGTGATAGGGAGGAGGTGCCTTGTCCCTATCATAATTGATGGCAGCTAGCCAGCAGAAGTGTCTGCCTGGCAGGAGCAGGGCTGGAGATCTGGGTCAGAGTAGGTTTAGCTTCAAGGCACTGGGCAAATGGGAGAGAAACAGAAATTACTGTGTTTAAAGCTGTCAGCTATATTCTTGATGGATGATCCCCTAGAAGAGTCAGGCCAGGAGCTATAGTGTTGTGAGTTAGAAAAGTCTGTGGAACTGGGAAGAAACATGAGAACCGTTGTCCTCATCCTTGTCTGTGTCTGACCAAACTGTCAGGCTTGATCTAAATCAACGACAAGAGTCCCACTGACTTCACAACCCAACATTTCAGACTACGTAACTCATCACAGTGCAGTTTTGAGCGCTGGCAGCCAGGCTGTATGGTGGGACATGGAGTGCAGCTGCTGTCCCAAGCAGAAGAGCTCGCAACCAGCAAACTCGGTCCGTGCATGGCCCGAGTTTGAGCCCAAGTGAGGTAACGCTTGTGCCTCTCCCCACTGTTTTACAGTCTTTCCACTGACCTCGTCATTATCATCTTTTATGGCATCCCATGAGCTATTGAAAGCATCAGAGGAGGAAATTAAGGGCCGTATACTGTCCAGGCTTCTGTGGTCGTATGTCCCCTGACGAGCTATTCTCTCCTGGACGTTCCCACAAGTGGCTTCGATTAACGTTGCATAGGACACTGAAGAAAGACTAGAGAAAGAAGGAAAAGAAAAGCTGAAATACTACTCTCTATTTCCCATCATGTCCTTCTCCTTGTAAACCTCTACCTTCCCCTTCTACAACAGATTTAGACTTACTCTTTTTCATTTTCTGGCCCTGTCCCACATGATTGCTACGCTTCTTTGCCTCCTAACTGCATTTGGTGACCATTTTCTAGCTGTAGTCATCAGCCTCTGCTCCTTACTGCACTTGGAGTTACCACCAACTCCCTCTCCTTTCCTCTCTGCATTTCAGAGCCTCTGGAAGGGATGGCTTTGGGTCTGAGACATGATATAGCCTTTAGACAGGATCTTTCCTAAACCCCAGAAGTGTTTGGACTGAGCCCACTTCGGCTGGGAGTGCTCTCGTGCGAAGTTGTCCCAGCAGTCACCTCTGTGCCCAAATATTTTAGTTAGGGAACACATCACCTTTCTCGTTCAGAAATTATGGGCCACTCTGTGTGTTTGGAGGAAGGGAGAGTGGGATGGGAGAGGAATAGAGGAGGAAGGAATTAGTTTTGAAAGTACATTGCAAGTTACATTTATTTGATTGTCTCTAATCCATCAGTCTTCTGTTATATTGCTCATCTCCTTGGGGCTTGTTTGAAAAGGGGGAATTTACTGCACTGTAAGCCGGGGCAGTGATTTGCAAAGTGGGGGGCATGGGATGTATCCTAGGAGAGAGCAGGGAACCAGAAAAAGAGGCGGGGGGGGGGGGGGGGGGAAGCAAAGCTTGTGAATCCCTCCGCAGAGGTGTACATCTGCCGTACGTTACCTGCTCCCCCCCAGCCACCCGTGGGGACAACCTACCTTAGCCACACGTGGCTCTTGCACGCCAGCACGTGTGGCTGATCAGAAGCAAGGACCAGCGGGACAGCAGTTAATTCACACCCTGGCTCCCTGTACACCTCTTTCCCCTTGGAGTAACCCTTGGATAAGAAACTTTCTCTGTAGACCTGTGCTTGCTGATCAGGCCTCCTGGATGGAAGCACAGCATGAACGCATGGTAAATACGGACTTGTCCTCTCCAGCCAGGGAGAGGAGATGCAACAACTGCCTGTAGACAGTTATTGTAGGTGTCCTCCCCAACTGAGAAATGTTTGGGAAACACTTGTAACTCTTTTTCTCAGGTGTTACCAAGAGGATTTGTTTTGTAAATAGTGAAGCTGTTAATTGCCTTGACTTTAATAAGACGGAGCTGAAAAGGTGTTAAGTTTCTGTTGCGCTGTGCTGGCGATGAGCCACCGGGAAACTTCGTAGGGGGAAGGTGGCAAAGTTGCTACGAAAGTACCTCTGCTCTCTGGAAAAGAAAAAAAATTAGGCACCAGTTTAATCAAAGACTTGGTGTAACGTGGCAATTTTGTAGGAGGGATTTAACTTGAATTGCCACACAGTTCAGTTCCAGAGGATTCCCCTTCTGTCAGGCAACGTGGGCTGGAGTGTCCCACAGCAGCACAGCCGTGAAGGTCTGAGCTGGAAGGGCTTTTAAGGGTTGTTGTCTCCCTCCGCTCCTCTCAAGGCACAGGCAGAGGGAAGCTCCTGCCTGCGCTGTGGGAAGCCCAGGTATTTAGCAGCTTTGAAAGTCAGGCTGGTGGGATTTAGGGATCTAACTTTAAGCACCTCACTTAGAAAAAATGTTGCTTAAGTCTAGAGCTGACGTTTCAAAATCGCTAACTAGTCACAAAAATCTTTCCTATACACTCCAGCAAGCCAGATACCCAAATTCCCCATCTTTCCCCGAAAATCGCTGTCAATAAATCCCGCAGAAGGCATTGCACAGATGCTTTTTCATCCTCCTCTATGGGACAGGCACTACTAGCAGGGGCTAACCAGGGCCTGATTAAGGCCCTTTAACTTTATCATGCTAAGGGTTGGTTCTGCAAGTTGAAAAGGACATGTGACTTGTTTTTTAAGACTTTAGGGAATTGCTGGCACTCACTGGTTTCACTGCACCAGATGCAGCGTGACCGGGAATCTACGCTGCATATGAAAAGGTCACTTACCCTGTTCAAGAGAGGAGATTCTAACGCTTGTCAGCTTGAGTGATGGAGACTCTGCATTGAGAGCCATAATATTCATGTCAGAGAATTGCCAAGCCCATGCGGAAGTGTTGAAGATGGATGGCCTGGGGATATACTCCTGACACTTTAATACGGGGGGAGGATACAGCACAAACATCTCATACAGAATTATAATCCATGAAAGGGCACTGGTGGCATAAATTAAAGGTAATCCACCAGGCAAGGAGTTTAACAGCTGAAGCGGAGCAGGCTGGGGTAAAGGAGGGCTGCTGGTGGGGCTGCTGCGGGGCGCAGGGGGAGAGCACAGCCCCAGCTGGGGTGGGAGTAAGGAGCAGTGCGGGGCCAGAATCTGCCCCCCTCCAAATCACTTTGCAGAGACCATCTATGCACGTGGCTCTGCAGTGGGGAGCCTTCCTGGCTCCCTTTCCCTCTCAAGCTTGTCACTATATCAAGCAGACACTGTCCTGCTCCTCTGTAGTCAACAGCAAAGCACTTTGTCAATTAAATAAACTTGATTCTCAGCTTGCTGACAGTCACTGTACAGCAACACGACCTGTCGAGGGCAGGGGGACTGGGGCAGGTACTGCTCACCACCATCACCCTCCAAGCACAAACGTCCTTGCTGGCCTGCGGGGAGAGGCTGACGAGGCACACGGACAGCAGTGATGGTGTGAGTTCTCCATCAGAGCCGTCTCTGCACTCTTTTCTGGGAGAGGGAGCAAAAGCAACAGTATGGATCCAATTTCTGTGCTGGGTGACATCCGCAGCCCGTACCAGCAGCTCTGAGGTCTGCGCTGCCACTGCCTCGATGAATGTGAACACTCGCCTGCCTCCGTGTGAACTGCACACCCCAGGGGTGTGTGAGCTGTCCCTATCAACAGCGTGCTGGTGCGGCATGCATCTGCACTTCACCTTTCCTCCACGCCGTGATGGAGGTAGCCCTAGCCAACGCCGTGAGTGGAGTCGTGCCTGTTTCCCTGCCTGAAGGGGGTACTTTCACCTACTGGAAAGAAGAAACAAGAAGAAAAGCTGGTGAGCTGGTGGCCACTGCAGCTGTGGAGCACTCACCACAGCTCCCAGTGAGGGTGCTGGGATGGGCGCCTGGATAGCGGCACAGCATGGTCAAGAGGCAACAAGTGAAATGGGGATGTTGATGATCCTGGGTTAGACGGGAAGGTCCAGGAAAGCTTGCAGGCTTAGCCTGGGCCGTTATCCTGGTACAAATATCCCAATGCTGATTTTCTGAAACCCTATCAATAGCTGAGCAGGCAGCTCTGACATAAACCTGCCCCGGTCTGCGGTAACACTATAGCTGGACTGTATTATTTCTTCATTTAGAAAATGTTTCTTTTCCTCATTAAAAATGGAATATAAACCAGTTCTTTCTGAAAATAAAGGCAGAGATACACTGCTGAGAAGGTGGTGGTAAACCTCCACAAAGCCAACGGTGATTTTGGGCCAATCCAACTGCTGTCCTGCAGGTTTCTTATCACATAGGTTACCCTTCCATGGCAATGGCTGTGCCCCGTGAGCAGCAGCTCTGGCAAAGCCTGTTTTAACATGAGGGTACTGCTCCAAGCAGCTCCACAACCTGCCCGAAGCCCCCCCTCAGGGGGCTCGGTGGGGTGTGCCAGCTCCAGGGCATCCCTGGTGTCCCTTCCCATGCCCCAGCGCTGCGAGGAGCCTTCGGCCCCAAAGGGGAGAAGCAGTACTGAAGGCTCTTTGTGGGTAGGCAGTAGGGTTTTGGTTTGAGATCATACAGCATCTGCAGCACCTGGCCCCAGTTAAGAATTTTACTTTTTCATTGTAATTAGGATCATTGCTATTACTGCAGGATGGCAGTCAGGTGCCTCCTCAAGGGTTTATAGGGTCAGTCCATCCTTTCCTCCAAGCATGCAGTGAGTTACAGGTGGCTGGGATCAGTGTCCCAAACTGGAGTTGACTTTGGGTAATCATCAGTAAATACATTCAGGTTTGAAGCCATCATCAGTCCTTTCAAATGCTCTTTGGTTGCGGTTAGAGAATGAGCCTTTGCGAACTGGTAGATGATGGGACTTTGCTCTGCTGTGTGTTGTTATTTATTTTGAAAGCTGCTGTTGGCTGTCTAGGTAAAATCACCACTGAAATGATGAAATTGGCCCAGTGGATTGTGCCCCGCAGGCAGCCTCGGGGTTTATTACCCTGTGCCACCCTGTGCACGTGGCATTTCGGGGTGTTTTGTTACTGAAAGTGAGTCCCAGTGGGCAGGGGTGTAGGGGCTCCCTGACAGCGCTGTGATGGATTAAGATGATCCTGAATTTCTATTGTTTTGTAGCGAATGTAGTGAGAATTGATGACTTGTTTCCAAGCAACAAGGGGGAGAATGAGAGAGCTTCAGCTTCTCCAGGACCGTAATATCTCTGGCAAGGTGCAGCTCTAAGCCATAGAGTTGTCCTCTGTATTTGTTCAAACTCAGTATTATCTCTGCAAGCTATAAACAGAGAATGGAAATTTGTACCATGGGATGGTACATAACTTTCTCTTGAGTTCGCTTCTATTTGCATTTGGTCTCTGGCTTTTGCATAAGATACGCTTGTTGCCTTAGATACTCTGGGTGCCAGAAATGTAAATGGATTAAAAAAAGCAATTAGACAAATTCAAGGAAGAACAGTTCATCTCCAGCATTTAACTGCAGGGCCGTGGATACGGGTGCTGGCTCAGCAAGCACCTGGCTGCAGGTCGGTGGGAATGGGAGCAATCAGTGGGAGAAGGATCGGTCTTGGCCACGGCATTTCTGCTCCTCTGTGCAGCCCCTCTTCCCAGGACAGGGCTTGCATGGGACAGATATCTGGTCTGATGCTATGGGCATCTGCACACCTGTCGCTTCTTGTTTTCTGCAGTAACATTAGTTTGAAAAGATGCTGCAGAGAGATGCATAAGATACGCAGCATGTCCTGAGTGCAGTTGCTCGTGGGGAGTCCTCATCTCCTGTGGTTTATTAACCCTGCTATTGGTATACAGCAAGATGGTTTTTGTGTGTGCTTGGGAGTTATCCTGGTGAGTGCACATCAGCAGCAACTGTCCTGTGCTCTGTGTAACCTCATGTTGTGGCGCCATGGGATTTTAGCAGCGCTCTGTGCCCGCGGCTCCCGGGGCTGCCCAGGCGTGGGGCTGGTGCTGCTGAGTGCTGGCGCGGGGCAGCCGCAGTCCAGGCAACAGCCGCAGATATTGCAGAAGCGGAGCCTGGGTTTCTGTGCAGATTAGCCAGCCAGTGCATGAGATGCAGGAAAGGGTTTTTGTTTGTCTGTTTTTATCATTGCCAGCTCAGCCTAAATTTTGGTGGCTTGTAAATGCTGTTGTAGCAACACTGTGCAAAAATCTTGGAGTTCCTTGCTTTGGTGGTGTGGCCTATTAGTTATGGAAATTTTAGAAATAGCTACTCCGAAGGTGGCAAACAAGCCCCCCAAATGGATGGCCTGCTGGCCAAAGCCTTTTCAGCTTTAACAAAAACCACTCTTTGCAAAAATAAATGCGTGGAAATCAGTTGCGCTTCCCTGCTTGTGTGTTTTGCACCTTGAGCTTCCTGATTTGGCTGGAGCGTGTGTCAAGGCTGTGTTTGCACTGGGAGCCATAGGGGTACCCGATACAATGGCATCAAAGCATTTGTAGTGTGGGCGCAATATGCTGGCAGAGCTGTTGGTTTGGTTTTTCTCACTTGTCTCTCCTTCTCATCCTCCTCCTCCCCTGGCTGGAAAGCAAAGCTGGTAGAGCATCTTTTGCCCCTGCATCATGGGTGCAGGCGGTGGCACAGCCCTGGCTCCCTCTGGAGCAGCACTGTGACTCCTAGAAGCAATCGGGGCTGAAGCAGAGCCCTGGAGAGGCAGGGAGAAGAGCAGGACCTGCCTGGTACGGCAGCAGCCAGCGCGTGTCCCCTCCTTCCCTCCCCGCCATGGCGTGGGGCTGTTTGCACCCAGAGCAGCAGGGAACCAGCAGACACATTCACAACTGTCCCCAAGTTTTCTCTCCTGCCCCCAGTTCAAAGGGCTCCTCTTGTGCCTCCAAGAATTTTGCAGTGAGTGCCGATGCTTTCCACATCAAAGCGGGGCAGCTTCGCATTGTCTGGGGGATGTCGGGCCTTGGCAAATTAAAGAGGCATTGGGAGCTTCAAAATCGGCTTTAGCCAGGCAGTGCCTGCATACTCAGCACTTGAAAAAGGTTAGATATTACGGTGATAGGTATTAAAGCAAACCCTCCGGGGACTGAAGGCTGGAGTCAACTTTTATTAGGGTCTAGGAGAACAACCTTCTCGCTGGCTTCAGTGGCTTTTGGATTTATGGGGAGAAATCTTGGAAGTGCTGGGTTTTACACAGAAAGGGATAATTTTGCATATAAAGTTGTACAGCTAGGAAGCCAGAAAGGAAAAAGCCAATCCTTTTCATTGTGTTTATTGCAAAATACAGTCCAAAATCTAAGTCTTTATGAATACCTTCAAAATATATAGAGAAAACAGATTGTGCTAAGCAATAATACAACTTATTAGTAAACAACATTAGGCATAAGAATTCTGAATTCTTATCTGCTAATTTAAGAAAAAAAAAGTATAGTAATTGTAAACAGCTTAATTTCATCCAGTACAAATACATCAAGCTACTGTCCATTAGGGGTAAGGGTTCTGGTACCAATATACAAAATATAAAAAGGGGAGGGGGGAAAAATAAAGGAGGGGAGGGAGGAAGATATGAAAACTGTAAACACTGGCTTGAAACTTATCAAAGCCCTTAGAAAGCTGCAGTCGTAGTAATACACACCACGGCACTGTAAAACCCCCTCTCACATCAGAAAGTGCATAAAGTTTTCCACTAGAAATAGGGCCGAGCAGCCGCTGTGTGCGAACTGCTGGGCTGGGGCTGCCCCAGCTGTGCTGCCCGCAGCCGCCGGGACAGAGCTGCCCAGCAGGACCCAGTTTGGCCACAGCACCTGCCCCACCTTGCTTGCCATGGGGCTGGAGCCCCACTGCTGGCCTTGGCTGACCTGCTGGACATGGCACAAGGGGTTGAGCCCACTGAAAAAGTTAAATTCTTCCCTCTGTCCAATACACAAATAAAGTGACTCCTGAAAAGAAAGACGCTACTCATAAATATTGAGGAAAAACCATGGAAGCAAAAAGGACAGTGGTCCTTCAGCACCCGTGCCTTCTGCTTCCTCATCTCACAGCATCTGTCCACAGGAGGCCCCATCGCCTTGCGCAGTGCCCTGCTCAGCCCTTTGGACCCCATAGCTCCCCAGGGACACTCCTTCCAAACCCAGCTCTGCCAGTGGCTGCCGAGTGTGGAGACACCAAAGCGTCCTCCTCGGGCACCACGGCTGCCCTCTATCTCTTATGGCCCTTGTTCCTCCGCTTGATGTGGTTGGGGGCAGCGGCAGTGGTGTCACGGCGGGCGCAGAAGTGCTTGGCCACCAGCTGCCGGCACTGCTCGCACCGTACCGTGCAGCACCAGTGGAACTTGCAGTTGCAGCTGGCCACCACCTCCGTCCTCCTCTCCTCCACGCGGAGACCGCACTCAGTGCACAGCCGCCTGCAGCTCCTCTTCTCCCACTGTGAGAGGTTCTTGCCGGTCTGCAGGCACTCACGGCCCTCGGTGCCATGGTGGCCCAGGCTGGCATTCCTTGTGCAGTAGTCGGGAGAGTCCTCCAGGAAGACGAGCTCTGTGGCATGGACATGGTGGAAGGCCTCTGCTGTGGCCCCGCGGCTGTCGGCGCTGTTGCCGGCTCTCATCCGCCTCTTGTCCATCTCCAGCTTGTGGGCTTGGTCATATTTTATCTTCAGGTAGTTCCCGATCTCACGAAATTCAGCGAGCTGGAGCCAGCAGGTCTGGATGCTGCAGCTGCCCGACACCCCGTGGCACTTGCAGGCTCGCTTCATCGTGGCTTTCACGGCCTTGGTGAAAAAGGTGGAGAAATTAGGAGCGGCAGAGCATCGTTATTTAAATCCCCAAACCAGGCTCTTCTAATTCAGGGGGCAATGGGTCAAAAGTGGCTTGTGCTGGGCGTGACTTCAGGTCCTTCCAAGACACGAGCTGATGCTCTTATTTCAGTTCCTGGAAAACATCTGTCCCTCTTTGATAATTAAAGGGACAGAGAAAACGAGTGGGTACAAACTATTGTCTCCAGCCCTTGCAGGAGCTGTTTCTCCAGGACAGGAAAAAAGCACATTTGTCGGGTCATGCCCTTCTCACGCTGTTCCAGTCTGCAGCTCACCTCGCTCATCAGAGCATCAACCCATCATCCCTCTTAGAGGGATTCAAAACGTGTGAAACTGCTTCGGAATAATCATACCCAACCTCTCTGCATCTCCTCCAGGGAAGCACTTCACAGATATTATCTACCTATCTCTCTCTGGTATTTATAAGGTCTCAATCACTGGTATCTATGTGAGATTAAGCCTCGACACGCCCTATGAGATAGGTATGTTAAGTGTTGCCGTCCTTGTTTTTACAAACAAGGAGGTTTGGCAAGATGCTGAAAGCCTCCGCCGGCCCAGGCAGGGAGCGGGGGGCAAGTCTGGCAGCTGGGTTGCGAGCAGGGCCAGCTCACACCCAGCTTCCCTGGCCAAATAGCTTGGAAATGCATATTGCAAGAAAGTAAGGTGGTTCTTGCTTTGTTTTACAGACCAGACAAGCACTAGGTGAGTATAAAACCTGTGCATTTCTGAATAAGTGGTGTGTGCTAGTAGTTAATTGCATTACACACAGCTGCAGAAGCTGGAAGTGGGAACAACTCTTACTGCAGTTCCTTGTGTTCAGGTTTAGGGCCAGATTCTGGCTGTATTTTTTTCCCCATGCAAACACTACAGGGCCTAGATCGTCACAGAGGGCTGGAGACAGGGACCAGAACAGCCTACCAGACTCTCAGATTTTGTTTTCAATATAGACATTATTATTATTATTATTACTATTATTATTATTAATTTGACTTACAAGTCGCCCGACTTCATTGTTGTGCAGGTTAATCAGCGCACGGGTATCGTGTCCTGTTTCCAGAGCATCCACAAAGAGCTTGGAAATCCTCTCCCCAAACTCCACGTTGTCACTGCATCCTCCCCAGACCCAGCCTCGGCCACCTGCAAGACAGATGCACACTAAGCGCAGAACCACCCCGTCGGGCCAAATTCTGCCCTGAAATCCAGGGGGCTGCACGTGGGGATGGAGAGACGATGTCAGCCCATCTTGAGATGGCAGCTCACCGACGCGGCCGTTCCTGGAGTCGTCGCAGCCACAGCTCTCGAAGTCCCCCATGCTGCAGTTCCTGGTGAGGGTGTACATGACGCCAGCCGAGCTGATGGCATGTACAAAGGATGTTTCCCGGGTAGCTGGGGGAGAGGGGACAAAAAGCTGTCACATGCAAACATAAGACATCGGTCCCAGTTTATTGGGAACGAAGCTCTCCCGCACTGCAAAGGTGCAAGACGGAAAAAAAAAAACAAACCACAAAACAACAGTTTGTGCAGAAGGTAAGGTGCTACAGAAATTAAATGCTCTTGCCTGGAGTCTCTTCAGGCTTCAGCATCAAGGGTTTCGCAGTTTGGCATAGTACTATGCAGGTGTCCATGTATGGGATGGAGTTTCTTGGCAACAGCAGGATCTTATAAGGCAATGCCTCACTCCTGCTCTGGCCAAGGTTAGTTATCACTCGCTTCACCTGGCACTCGGCTGTCTCTGTCCTTTCCTGCTTGGGGGTATGTTCAGGCTTTGATCTTGCCTGCTGGGGAAAATCGTCATTGCTCTTGTTTCAGCCGGTGGTTGAACCTGTGCTAACAGCTGGCTGCACCCACACTTCTAATTTAGTTCCTTTTTTGGCTTTCCTAACAGATTCAAATAGAGGTGCTGCTCTGGGAGAAAAGCGATTTCTGCTTGTTGAAGCAGTCAGTATTCAATTATATCCACAACTTTCTTATGAAGACAGTTTCTTAGTGCACGTCTCTGGTCTCTCTCTTCGTCTCTCCTGCGCTTCTCGACGTTGCAAGCTCAGGTGCCTCTAGCATTGCGCTTCCTGGGATGCTGCACACAAAGTGGCAGGAGCAAGCCCATGGAGCAGCACTGCGGGAAGGACCGAGCTCTAGCCTAGCACGGATAGAGATCCAGAGAGAGCCTGGGACTCCTAGAAAAATGTTAGTGCTATTTATTACATCCAATTAATACAGATAGAGAAAAACAACCAAGATATTGGGGGGACAGAAACCCTTCTCCGTCGGTCAGTTTAATTAGCAGCCCCAGCTCTCTCCAGAGCGCATCCCAGCTTGTACCCAACACATCCCGGGACGGGGGTGCTGGTGCTGGCAGGCAAAGGTGCACTCACCGCTGCGGAGCCGGTTGTGGGTGGAGAGCTGCAGGGCGCTCTCGGGGCAGTTCCAGCGCTCCCACCCGAACTGGAACTTGCACTCCTCCATCCCGCTGTGCGCCCCGGCTGCCACGCTGCTGGAGTACGTCAGGTAAGCCTGGCGCGGGAAACAGCAGGGTTAAAATCCACCGTGTTTTACCATTTATCAGTGAAAACAGGCATAAACAGGCTGTGAGCCCTTTCCCTGATTACTCAGCAGGACTTGGAGCCGATATGCTCCAGGAAATCGGGTTCCTTGAAAAAGTCCTGTTTCCCATTTGCAAAACAAAATTGCTCTACTTAAATTCCCGACAGTTCATCTGTTAATTACCTTAGGTCCTGTCATCAGAAAGTTATTCACAGACCTGAAACAAAGAAAAGAAAATGAATCACACAGTTTACCACAGGCTGAAGAGCATCTGTAAAAAACGCCCTTTCCACTGAGTTGGACCCTACCATGCTGCTGCATGGAGGATGGCGCCATAGACCCCTGCGATGGAGAGGATGAGGAAGGTGCTTCTCTTCATGGCTGTCACAAGGAGCAGGGTTGGATCCCTTTTGCTGATCCGTAGCTCTCTGCACCGCAGGTCCCTGAGGGAGCAGGGCTGCCTCCCTCCGCTCCTTCCCAAGGTGAGCTATCAGGATGGAGGAAAGCTGCAGGAACCTGCAACCCTGATATTTATAAGGTGAAGTTGTGAATAGTCAAAACCCCCCATTCATTTGCTACCCAATGACTTAATGTGGTAAAAAAGCTCCCGCTCCAATGGGTGACAAGGAACCGCCTAAGGTTGCACTTCAAAAGGCGGCGCGGTGTCCCTGGGAGCGAGATGGTCTGAAGGAGAGCAAACTTCCCTAACAATGGGACACTTTTAACTCTCTTCCCTACCACCAGCCATCCCTTTCTCTTGGCCCTGAGTCTGCTTGCCTTCTCCTTTTCATCCTCTGCTTGCCAGCAGAGGCTCAGTCTCTGCGTCCCTCCAAAATAACAAGCTGATGCATTTCTATAGTTCCCCTGCTATCTGCCTGCTCCCTCCTACGAGAACTCCCCGAGGAGTTTTAACAAGCATTCTGTAAAGATCTATAGGGGATAGACCTCCCAGGTCTTCTTGATTTGAAGAGATGCATTTAACGGTGGGCTTTTTTCCCTCCTCGCCTCTTTACGATGAAAGTTTCTGCATTTCCATCCTGATAACAGCGTGCACGGCTCGGGAGTGTTTGGAAAGCTCTCTAATTTACGCGGCTGCAGCTTGGGAACACTGTGTGAATCATTTATGTGGTTTGCTCCATGCTCCAATGCTGTAATTAGGGGAAGAGTTTTCTGGGGTTAGCAATTTCCCTATGGTGAAGGCTGCCGCAGCAAAAGCACGGCTGTGTGCTGGCTCTGCAGGCAGGAGCGCTGCCTGTACCCCCTGAGCAGAGCGAGGGGCCTCCACTGCTGCTGAGCCATCGCTGTGCTCGGGAAAGGAAAATCCTTATCAGAGGAAACCCAAAAAAGCCTCTTAATAGTTATGGCCGGTATCATTAAGGGCTGTAAAGAGCTGTAATGCTGCAGATGGAGCAACGGCAAGATGGTGTTCATGGCAACTTCTTGGTCTGTTTTCCTGTAGCTGAATGGCCCAAACCGGGGCTGGCTCCCCCTGGGCAGGGATCCTGCCTGCTGAGTGGGGCAGTGCGGGTGCTTAGCCCAAAGTGCCGCGCTGTGCCATGCCAGCAGTGCCAGGCAGCCCCCTGGCTCTGCCAGGCACTGCCCCGTGGCACACGGGTGCAGCATCTGCCTGGCGCTGGCTCCATGGCAGGGCAGAGGGGCCGCCCTCCTCCTCCTCTCAGCTCCCCAGCTGACCCCTGGGTACTCCGGCTCCTGGCATTAACTGCTGCTACTGCAGGGTGACTCGGGAAGGGGTGCACGTGTGAGGTTCAAGGGAATGGGACTGCACCGCAGGTGGCACCTGGGGGCTGTGCCAGGAGCCAAAGGGGCCACACGGGGATAAACCCCGTCTTTGCACCTGGGTGAGCGGCCGCAGCCAGCGGCACTACTGTCAGGCAGGAGGCTGCGCCTCAAACGCGCTTGCAAAGTACTTTGCTGTCTTGCCATGAAATGCATGAGAGCATTGCAAAGTCAGCAACCTGCCCTGGTTTTACACGTCGCAGCACTGGACGTCTGAAGCGCAGGTCCCAGGCAACCGGGGGGCTGTCGCTCCTCTCCCTCCTTCCCAGGAGCAGGCAGAGCAGCTCCCCACCATTCCCGGCTGCAGAAAGCATGGGGACTCTCCCTGTCCTGCTGCCTGTCAGCACATTAGGGAGCGAGAGGAGAACCCTCTCCATCCAGACCTGCATAAAGGAAACCTGGAGTCAGTTGGGCAAAGCCGCAAACAACTGTTTGCAGCCAGAGGATTAAAATTGCAGATTGGTTGAAAAGCAGGGATGCAAAATACCTTCCAAGTGAGCAGAAAGCTGGTGTAGTCCTGCCAGCATGGTAAAACCCTCTGTGAGTCAGCATTTTAATCATTACCATCCCGAACAGATCCTACTTGTTAGAGCTGTCAAAGGACAATTACTGGGAATAAAGTATTTCCCATGTATCAGTGAAGTTCATTGACTAAAGCATATGGTTTGGAAATCTGCTGTGCATTTTCTATATGCACGCAGGTCATTTTTGGGTTTGTGTCTGGCTGTCCCTGGGGGCATATTGATGTTTTTTGGTTTTTTTCTTGTCTGAGAGAGCTTGTACAGCGAAAAAAATGTTGGCGTGTCTGCTATGCCAGTTCACACGTGATATTCCTATCACACGCCAGAAGAATAACAGCGTCTCGGGGTGTGAAGCTCTGCCGTGAGCAGTTGCTGCAGTTGGCAGGATCACACAGCTATTTGCCTGGGCTATTAAAAATGTCCCTTCCAATTAAAGTCACAGGGATCTTAAAAGTCACTGGCAATGTTGTCACTTACGCTAGCTGTCAGCAAACAAAGCAGCGTGCTGGGACAAGCCTTCCCGTGCCGCTGCAGTTTTTTTCTGTATTTACAGCTCAGTCCCAGCGAGTGGGAGCCAGCGCTTCTGCAGGCTTCCCCAGCCCAGCAGACGGATGGGACTGCAACGATCCCAGTCATATCGCTGCTGGACTTTCCGACCTTAGGCAAAAGTCTGCTTTTGGACTTGCTGTGTTAATAAATTTTGCACTTATAGAGCACTTCATGCAATGTCCTTGCAGTAAAAGAGATTAAATATAGCTGTCTCTGCTTTACAGTTGGGTAAATTGAGGCACAGAACTGGATGGTCTTCAGATCTCAGGGTAAATCAGTGGAGAGCTGGACTGGGCAGAGCTGTTTGGAAGGTGATTTTGGTGCTTTGCTCTGTACATCGCAGGGTGTGTGTGGGCGAAGCCTGGCCAGGCTCAGGGGGGCTGCAGCAGGGCTGGAGGCTGCCCCGTCACCCGTGGGAAGAGCATGCACGTTGCAGCCTGGGTCGTCTGAGCCATAGGTCCCATCTGTGAAATGATGCTGAAGGAGTTTCTCTTTGGCTTTCCCGCTGCCTAGAAACTTGCTTTTGGTTTGGTCTTGGATGGGGGGAAAAAAATCTGGAAGGAAAGTTCTGATGAATTCACCTGGTTATGCAGAAAACTGTCAGTCATTCTGGGCAGCCTTGGACCTCAAGGCAAGCCATCGCACCGTGGGACTTTGCCTTGGCTCCACGCACTGTTGCAGGGCAGTCTATTTGGAAAGCGGTATCCTGAATGTCAGCTGGATCCCCTTGGCTTTACTGAGAAAATGTTGATGCTTTGTTTCTTATTTTCTTGCTACATGACCAAACAGCCAGTGCTTGTCACTGGGCAATCGAAATCCTAAAATATTTTGGTATCTGCCCCAAGACAAGAGACAGTAATAGCATATACAGCCCCACGCACCCATGAGAGTCTCTTCGCATCAGAATATGGGTTTTAAGAGAAGGCAGATACGAGATGAATCAGTTTGTATAAGTGCCACACACTGCCGGGCGGCAGGTCCCGCAGGGACGGGCTCGGCTTTCAGGGCAGCGAGCCCCGTGGCTGTGCACAACAGGAAAATAAAGCACAGGCCACCTGCTAGATTGCCCTCGGCAGGTGACACATTCAGACCCCTAGCGTCAAATCCTGCATTGCTGGCTTCATTACAATAAAAATCCACCTGGGCAATTAGAAAGCCACCCCCTTGCTGGTGAGGCGGAGGATGTTTTATGGTGCTCTCCCGCACCGCTCGCCCTGGGAAGCCGCCCGAGCCCCCGCGGGTGATGCCACGTTCTTGGTCAGTACACAGCCAGCTGCTCAGCAAAGGGGACGTGTCCCTTTGCTTCAAAACACTCCATCGCGGAGGACTGCAGCCACGGGACATCCTCCTGCATGCTCAGCTCTATGCAGGAATTGTTTTTATTTAAGTCTTCCCAACTTTCCTGTATTGGGGAAAATAGGTCCCTGTTGCTCTGCCTGCTGCGTGGTTCCCCATGGACTGCTGTGGTTCCCAGCAGGACCCCAGCCCTGGACCCAGTAACATGGGGGGGAGTTTTGCCTGTATAATGAATATGTTTTGATTAATGAATGGTAATTGAGGATGGAGGTGAAACTGAAATCAGGTTTTATGCCACACATATCCCACGGGCTTAGTCCTCTCCATTCCTATTTTGGCACGTAGTTAGAAGTGGCCCAATGTTCACTGAAAACAAGGTTAAAAGGTCCAACCGTGACACTTTAGGTGTGCTCTCCTAGTGACAAAATTATCTCAAGGAGTTCCTGACTCCTGCCTCCCAGCAGCAGTTTGCCCCCCTCCAGGTGTACCAATGCAACCAGTTTCTCTGTCTTTTAATCCTGATGCCCCACACAACCTCACGTACAGTGTGATGGGGCAAGGAGCGAACTTCATCACAGAGGCCAGGAAGGAGCAAGTCCAAGGTAAGAGGTTCCGCTGCTGAAGGAAACCCATCCTGGAACAGAATACAGGACCATCGGGATGCCAAAAACCAGGACCACAGGAGGCTCCAGGTTGCACAGTTTGGGCTTTATGTCTTTTGGTTTCAGGAAGCAAAAAATTTGGGTTTGGAACCAAGTTCTGATTATTCAAGCCACAGCCAACTGGGGACACGAACACTTCCCAGCAAGGGCTGCCAAGGTGATTTGGGAAGAGCATTAATGGGGGTCATAGAAATGGCCTCAGAACATCACGCAGCTCGGGCCTGTGGGCACAGGACATTGGGTTTGGGCTAGAAAAGAGAAGAAGGAGCAAATGAAGGAGGAACAAACTTTTTTGCCATCAGCAGAAGGCAGAGCAAGGGGCTCAAGGGGGAGATTTAATTTGCTGCGGGCCCATGATGCGTCAGGAATGAGACAGGGGAGCACAGCCCTGCCGTGGCGGGGGGGACAGGCTGGGTGATGGGTTGAGGCCCCTCCAGCCCAATCGACTGCTCCTCCGCTCGCGGGGGCAGCGGCTGGCGGGGGGGTGTTCGCCCTGCAAGCAGAAGTGCCTGTTTCCCTGGGGAAAGTCAGTTGTTGATCCCCAGATTCCCATGCAGCGCTGCCAGCCCCGGATCCCAGCCGCCATCCCCCAGCACCAGGGTGTGAAGCCGAGCAGCTCATCTGGCTGGGATGGCTGTTTGTCGGAGTGTGGTGAGCCGGGAAGGCTGCAGCCACTGGTCAAACAGTCTGGGGAAGGCTGCGGGCTCTGCTGCGCTGGAGGCATGGGCGAGCTGCGTGTCCACCGAAGCAAAAGCTCACACGAGTGTTCGACAGCAACCTTAGCCCAGGAGCACTTGCAAGCAGATAAAGGGCATTTCTTCCCCTTCCTTCACCCGGGTTTTGCATTGCGTGTTTCAAAGCTGTACTTTTCCATTATCTTCTCACTCCAGCGACTTCCCCACTCCCCTCCTAAGCCTCTGTCTCCCTGTCCTCACCCATTTCCAAACTCCCAAAGACAGCTCCCTTGCCCTCCCAGCATGGGGGCAATGAGCAGATGAGCCCGCAGTCAACTGTCTGGATAAAAGCTCTGGCATGTCCCTCTGTGCTGCGGAGGGAGGTCACATCTCTTGCCCCAAACTTTCCTGGGCCTTCCAGCGGAGCAAAACTTTTCCTTGCTGTGCATCTACCCCTGGAAAAGGGCTGTTTGTCCATCCTGGCTGAGCTTCCTAAATCCCAGTGACCACTCTGTGCCTCCATCTCCGCAGCATCCAAAACCGATGCAAAGCTACTTGTGGGCAATGACATGTCTGAACTTGGTCCTGCTGCATCTCGAGCTGTCCTGAAAAGAGGGGCAGAGTAAAACACCTGGGTTTAGATCAACCTCCAGATCTCAGCGACTCTCGAGAAGACCCGGAGAGGCAGTTCCGTGACCTGATCAGCCTCACCTCACCTGCCTCCTTTAGGTGTGTCTTTCAAAGCCTACAGGGCTGTTTACACAGCAGCGCTATAAAGCAGGGACAAGTGTTTTGTTTTTCTCTCCTTCTTTAAAGGAAGTGTCATGCAAAACGGTGTTAGTGCAGCAGATAGGTTACTGCCTGGGCATCTGCATGAGGGGAACAGATCTCTGTCCTGGCAATGTGTCACCTCAGCAGATAAAAGCTTGTCCAGGAAGAGATCGGACACTTGATACGGAGGAAAATTATCACCTCCTTCTTAATCATTCCCAGCCAAACTCGAGTTAAATTAACTGATTACAACCTGGCTCATGTGGTGCTCCCCAGCCTTGCCCAGCATGGTTCCTCACACTGTCCCTTCCCGGCTGCGGCTCTGTCACCCCTCCTGTCCCCCATCCACTTCGTGTCACGGGGAACAGATTAAGCCCAAAGATCTTAATTCCTGAACTGGAGGATATGTGTGACGGTGCTTGCTGTGTCTAGCACACCGAGTGTGAGAGGTTTTGAGACTCACAGATGAAAATGGTGATTTGAGCTACAAATATTTTCTTAAAACTCATCTTTATTTCTTTGGACAGAGGTGATTCTGAGTGTACAAAGCTGAGACTTCCTCTGGGGCATCCTGGGCCAGAGAGCAACTTTAAAAGCACTTTGAGTCTTGCTGGGAAAATTAAAGTGAGGAGAAAACTTGCTTCTGGCACCTGCTTTGCCCCAAGAAGGTGGTGGGGAACCTGCGCTGTGCGGGGGCTTGCTCCCCCCGTGGTGCCCACCACAGTTCCAGCACTTTGCTCTTCTCTCCCCCAGGGAAGCTCTTCTTGCCTTGCCTGTCTTTTCACAAGGGTCGAGCTGCATATTTCCATTTCTTAATGGAGCAGGGCATTGCTGTCATGTTCATATATACGTTTTAATCAGTCTGCGGATGAAGGCAGTGCCATGCATTTATTAATCTTTGAGGTGGGAGGAGACGCCTCCAGTGTTACCTGAGTTCAGAGTCAGGTGACAACTCACAGCAAGGTCTCTGGCTTTACTAAACCAGTTTCAAGCCTTTACTGTTTGGTTTAGAGTTGACCCGATGGGACCACGTAATGTGGGGATCTGGCTCACCGGTCCGGCTTGTCAGCATCCTCCAGGCACAGAGACCCATTAGGACCCTCCGTGGGATGAATTTTTCCCAGTGACACCCTTTGAAAGCAGATTTCCTGGATCACATTCCCCCTGAAAACCTGAACTGTGGTAGTTTTGGAGGGAGCTTTGCCCAGCCCCATCGAGGATGAAAACTGCGTTTTGCATCCGTTAGTTCGGAGAGGGTGGAAATGGAGCAAAACAGTGCCGGCATCAAACACACTGGTGCAGCGCAAGACGAGCAGAGGGTGCCGTGGTGGCCAGCGGGGATGGCGGTGGCAGTGTCCCCCGGGCAGTGTCCCCCGCAGGCTGGTGACAAGGCTCCCTCCTGTGGGATGTCCCCGCACCGCACACCCGTCCCAGCCTGTCCTGGCCATGCGTGCACCCACCCATGTCCAGTGGCACTTGGGTGGCCGGTGGACACGTATGGATGGGACAGGCTTGCAAAGTGTCCCCATCTGAGTAGCTCAAGCGGCAGCTGATAAAAGCTGCCCAGCGATCCTGCCTGCCAGAACAACCTGCAGTGATTTTTTCGATGCTCATTGCTCAGGTTGGCTGGCCCATCCCTGGGTTTTTCAGGCTGTACGGATAATAAAAAGTATCTATATTGTGGCTCTGTGGTTTGCCTGGCCATGCTCAGCATGAGGAAGAGCTGTATTTTAGCAAAATGTCCCCTCAGGGACAGGAAAGCTTGTCTGCACACAACTACTGGGAAATAATGAAGACTGTATTTGGGGACTGCATTGCACCAGACTTCTGCTGCCTATGTGAGCAGGAGGGAGGCTGCCCAGGCATCTCTTGCACACGAAGGCAGCCGGTATCACCACTCCTGATTCACGCGTGGTGAAACCGAAGTGTAATGAGATGATGAGACTTGCTCAAGGGGAGAGGCCCAGAACACAGGTTTCCTAAATCCTGCCCGGTTCACCTCCCTGGCAGCCCACCTTGCTTAAATCCCCCACAGTGCGGTTGGCATCGTTAATATACATTAACCATGGTGTAAGTGGGGTGCTGCTGGTCCTGAGCACAGGCAGGTCTGGCTGGAGGCACCTGCTGTCTGTGAGGAAACGCGGCCCTGCTCCCATCGGTGTTTTGGTTCCTACTTGGTTTATGCAGGAGTTAGCAGCGCCCGGGGGGTTAATCTCAAGACTTAATAAATTACCTTTCCGAGGGGTCCAAGTGTGGCACGGTCCCCCGAAGCAGGACCCCTCCCCAGGGACTCGGTGCACACTGATGCAGAGACCAAAGTCACCGACGGGTGTTGCCAGTCAGTGCATTTACCCCAGCGTTACAGAGAGAAATAGCATCCCTGCCATTTGAGCATGGCTCTGGGATTTACATTTTTTAGCCCATTCTGAATACTGAGTGTTATTTTAGGTTAACCTCTTTTATTTCCTCCTTTGCTGTGCACCACTGAATGCTTCAGACATAAAGTTTAAAAAAAGCAGGTAAGTTAAAGCTTTATTAGTGCTTTGTACAGCTAGGAAATAAATGAAGCTGGGGTCAGTGCCGTGAGGAGCCAACGCTCACATCGAGGCAGCTCCCGTTTGAAATAGCCTTCAATTATCTATTGTGAACAGGGAGGCAGATTCCTGCGGCCGACACAGCCACGCTGGTGTCCTGACATTTGCAATTCCCCAGGTATTTTTGAAACACATTAAAAGAGAATTAAAAATGAAATTGGAGCCCTGGCCATGCGCGTTGTGCTTGGGATATTAAAGCAATGGGAAAATGAAGTGGTGTCAGAGGTATGTTAAAACAGAGACATGATGATTTTCAGCTGGGTGTGTTAGAAGAGGCGGTGCCAGCGCAGACCCAAGCGGGGCAGCACGCCCCTGGGAGGGAGCACCGTGCCATGCCGTGCCATACTGCTCCGGGGCTGCCCCACGGCCGGGGGATGTCTGGGCAGGCCCGTGTTTACCATGCGGTCACAGCCAATCCCCACTCACTCACGCTGGGAGCAGTTTCCTCCAGGTTTTCCCCATGCTGAAGCCCTCCGTAGAGCAAACACCTCCCTTTGCTACATGACCAAGATGTGGAGAGCATTGAGTGGGCAAAAGCAATTCTCCAGCGGCGCCCGCAGCCTTCCCACGCCCAGGCTAATATCACTTTAGTTGCCCCCATCTCACCTGGATTAATGGCACCAAAGTCATTAGCGTTACTGGGGATGTCTGCCAACGTGGGAGAACTGCAGCTGGCCCAAAAGTTGTTTGATGCCTCCTCTCTCCAAATGCGCTCACTCCTTGCCACCCTTGCCAGTACCAGGTGAGGTCCGTGCCATAGCTGATGCACGATGGCTGATGGCTGGAGCTGGCACAAAGCAGCACCGTGGGCTCGGGTTACCCACCTCCTGCTGAAATAGGAGCCTGGACAGGACAGAAATAAAATGGTACAAGTCAGTAAGAGCAGTGGGGAGGCTGGAGCTATTATAAAGCCATTATGGAGCTATTACAGCACTATTAGCTATTGCTACTCCTGCTCCCTGAAGAGAAGGGTCCCAGGAGCGATGATGCTGCCCTGGGGCATCCCTGCTGCCTCCATCCCCTGCCCTTGGGCTCAGCCCCAAAAGGGTATGCCTTCCCCCAAGGCATCTCATGGCTGATTTCTTCATTGCTAAACGAAATGTGTGATACAGGACCCGCACATGTGTTTCTTTAACACTTCGAGGTGGTGACTCCGGTGCTAGCAGGGATGGGGGGACCAGCCATGGTCAGGCATGACCTGGGCTAGCTCCCATGGTGAGACAGAAAAAGAAAAACCCAATTCTTCCCTCTGAGGAGGAGAATTATTTCCAGCATCACAAGAAAACAAAGCAGACCAAGAGGGATTATTTTCCCCAAACAAGATGCTGTTTGAAAACACCCACTTGGAGTCACACATCATTTTTTTCTTCCCTGCTTGTTGCAACTTTGCCAAATCCAAAAATTTCAATACTGAGTTGGCCTCTAAATTCACGAGACAAGCTTAAAATTCCTGAGATTGTTGTTTTATTTTGAAAAATCTCATTCTTTTCATTCAGTGCTTACTGCTGGAGCCCTAAAAGACCCCATTTTCACATGTCTCTTTGACCACAGTAGCTAGAAACACCCTTTTGCTCCCCCCTCCACCCCCTATTTTCCTGATTCCCCATCGATCGAATGAATTCTGGAGCCAGGCCTCGAAGGAAACATGAAGTGTTGGGAGATTTGCAATTGATGGTAGGAGTTGTCAAGAGCTGTTGTCAGCACAGCGTACAAGATGTGTGTGAACCATCCCCAGCAACTGTTCCTTCCCAAGCCAGCTCTTCTGACAAGACAGAAAGCACACGGAGCCGCCTTTCCCAGCACAGATACCCGCCGCAGAAGATGAAACGAGAGCTTACCCTGCTGTCAGTTTGAGCGGCGTTGGGTTTGAGCTGGAGGAACACCCCCGCACACACACACACCTGCTCCCACACACTCTGGCTCAGCCCCAACCATCCCCACACCGTGTTTCACGTTCAAAGCTGAGCAGGTTTTGCTGCCGGGACACGTCTCGGTGCCCAGGATCGGGTTGGGAGAGCTGGAGCTCGCCGGGGACCTGCAGACCTGCTGGGCAGGAGCAGGTGGAGCGGCTGGGGCTGGCTGCCCGTGCCCGGGCTCCGGGAGGACACAGCGGCTTTGTTTGCCTGTGTGCGGTGTGGGAGGCTCCCCCAGCTTGGCACCAGAAGGTTAGTGCTTTTTAAAAGACTATTGTTTTCACCCTGTGTTTTTGGAAAAACAACAGGCGAGCTGGGCAGAGGCATGAGAGCCACCCTTGCTTCTTCTGCCTTGAGTTTCTGCTGCTGTGGGCATCTCCCCGGCTGCGCTCCTGGCCCCCTGACCTCCTCCCTCCCATGCAGCCGCAGCTCAGACCCCTGATCCCGCTGAGCTTGTGTTCCCTCACATCTCTCCCTTGTTTCTTTCCCTGTTCTTCACTTAGTAGGAGAGGTCTCTGCTGTGTCAGGAGCACCACCAAGAGCAGAGCAGAAACACGCAAAGGTGTTTCCCCAAAGCTAAGGCTTCTCCAGCCTTGGCCTTGCATGGGCATCTCAGCTTTCATTGTGGTGAACTAGTGACCCGGCCAAAGCTGATCGCCCTCATCATCATCATCATCAGAGCTGGACCTAAAGATTCGCTGTGAGATGCCTCAGCAACCACGGGGCTAATGATCCAAATAATAAAGAACGCCCAAACATATTTGGAAAAAAAGCCCACATGTGCTTTTGGACTCGGTCTGTGGTATCTGAGCTAGGATCAGCAGGATCTCCACGGTGTTTTAGCTGGGCTCCAACTGAGATGCAACACACATGTGCCCTTTTCTTAGGAGAGCCAGGTTCAGGGTTTGTCCTCCCTGGCTGTCACTGTTATCAAATGCCTGCTTAACAAGATTTATTAAATCAACTAACTTCTGTATAATAATGACAGGAATGCAGATTTCCTCTGCTCACCTGGGGCTCGCTGCAACTATGCAGAGCAATTAGAGGTGACTCACAGGGCCAGGTGGACTCGGCCAGGATCCCCAGAGGGCTGGCCCTGTCCCCGGGATGCAGGGAGCAAGATTGGCTCCATGGTGATGCCAAGAAAGCCGGTGTTTATCTGCATAGAATGATTTTTTTGCTGTAACTGGATTGTCATGGAAGGTGTTTTTCCTTTGGAGGAGTCGCAAGGTAACGCCTCGTTACATAAAGGATCCAAACAGCAAAGGGCTGTTGCTAATTGGCAAAAACATTTAAATTTCCCACCTGGAGCTGGTTGAGTTTGGTGATGAAGTTGTCTGCAGCTCAGCTGCCCACCAGCATGGAGCCTGGGGAAGGACCCTAGCTCCTGCAGCGGGTGGCTGTCGGTGGGCCTCAGCGTTGGAGGATGCCCTTCCAGAGAGCGAAGGTCAGGAGCAGGTTAACACCCAGAAGGTGTTTCCTAGGTGCAGGCAAAGTGTTTGGCTTGGCTTGGCCTGGCTTGGCTTGGCTTGGCTCGGCTCGTAGCTCCCTTCCAACAGCAGGAACAAATAGCATAATGACTGGAATGATGAAAATTCACTGTCTCAGCCTTAAATGATGAGCAGCTTCCTGGTCTGTGTCCCCAGCTTGCCCCACAGATAAGGGCTGTAATGCTCTTTGATTAAGATAACAGGGAGCCAGACATGTCCCTGCTCTTGACAAATTTTAATCTTGTGATCCAGTTCCTGGGCTGAAGTGGTTTCACACAGCAGCAGAGAGGGACGCTTCTCAAATCGGGGTACTCTAACTACACGTCTTTAATTTTAAGCCTCTCTTAACTGCTAATGGTGAAAGAAAAAGTCCCCAAGCCCTGTTCCACCTGGGGCAGGTGGGTGAAGGGTGGGAAGATCTGGCCTTTAACTCTGAGGAGTTTTGCCTGGCGTGCAGCTGCTGTGTACTCTGCTGTAGCTTGACAGCTTTTGCAGTCAGATCCAGGGGTGGGGAACTTGGCCAAAGTGTTTCTCGTCTACGTAGTCTTTTCAGTGGGGTGAGACACATGAATAAAAGTGCTAAGACTTTGGGTTTACGGTGTCAGGCTTTAAATGCAACCAGCTAAATTGGGAGGAGGTTTCATGGGGGCAGACTGAGCCCTGCAGCAGCACCAGGAGCAGCTCTGAGCCAAGTGCTTGGACAGATTTGCTATCTCCAGAGCTGTAGACAGTGCTCTGATCTCTTGCATCACTCCTTAGAGCCACACTGCTAATCCTTTGTACCTGTGCAAACACGAGAGGAGAATCTTTCTCTTGTTTTCTTGCTCCAGCCAGACCCTCCTTCCCTTCCTCCTGCAAAGCGCAGGCTTGAGGACACAACCCAGACCTTGAGCTCCTGGGAGAACTTGGGGGCACAGACACCAGCCATGGGCTCAGCTGTGCCAAAGAGGTTTTTGGTGATTTACAGCTTATTCTGCTGAGCGAGTTGGCAGATGGTCTGAACTGGCAGAGAAGGAGGGAGATCGTCACGTGGAACAAAGTGCTGTCTCCTGGCAAAAACAAGGAGAAAGTCTAGTCTGCAGGCTTACCCGCTGAGTGCAATATGGTGCTTAGAAGTCATCCTGCGGAAAAGTAAGGGGTAATCTGGTTGAACGGTATTAGCTGTATAAGTTTCCAGTAGGTGTTGCTTTAAGTGCTGTCTCTGAATGCTCTCTCCATGAAGGAACTGTCATCAAAGTAGGTATTTAAATAATGTCAAAGGCTCTTTGACCTCAAAGTGTGCGGGGGTGATGGGAGGGCATGAGTCATAAAGAAGATATAGCACCGCTTTCCTTGTTGCCCAATGTTTCACATTCTTCACCCTTTAAATAAAAATGAGTATTAATAAATCCAGCAGACCCTAAAAACCCCTCCTAGGGTTAGGTGCCGGGGGAATGAGGTCCTCAAAGGCGAATGTGCAAAAAAACTCGGTCATGAAAAAAAAGCAGCAGCAATGTTGAACTGATGAGTAGCGATTCAAGGCAGTCTTGGCCCTTTGAATACCACTGACACTAATGAAGCTCTAACTGAAATCACTAGTCCTGCACGCCGTTTGTTTTCCCTTGGTCTCTTGGCCACCTCTGTTTACTTTTTGTTGCCACTGAGAGTCACCTTTCTTGTGGCTACGCTGCTATTGTTTAATTACAGTTCTGACTACTCACATTAAATGTCAAGTGTCAAGCAACCCTTAAGTAAATGAGAGCTTTCTAAACACCACCCCAACCGTTCGTTTCTGTTTTCTGAAGCCTAGGACAGGATCAGCAGGCCAACAGCCTCCCATCTTATTCATGCCTGCTGCCAAGCTGGGGGTTTAAAAGCTTAGGAGCTACTAGCATACAAAATTTGCCCCTCAGAGTTCCCCTGAAACACTCTTTAGAGCGAGACAGGGAAAGGGAGTGAAGTCTGCAGGCAGCTGCGAAGGCAGTCGGGGGTGCCTGGGGGTCGGTGCCGCCTGGGGCTCTGGGAGCCTGTGGGATACAGGTGTACGTGCTGATGGAGAGGGGCTGTGTACTGAGCTGGGGACCTGTCGGTGCCTGGGGTAACTCTTCCCAACCCGGCCATGGTCTCTAGATGCTGCGGCAACGCAAACAAAGTGAGAGGGATGCTAGTGAGAGTCGCAGTGTAACCCCTATTTCTGCAAGGCTCAAAGACAGCTGATCAGAAGAAACCTGTTTATTGTGAGGTTTAGGAAAACAATTTTTATGCAAATTGCTTTTTTTGGCAAGTAATGGTGTTGATACAGAACTTGGAATTACAGTTTTAAGAATACAAATACATAGTATCTTTTTAAACAAACACAAAACAAACTTTTTCCTTGGGGAACATTAAATGAGCAAATGTTTGCTAAAATAAATGGGCAAAGACACCGGATGGGAGGGAGAAAACAAAACAACCCAACTCAGAAGCCAAAACCCCACTGAAGAAGCAGCAGTCACATCTTCAATTTTACGCTCAGGCTGTACTTTCACTTTGCTTTTCCTGTTCGATAGCTGCCAGAAAAACAGAGGAAACGAAACCATCATCAATAAACATTATAGTGATCCTGCAGGATACAGATTTCTATGGTCATTCTTAAAGCCAGGGGATGGTAACTCCCCACTTGCTTTCTTTGGCCACCCTGGAAATGCCAACCCATTCCCATGTATGCCTAGCTAGTAAGGTGCAGTTCATGATGTGCAAACCTCCTCTCTTATGTACAGATTTAGCATCGGTAGGGACAATAAAACAGGGGAAAAACAGGTCTTTTATGTCGAGGGACAGTGCGTCTCCGTGACTATCAGTACTGACACATCCAAAGTGGTTAGTGATACTCTTCTGAAGGAAACCACTCACAATGGCTGGTCCAAACGCAGAGAAATGCCATTTTCACATTCAAAGCTGAATGTGAATCACAACCCTCATCTGGCTGCCTGCGCACAGTGTGTCTAGGGGAGAAGACCCTGCAGGAGGAAACCCAGGGGTGCTTTGCTAAGGAAGATTGCCTGTTAGGTGAGGAGGATGGTGGGTTTCTCTTGCTGCCTTGTTCCCAGAGAAGGTGCCTGGAGCTCTCCTGGCCAGGGCTGACAACAAGTACCAGTGGGGGGCAGCAGCTCATCTGCCTGATAACACGTTAAATCCAGAGCCTAGGCACCTTCTGGGGGTGCTGCCTGGCCTGCCAGGGATCTGCAAGGGTTCCCCTGTGCGTCCGTGCCTCTGAAGAGGCCGATAACATGGTAATCACAAACAGTTTGATCCCGTTACCCACAACCAGCAGAAAAACTGGTCTTGCTTTTAGCAGAAGCAAGAGCAATCCCATCAGAAAGGATTTTTCAGACAAAACGCACCATTGGGTATAATTATTCGTATCCTTGGAAGCCCAGCATAGAGTACAAGTCTTAGTATTATCCCCAGTTAAAGTCAGGGATGAGTTTGAGCCTGTAATCCTACGATCAGTATTCATTTTGCATATGAACTGCAATACAGATTGTGTCCTTGCTACTCATAGTTCAAATAGCCTCATAAGCACTTACTTTCTTTAGTGGGCAATGGATTTTTCTCTCTGGTTTCTGTCTTCTTCAGCTTGGTCTTGTCAAATGTTTCAATTTCTGCAAAATCTGGTTTGTCGGACATGATGGGTCCTGACAAAGAAAGGAAAAACACACCCATGGCTTCATTAGCTAGTGCTGTGATATCAGCCATCTGCAAAGCATTTTCTGCTCGAAAGAAAAAAGATGAAAATACCATAAAAATGTTTATTCAAACCCCCCCCCCCAAATCTAACACCTCAGTCTGGGACCTCTCCCTGAGGCTTGGCTCTTTCAGAGCAAAAGAAGAAAGGCATAAATAGAATTTTATCTAGATTTCTCAGACAAAATTTCTAAAAATCATATTTTGCACATGGAAACAAGAATATCTCAGTAAAGACAACACAATGCATTAATTGCCAATAATCCACGGTGCCTCCTGACGTAAACCTCTATTTTAAGGAACGCTGCTAACCAGAAAGTCTACAATAAACCCCAAATCCAATATGAACAAAGAGCTTCAATTATGATTTTGTTTTAATTAATAGGATTGGTCTTTAATTCTGAGCACCCTGTCCTAGTGCGTACATACCCCGGTAGCGGCACGAGCTGCTGTGGACACTTGCGCTTAACAATAGAGGACCAGTTCACCCAGCCCTTTGTTTGCTCTCGCATTCAATATCCCAGTCGCAGGCTCAATGGGTTTGATTATACCCTATTATAAGAGAAATCCACAAAGCACACTGGCTTTCAACACTTCACCTGTCAAAACTTCCCTAATCCAATTCCTGTTTTTAATAGAAATTCAAGTTAAAATCCAGCCTGGGCGTTATTCCCCTGATTTCAGTGGAGTTTCCCATCAAGGCGAGGTTTGGCCCGGAGATGGCTGACATAATTACATTTTTTCCTTCCTGAAGACAATCAGACTTCATTGCTATCTGCATTGAGACAACAGAAGTAAATATTCACAGGAAAAAAAAAAATGAAAAGCTACTAAAACCACATGGCATTACCGTCTGGCTGCTCTCTCCTCAGCTGCTTGGTGGCCGTCTGAGGCAGTGTGAGTTGAAAAAGGTCAGGGTAATCCCTCCTCTCCTCTCCTCCCCCGCCCAAGCCCATCACTATTAATATTGATTAGTTTAGTGCTGGGATTGCTCAGCCTTTAGGGAAAGGACAGATTGCTGCTGCAGAAAGGGCACAGGGAGGGAAATGGGAAAACTGACATGGAAAACTGCCAAAATGATTTTTTTTCTTTTTCCCTCGTTTACCAAGACAATAATATTTAAGTTTCCTTTCCTGCCCTTCTTTGACAGTGCTGAAGTTCAGAGTTAACGTGAGGTTTGGAGTTCATTTAAGGGCTGGTGCTGCAGTGTGTGGGGAGATTTTAGGTGCATTCAGCAAAGCGCCTGGGGACCGTCCCCCACCTGCCCAGGCTGGCAGAAGCACACGCTGGGGGCTCAGGAGGACTCTAAGCACAGTCGTGGTAGGACTGCTGCAGTCGAGGGCCAAATCTGAGACAAGCAAGGCCTGAGCACCACGCTGGCATCCGGGAACGTGTCCTGAAAGGAAGAACAATGAATCTTTCATTTGCTCCCATTTCAGTAGCTACAAACCCACTTGCTGGCACCTCCCTCAGCCCGATGGCGCGTGGCTCTGCAAGCCAGACCGGGCACGTGCCCACGGCCGACCTTCCTGTCTTCACTCTGGAGGAGCCGTGTTTGCCCGTCCTGCCTGCGTGGCCCTTCCCTGTCCTCCACCCACCCCGATGGCATGGACCACGCTGGACTTCCTCACAGGGAACCTCTTCAGTTGCAGCGAAGGGAGCGTGTGCTGTAGGCGCCGACTGATGTCATTTCAGAAAAACCTTTAAAAGGGAAGTGGTTGAGTCCCCATCCCTGGAGGTACTGAAAAGACAGGTAGATATGGCACTTAGGAGCATGGTTTAGTGGTGGACTTGGCAGCGTTAGGTTTACGGTTGGACTCAATCTTAAAGGTCTTTTCCAACCTAAGTGGTTCTATGATTCTATGAAAATGGCTAAAAGCCCTTGCATTTATTTGTAAGATGCGTTTTGTGTTAGGTGAGAAACTGCACGGAGACAAGATTGTGCAGTGTGTGAACACTACCTGTGCCAACCTCCTAGAGCTACTGCTCTCGAGGGCTGTGGACATCCCCGTGGCTGTGACATGGCTCCAGCTACGCTTCCCGCTTTGCAGCACAAAACTACTTGGGGATTCCTTTTCCAAGGCCCTGAGGTTTGGGAGGGAAGGGCTGTGTATGCCCTCCTGGATGCTGGCGTGGGTTTCCCCTTGTGTAACTTTGGATGTCTCCATCTGAATTACTTGTCTAGGTTCCATGATAGTCAATAGGGAGGCAACTAACGTGGGATAAAATTAATTGTGCCCTAGGAGTGTCTGGGTTTCTCTGCTGACTATGAAGGGAGCCTAGACAACGAGATCAGAGAGAGAGAGATGTCTCACAGCTGATCGAGAGCCCTGGGAAGGTGCTGTGGATCTTTCTGTTGGCATGTTAGGCTTAGGTAGAGTGGGTTTGAGTCTGATATGTGTGCATGGAGAAAATGGTTTTAATGTGTTTAAATGTGTTTTAAGGACCTCTTCTTCCATTGTGTGTTCAACTTAAAATAATGAACACAAATGCAGAAAAAAATATTATTTTTACTCATCAGCATCCATAAATAGTGGTTCCTTCCCACCCAGTGATTCTTTCCTTTATCCATCCCGTTTTCCATATCTTCAGAGAGTGCAGGGGTTGCTGGTAGACAGCAGTCTAAAAGCAGGTTTTCTCTGTGGCCATGTCTGCGGTATTTGAGGTAAAGGAGAACGAAGTACGGTAGTGGTGGAAAAACCTGCGTAACGCTGCTCAGCTGGAGCTTCAAAGGGATGGTTTAGGTCCCACTGAGCTCAGCCCTGTGCAAACCTGGCTGTGCTTCTTATGGACCTAAAGTTGTCCTGGCACTAATGTAGCTACATTTTTGTTATGCTAAAAGCTCAGTTGACTGGTGCAGACTGGCTGGGTTACCTCTGCGTCTGCACTAACTGTCCATGCAAAATCAATGTGTGTGCATACCAGTCATATTTAGCATCAGGATTCAGTTCCCTTGCTTCCATCCCCTTACTCCAACCAACTGTCAAAAATAGAAAGCTGTGTTCTTGACCGAAAACCCCTGGGAATAAGCAGGAAGGCGGCCGCTGGGTAAATGGTCGGTGTAAGCCATAGCTGAGATTTGACACTGCAAAGTCTTAGTGTCTGTTTAAAGAGAGAGCATTAACCTCTTCTTGTTAGGCTGGACACCAGATTTAGAAGATCAGAAGATCAGAAAAGACTTTAAAATGCAATCTGAATGATTCATTAATTCAGGCAGTTCATGAGTTTCAGTTTTTTAAATATTTGTCCATTTTTACAAGTAACAATTCTTATCTGACAGGATATTATAAGGGGGAAAACTCCTAAACTTGTAGACTGGTGCAAATTATCTCAGATGTAGAAAGCAAACTAAGTGTTCAGGACAGTGAAGGAGAAGAATCTTGCTTCTGGTTTTCTGTGTACAGTCACGGGCTTGGCACCTAGCATCCACAGCTGAGCTCAGACTTCCCTAAACCTGCTAAGACAGGGTGGGCACACTTGTTTTTTCACCACCACCATTTTACTTGCCCAATTTATTGGCAGATCTAGTATTAAAAACAGTTTGGGGTGAGCTGTTTGAGTTTTTAGGCTGAAGATGACCAGGCTTTTAATTGATATTGGGTTGGGTTTCTGAGGAAGGTGCAACAGTGTCAGTCCATGTAACAGAATGATGAGAAATTACATGTTCTCACTCTAAGTTGAAATCAGTAGGTACTCATCTCCATAACGAACATCTTGGCCGTTGCATAAAGTGCCTGTCAAGTTTCTGTAGCTTGTAAGTAACGGTACTGTGGTCAAACACAGCTCATGTTGGATTCAAGCCTCATGTTTACATACTCTGTGCAGGACAGACAGCCATATGTAGTTTTCATATAGAAAATTTGGAGTTTGGCCCGAGGGCATTGCACAGTGCATTGAGGCTGGTCACAGGAGAGAAAGATGGGTAGGTAATATTTTCACTCAGACGCCTTTAACTTTCACTGGGAACTGAGATATTCTTGCTATATAAGCAGCAAAGCAGTTACTTGACAGGTTTTTAATGGCAGGATTTCGGTCCCCACCTTCCGTAAGGGGAACGTGGCATTTACCTGGCCTCGGGATGACTGTGGTAGCAATGAGCCACAACGGTCTTTGAGGTGCACAGAGGCAGCTGACTGATCCAGCATATAGAAGTGAGAAAAACCAGCAAGCCAGCGGAGCAAGCAAACTATAGGATCTTTACAGATCTATACACATAAAGCACATAAAGCCATATTGGTATGGCCATGGCTGAAAAGCTGCCTCAGATACAATGGGAATTGCATTTTATTTCAATCTGCTGCCAAAGGATGAAGGGCTGAGTCAAACCTGCCAGGACTGACACCTCTGATACCAGTGAGTCACCCGCCACCGACAGCATCAAACCATGCCTGGCAGCGCAAGCCACCGAGTGTCTGTCAGACTCCCACGGAGAAACAGGGGAAAACAAAGACTTGCTACCAGGATGCAGTAATAGGTGAGAGGAAATGTTTAAAGGGAGCTCAAGTGCAAAGACAAATTTGGAGGGGAGTCTGAGGAGTGAGGCTGGGAGGTTTGAAGCCTGCTGCCACTCAGCTTTTTCCCTTGGCTGTTGCCACTGGGAAGCAGCGAGCCCAGCCTGCATGGGGCTGGGGCTGCAGGGACACATATATATACACATATATATATATATATATATGTGTATATATATATATATATGCACGTAAGGGCTATAGCACTTCACGGGCTGGGGGGATCCTGTGCCCATGTTTGGCACAAGAGTTGCACTGGAAATGCCAAGTTTCATGGAGACTAGGTGGGCAACTGCAAGAAGAAGGGGTTTCTTTCTCTTTGGTGCAACAGTGGGAATCAGATCGCCTCTATTTCTACACGGAGCTGAGGAGGGACAAAGCACCCTAACGTGAGCAGCCGGTTAGAGGAACAGACGCTTGAGCAGATCAGTGTCTGTAGCTGAGCCAATAAGCTGACACAACTGATTTTATAATCACATTAGTGCTGTCTCGAAATAACACACCCACTCAAATATAACAGTGATTTCATTTTCAAAATGTTGTGGTATTTTTGGTGCTAAAGGTAGGGGTTTAATTTTTCAAGGTCAAAAGCTGGGCTGGAATCTGCAAGCACCCTAATTCCTTTAGGTTGAGCATTGAGCACCTTCCAGAAAGGTGGCAGGATTGGGCGTGTTACAAGCTATCCTTAGAAGGCTTCCCGTCCTTAGGGGAACAGAAAAAAAAAGACTACAGCTTCACTGAAAGGGTTTTCTTAGTTCTCTTTGTGCCTTTTGTTCCGTCTTGCTGCCAAAAAAAATATCCATGTTTGGGAACGGAGACAGGTTCCCAGGCTAAGAGACAATGAATCCTGGGGGTGTAAGGAAGGCAATGATCTCTCTTTGGCAGGGTGTCTCCTGTAATGCTGCACTGCTACTATGTAAGTACTCAATACTTGTCTTCTACTGTTTGCTTTATCATTACCTAAGGTGTTTCATTTTCCTTATCGAGACCATTGAGCCTTAAGGGTTCAGAGGATGAGGGGAAAGGAGAGGATAGCTGTAGACAGTCCTTCTGCTTGGGCTATTTTTTCCAACCCCATGTTTTCCAAATAGCTCTGGAGTTTAGAGTCTATACTAGGAGTCCCACTGCAGCAAAGAGCAAAAGGAGAAAACATAAGCTAGTGGGAGTGGAAATTTCCTCTCTCCCTCTTTTTTGGTCTTATAAAACTCGGTATGCGGGTGAATTTTTAAAAGTTTAACCAGATGGAGATTCTTGCAACAGAACTTTCTTGTGAACTGACCCAAAAGTGTGTCTCCCAGCATAAAGTTTGGCCTGGCCTTTTCTAGCAAAACGGGGTGACACATGCGTGCATTATGAAAGGAAAAAAAAAATGTCCATGCACATGCTTCTCTCCCAAAGACAGGGTGGGGAAAGGAGCATGTGATGTATTAGTCACATAAATTAATATGCTATAGAGCACATGACAGTTTGTGATGAATACTGGTCTATAAACACTAGTTTAGCATAACTTCCAGTCTTTACTAACAGACTGTTTTTCATCTCTCTCCTTTTCTGGATAGAAGCATCTCTTGCAAGCAGCAGCTCTTAGGGAAAGAGTAAGACAGAGAAGTCTTGGGTGAGCGTTGGGAGCGTGCTCAAACGCGGCTCTTCTCAGTGCAGCTGGCTGCTCTGGCATCAAACAATCCACTGCTGGATTTCTCACTCTCTGTGCTTTAAACAAAAGGAAAATCACCATTCCTTATGAAGATTAAACTCTGGCACTCAGTGTGCAGCAAATACACAACCAACATAATCCAAGATAATCAAAGATAAGGTAATAAAATCCAGAGATCTGCTAACTTGATATTAACTTCAGATTTTCTTTTTGCCCAGAGGAAAAAGGACAATAGGTGGGTCTGTCGTTACAATCCACGTTGTGCTGGGGTAGATACGGAGGCGTGGTGTCCTTGACTTTTGGGACACAGAGCTGTGGATGTAGTTTTGATGGGTGCTAGATCTTTCCTAGCTGATCTCTGTGAGCAATTTCCAGAATAAAAAATTGTATTTCTACTTGGAGGGATTCATACATCATCTTTTCCAAAAACCATTTTCAATTTTATAAGCTTGTTATACAGAGTAAGCCAAACACATAGATATTACATACTATGTACAAGGTCAACAATTATGTAAGAAAGTGGTAATCAGTAAGTTCCACATTTATTAACTTCTGCCTGTTCAAATGAAAGATGTAAGTATATTATGTTAAATGCTGGTTTTCTTCTCTAAAATGTAAAAAAAAACCCCCAAACCAGAGACCATTTTCCTCTCGCGGCATCTGAAGTGAACACCTGTCTCTTCTGATCCCGACCAAACTAGAATGTTCTCAATGACTACTTCCATGGCTTTTTTCTTGCAAATATATATGAAGTGCAGAAATCAGCTGCAGTCTTATTTAGGCTATGTCTTCATAACAGGGTTAACCTGAGCTCTGTACACTCAAACGGACTCCTCTGGAGTTAGTGTAGTTTGAGTGTGAGTGACCACACCATGAAATAACATGGGAGGAGCGGAGAGGGATTGTGTTGGCAGCAGACAAATTGTGCTAACTTGAACAGCAGCCTTTCCCCGACTCAAGGTAAAAGCACCACGGCAGCTCAAGTATAGATCCTTGGGAGCGCAAAGAATAGGGATTCAAAAGGGATGGGGACATCTCAAGATTTAATTCAAGTGAACTTTTCAGTGGAAACTAGCTTTAGGGCATGAGTTCATGTCTGTCCACAGCCCAAACTGGTGAATGCAGAGAAAAGCAAATAGGAAGTGAAAAACGAAAGTGTGCAATATTGTCATTTTTGCTTGTCTGATGCATACATTGACTGATTTTTCCCTTTGGATGAATACTAGTTTGCATAAAATTCAAATAACTCAGCTGTCTACCGATGGGGGGGGGAGTGTGGGAAGGGGAACAGAAGGAAGGAGATGGAACTGAGAAGATTGAATTAACCTTTCAATGTCTTGAATTTCAAGAAGGGAAGAATTATCTCCTGTTAAGTCTGCAACCATGCAATTAAAATGTGAACAAGCCGTAAAAGCCACATTTGCCCCATATTCCTAGATCTCTACTTTAAAGACAGATCTTCCAAAACCAAGATTCAGATCCAAAAAGTATACAAAGGCAGGAAAAAAATCTTATGCTGTAAATGTTTATTTTAATCACAGAACTCTGGTAGAAAAACGAGTAAAAATGTCTGACATTTACGTAGAACATGTGCCTTTGATATTGAATTCAGTTTAAAAAAATTCTTACATATGTGTCTAGTAATGGCAGACAGTCTTTGAAAAGATGAATGGTTTTCTGTGTGCTGGAGTTTCTGTCTCTGTAAAACAGATTCTTTCACCTGTTTGCTTGAGCGCTGTGAAGCTTCATTTGTTAATAGAGGGCAAAGCTTTAAAAGAGACTTTGATTCTTAGGTGCCCTTTTGGACACCGTGAGTCAGAAGAACCGGATACTTGCTGATTTGAGAGCCTCCATGGAGAGTTATGGATGTCTAACATGGCTAAGTGTCTTGTGCTGGGCATCCTGAAACAAAATGCTTGTTAGAAAAATTTCTAATGCTGGCAAAGAGGAACAAAGTCCCTCCTCAGTCTGGGGACACGTCTCTGTTTCTGGATGAAATATGCAGGAAAGGAAAGCATTTTGCAGAGCAGCCAGCTGGAAAGTGTTACTGTTTGCTAATTCTTCTTTGGTGTTGAAACGACTCATGTTTGTCAATATTTTTGCAAGATATTAATAGGATCCATTTAAGATAAAAATTAAGCACTTCCAAGTCCAGGGGAGTATATCAAACAATTTGTTTGTAGATGGACAATTAAAACCAAAAACAAATACTTTGCTGACACACGGATAATTCCCCCCCCCCCCCCAAGTAAAAACTGTTGGCATATAATATACAGGTATTACAGCAGACAGTGTCTTGCTTTGCTATGCATTAGATTTCCATTTCCTTCTAGCAAGATAATGACCCAGTATGAAGGTAAAGAATTGCATGGCAGGCTATCAGCCTTCAAAGGATTGGATGACATTGCAAAATTGATTTAAGTTCTGGAGTATTCTAGCTCAGTTTGTACTAAGCCTTGTACAACAGGGAGCACAGCTGGGACAGGGCTATTTTTCTTTCATTTGCTTCAATTTCTGGTGAGGAGTAATGCAGAGCTGTTGCTGGAACTAGACTTAATTGGAAACTAAAGTGTTCAGAGAATATTTATTCTGAAGTCATACTAGGTCAGGACGGATATTGGGGACCCATGGAGGAAATATGTCTCCAGTTCTTCTGCGACATATACTGGTGATAACGACTTCTGCTCGTGGATAGCTCTTCCTGAAAACAAGGGAATTACGCTAGTAATCGTTTCAGATCTACTGAGTTACTTTGTGAGCACCTAGCAGCTGAACCTCTGCAAAACCTTTAGGCTGAGCAACTTAGCTGGGCTTGTAAGATAACACACCGAGCTACAGAAGTGGCTCACCCTTCGTGGTGACATGGATTTACCAAAGAGACTGGGATGCCATGGCACTCTGGCTCTTCGGTGCTGGGAGCCAGATGCTGACCAGATGCAACTGCCAAGCTCCGGGAGCTGTGTAGCAGCTGGGGAATGGGTCCTTCTTCTCGTGAGCAGCCCCATGCTCTGGCCTTGTCACTGACTCCTTGCAAGGCAGTACACTGTCATATGTCCTGACATGTGGGTGACAGTCCTGTGTCACGCGGTGGGACTGCAGCCATGCACCTGCACAAGCACCGCTCATGCTGGGGCTGCTGGGCGTGTGCCTGCGGGTTCGGAGGGGGTAAATGAGCCTGTGCGAGCTCCACGCTGTCTTGTCTAGACTGCTGAAACTGGGCTGGGTGTCTGAGCTGTGCAGAAGTCTGCATGCCACGTAAGCGGGAGAATTACAAAATGCTACCATAAAATTTCAGCTGTGCCCTGAGATAGTGGAAAACGGATGGGGATAGCTACCACATTGCTCCATTGTAAATTTTAGCAGTGATCTGAGAGGCAGACGCCTTCCACAGCTGTATTTTGGGGGTGTAACCATGCATCCGTTCATTAAGTTGTTGCCTCCCTTCCCTCCGTATTTACTATCTTAGAAAAAGTGGCTAAAGCACCAGGACTCCTTAACCCTTCAGAAACAGGCAGCGAGAACACAAAGTGAGCAGAAAAGACTAAAGTGGCAGCCTGGGACTGCATATGTCTGCCCCCTGCAAGGAACGTTGGAAGCATTTGAAAGGAGGTAGGATAAGCTGGCACGAAATGGCATACTCAGAGCCAGTTCAGAGGCGGGAAAACACTGTCTTGGACTCAAAACCAGCGAGCAGGTGCTGTGCAGCGCCTGCCTACCTGCCTGCCTCTGCTGTCTGTCTCCTCTCGCTGCGTGCATTTTCTGTGTCAGGTTTCTTGCAGTTTTATTCCTGTCAACTGGCCAACGTATCTGCCGAAGAGCCAGCTGGAGTCCGCTCTCTCCTATGTTTCATCAACAAAATTGCCAGCTTATTCTGATTCAGTATCTTTATTTTGTTGATGAGGCTAAATGAATCATAAAGAATACAGCTATGTATACAAAATACAAATTCGGGAACCTCATCCTGATGTGAGGAAATTTTATTAGGTGTTCAAGTGGAGAAATCTGCTGTGGAAGCAGACCGACAGCAAATGCAGACCTCCTGAGAGGTCATTTCCCCTGACCCTATGCATTTTATTGGTTTTGTGTGGCACCTCCTAGTAGTACCAAATCTTCTAGCATGAAAATATAGTTTTAGATCTGATTAAAACCAGACTAATTTACTGTGGGATTGTGACTCTCCCTTCTTCGGGTTCTAAATGTAAAACCTCCTAATGAGTCTTATACATGTATCTCTAGATAAAATTTAGAATCCATGTTGGAAAACCTGGAACAAAACCCTCCGAGCTATTGGCAATACAGAAGTTGCAATTAATCCCATCCTGCTTGTATAGTTTTTTTCCTTTCATATATTCTTTGTCAGTTTTTCACAGGAAGAAAAGCTTTTCTCGAGAGGATTTTTACTAACTAAATCCCCATTTCCTTAAACGCTGTATTAAACCCACCACCCATGGCTGCTGGCACCGCACGACAGAAAAAGCTGTTGTAGTTTCAACATGGCATGTGGGAACTGCAGGCTGCCAGGCACGGCTTTTAACACTTCTGCTGCAAGCTCGCAACTCCTCACTAGCTTACGCTAACTTAGTTTAAGGGTGCTACATTTTGTATTTCAAAATGCATTAGCTCTTTGTCACAGGGCACTTCGTTCCTTCTGGCATGCCGGCGCCGGGGAGGTGTCTGGGAGCGATCGCTCTCGACGCTTTAATTCAGAAAATGTGCAGGAAATGCTTGAAGACGGCCGAGGCGCGCGGCGCCGCAGCGGGGCCGGGCCTGCAGGCCGACACCAGCGGCCCTGGTCGCGCCCCGGGCACCGCGGAGCCCGCTGGGGCGGAGGCGGGCGGGCGGACGGCCGACTGACCCCAAGGTTAAGAACAGGAGAAGGAAGTTAATCCCCCGGCCATTGCTCGTTGCTCCCGGGTGCGGAGTGGCAGCGGTCGAGGCGCCCTGCAGCCGGGCAGCCCGGGGCTATAACGGACGGCGGCCCCGCCGGCCCAAGGCTGGCCGCGCCGAGCCGAGCCGCCCCCGGCCGCCAGCCCCCTTCCTCGGGCGCCTCCTCCCGCCCCGGGCCCGCGGGCCGCCGCGCCGCCGCCCCCCGCCATCCCCGCCCCGCCCCGCCCCACCGCGGCGCCACCGGCGACCCCTCCCCGCCCCGCAGCACGTGACCCCGAGGGAGGGGGCGCGCGCGCTGCACCTGTCAGTCAGCGCGTCACTTCCGCCAGTTGCCGCCGCTACCGTTGGGGACCCCCCGCTCGCGGAGGCGCGCTCGAGCGACGGAGCGGCTCTGGGGACGGACGGCGCCCGGGGCGGGCAGCGCGGAGGCCGCGGCGGACGGCGGGGGCGGCCGAGGCCGAGGGAGGAGGCCTGCGAGGAGAGCGGAGCGGCGAGGAGAGGCCCGCGCCGGCCCCCGGGGTAGGAAGAGGCGGAGGAACCTGCTGCCGGTGCTGAGGACGGCGGGGAGGGCGAGTCACCCGGCAACGGTGAGGGGCCGCGGGGCGCATGCGCGGCGTGCGGGGCTGCGCGGGCCGGGGGGGGTCGCCCCTCTGCGGCGGGGGCGGCGGGCCGCGGCCCGGGCCGGGCGCCCCGCGATGGAGCGGCCTGCGGGGCAGGGCGGGCGTCGCGTCGGGCTTCAGGAACCTTCTGGGACCGGCGCCGATCAGGGGCGCGGGGACTTCCTCGCCTGGGCGGCGGCAGAGCCGGGCGCCTTGCCGGGCTGCGTGGTGCAGAAGTTGCTAGAGCCTCTGGGAGGGAGCTGTCAAGCGGTGCCTGCGTTTCCCAGGTTGCACTTGTGTCGCTAGGACCTTCCAGGCAGCCCTGACAGCCGGCAGCGTTTCTTGGCTCTTCCAGCGGAGTCCTCTGCCGAGCCTGGTCCCTCCTCCCGCGCTGGATCAGCCTTATCCCCCCCTGCGATGGGACTTGGCACGCTGACAGCGTTAGCCTAGCAGCTCCCTGCCAGCAAAGTTGGTTCCAGAATTTAAAGAAGGGTAGTTGCTAAATTTTCTGTGAATATGAAGGCAACGCTAGCATTAAGAACGCTAGCTTATGACTTAACGCCCCAGCCTGTGACCAAATGTATCTTCTGAGGAATCTGTCAGTGTGGGTTTCCATTGTTCTTGGAAGCTCCTTAGGGATTTAAACATTTGAGTGTAAGTGCTGCTTGCTACCAAAAAGTTGCTTTAACATGAGATGCTCCAATGTTAGGGTACCTCTTCGAGGTTTGAGAAAAAAAAAAAAACAAACAAAAAAACCCCTGCAATCAAACACTGCAACTTGAACTTTTAATACACAGCTCTCTTACTCTCGAGTTCCTTGGTCTGGCTGCATTTTTAAATTTTTACAAAATTGTTGCTGCTGCCTCAGGCTCAAGGTGGGGGAAAAAGGTAGTGAATGAAGAAGGTAAATAGCAGCTAATCACTCTTACCTGTTTAAAAAAAAGAAACCGAATATATCAAAACCTACTCAGTTGTTTGTTCTTTTCAGGCACTTATTCCTGAGTGTCCTCAGGGATGGAATAGTTAGTATGTGACTTTGGAATTGTTGAACTGGATTAGCATTTAGGTTTGAAGTTTTTCTGTCTTCCATGCCATTTAATCTGCCAGCATAAAAACAAAAAAAAAAAAAAAAAAGCTAGTTTGGCCTGTATTATAACAAAGTCAGCTGTCTTGTTAGTCTGCTTGTTTTCTATCTTGGTGGTTTTTTTAGTGCTCATTACTGGTAAATTGTTTTCTGTGTTTTTTGTTGCATAGATTTGAAGGTATTTAGAATCTTTCTTATCTGCTTTGTCTATATTTTGTATATTGGGATATACACCATAGGGATCCTTTCCTTTTCTTGACAACGTTATAGTAAGGAATCAAATACCTCAATGTTTTGAAAGCATCAAACTGGAAATTTACGGTATTATTTTAGAGAACTCAATCAAGTAGAGTGTTTCGTGGTTATGTTTAAAGAAGTTGACTAGGAGAAGCTCCTGATAATTTCTGATACTTGCAAATTTTGACATGGACAACATGTCAAAACATCTGAGTTTGGCAAATAACAGTTTTTGTCTGCTCAGTCTTAGTCAGTTTGGGCTCTTGCTGTATGCGCTGCTTGTTAACATTGGAGGACTTTCTAACAGCTCGTTAAAAGACTTAATTTAACATTTGTCGTGTGGCTCATAATATGCAACCTGTGCAAGCAGTGAAGCTTTTCTTTCTTATGTACATAACAGCATGTTTGCAAAAGCAGGTGAGGCTGAAGAAATATGTCATGCATTTGGAACAGACATTGGTTAAGTTTTGTGAAATCCCCTGCTTTCTGTGTGTGAAGGCTTTTTGTGGTGCTTTTTTCCTTTTCAAATACTCAACCTTTTGATCTCTGCTCAAATGTTTATAGATCAGCAGTGATGCCCTTCTCTAGGGCTCATTACAAAGTGAGTAGAAGCTGCCAAATCTGAGGTGATTTTTTTTTTTTAGTTTGGATTTTTTTTTTTTTGGTTAGTGTTTTGGTTCCCCTCTCCTGCCCCCCAGAAGCTGCAGCTCTAAGGAAGAGGAAGTGATGTCGGTAAGAGAATGCCTTCAAGTTGTCCTTAAATTCTGTGTGTAAGACCAGGTTATTTTTTGCTGCCATGTTAGCACACAAAACAAAAATCTAGTAGCCGTTGGGATAAGTGTGCATTGACATCTTGCAGGGCAATTCAGTATTTGGATCTGTGGGGATAAAAGATGGTAATAAACCTTTTAACTTTTTTTCTTGTATTGCAGACCCAGTTATATATTTATTAATAATTTCAGATGTGAGGACTGTTACTTAGGAACCAAAAAAAATAACACTTTATCCAAAACATCTGCAGAGGAGATACAGAATTGAAGGAATATCAAATCCTTTATGAAGGGCTCTGAAAGAGGGAGACTTGTTACTTGTCATGCAGTTTTTAAAGTGACTGATAGATCAGTCACTCAGCAGAGAGGCTGTATGTCTTGTCAAAATTGTATTCAGGCAGAGAACACAAGAATTTTGCATTGCTCCCTGGAAAGTTAGTGAAACTGCAGTTCATTTTTGAGTCTCTTGCTGACTATTATTTTCTGTAATTTATAAATTTTATCTGCAAAAACTGAGAATAATGACTAGGCTTTAGTAAGTTCAGATTTGGCTTTGTAGTTTTGTACTGGCTTCCTAGCCAACTGTTGGGATTCGTGAAAGTTCAGTCACTTCAGATGAATTCTGTGTATTCTTACAGCCTAAAAGATAATGTATTTGTTACTGCATCTTCTATGCTCTTTTTTTTTGTAGAGCTGATTTGTTTTGAAGTCTTAAAAAACATAGTTTAGAAGGTGATTACGGTGCTGAAAACCTGTTAGGTTTGCGACATATGGGTGGAGTCATTCAGTACAAGAAATGGGTAATATTTTGCAGCTGGATCTAGGACCATATTCTGATTACAGCAAAATGAATAGTTCTGTTGTGATAGTAACAAACAATTCTGCTTTTATGGTTTCTCACCTGTGAATGTGTGAAATTTTATCCTGTATGCTTGTCTTAAAAGAAGAAAAACATGACAAATTTGAGCTTAAAATAGAGAGATACTGCATTATGTTTGTGTTCAAACAGCTTGTAACAATGACTGTGATTGCAGAGGCTTTTTTATATTGCAAGGTTTAAATTGTTTATTTTCTTCACTGTCTGGAGTCTTGTAAGGACGTTTGGGTGGGGCAGCTGCTCCATCAGAACAGAGTATCTGTGGGAACCCTGAATTGATTGTCTGGGTTCCAGTCTCGCTTGCTGCTCTCTTCATAAGTCTCTTCTGTTCAATGTTCCCTGCAGTGTGCTCGGGATTAAAATTTGTGCTCAGCTGTGTAGGATAATAATACTTGGGCAAAATTGAAACGATGAGAGCTGGAATCTTATGAATGTGGTTCTTTCTTCCTTTATACTCTTTTTTTAAGCGTGTGTATTTGAAAGGTTTTTTCCCCTTTTTGCTGAACTTCACGTTTCATTAAATCTTTTGTTGTCCTGTCACTCTTTTAATGTAATCAGGTTACCTAATTTTAGTCTGCAATGTAATTTCTAACCTTGTGATTTCTGGTGGTATCTTCAAATTCAGTGATGATCAAGTTGCGACAAGAATTGGTTGTGGAGGAGACCTCATTAGCAGTCCTCTTTTTTTTTTTTTTTTTTTTTTTTTTTTTCTCTCCCCTCTCTCCCCCCTCTGCAACTCAGAGTCATTGCTACAGAATTGAACTCTTCATTGAAATGCCTTACTCCTTCAGTGGTGATGCTAAGTGTGTCCTTTATTTTGGTGGCATGTGGTCATCGTTAAGACAGAGGCAGTGTTTCTATAGCGAATGGGCTATGTGTTATATTTTGTAATGTTTTGCGTTCCAATGTGTATTTCTGCCTACCTGTTTGGGAGGCGGAGAAACAAGCTGGTGATATATGTATGTAATAGGATAAGTTATGTATAATAAATTAAGTGCATTATATATTTATAGTTTGCTTTTTTGGTGTCTCTGAGGTAGCTTGACTTCTGTTCCAAAGTCTGTCTTAACGGCAGTGACAATTATTAAACTGCTTTGGTTTTATAACGTGAACTTCTCAAGTTGCATAGTTTTACTGATAATTTCTTCCTGTCTGTTACTTTACTGTACTTCTATAATGCCGTTGCACTTAAATCTGATGTGGTGGCAGTTATACGTGTGTGGTTGGTGGAGTACAGCTTTACTTTGGGGGGAGGTAAGTAGGATGAATATAATTAGCTGTTATACAAGATACAAAAGCCTTTTTATTTATTAACTACTGTTGTTAAGAATGTGATGGGATCTGTGCGAGCAGGAAGTTTCTTTATGATTCTGCACATGTGCATTGGCAGCAGCAGCTGAGAGCAGATCTGGCAGTGTTCAGTGGTGGGTGTGAAGCAGCGAGCAAACATCTACTTTTTTCTGGTATCGCTGCTGATGGTTTTATTTAATTCGCTTGCTACAAGATAGTTGTGGAAGGATTCTGAGTTGCTGTAATGCTGTTAAAAAGCCTTTGGATTTTATCTAGTAAGTGAATATAAAATGCTATCTTTGCGTATCAAAACACTTGAAAATCAGCTAACAGATTTTGGTGATCTCTCAGCTTGCTCTTTTAAAATGTAAAATTTTTTTGGAATGTTGCTTAAATCAGTGACTGTATTTGAGGCTTTGCTAATGTTATTGCAACACAGTTGCTAAATGCTTAATTTGCTTCTTAAAATTTGAAGTTTTGTAGTTTTTCTTTTTTTTTTTTCCTAAATTTTGCACTTAGTCTAACTAAACCCTGTCCACTTTTCTGGACATTGGATATGCCTCTCATGAAGATCTGTACTCGATGTTGGGCTTTTTCAGAGAACATGTAATCAAGTTTTGTCAGCTGAAACCGTAGACTAAACTTTAATGACTGGAAAATAAATAATAATCAATGCTATGGTTTCTTGGCTTTCAATTTTAAAAATAAAATCCAGAATTCTATCGATTTTAGTAATATCTTTTTCAGAGGAGCTTTCATGAGTTGTTTTGTTGCTTTCTTCCATGGTAGGGACATAAAGGCTTAATTTGAATTGTTCTAACTTGTAAATTAGAAGGCTCGCTACTGCATTTCCAGGAAACAAAGATTGTGTTACAGTTGCATTCTGCTAAATCTGATGTTGTATTTTTTGTGTTTTTATTTACTTTGTCAGTATAACCAGTATTTTGTCAGTTGAGTATTTTCTGAGGCTATCTCAGAAGTGCTAGTGGCAGATGATGGAGAATTTCAGCTAATTTAGCTGAGGTCGTGTGTGTGTGAGTACACATGTGAAGGCACATACCTGCGAGCAGTGAGCTTATTAATTAAAGAGCTGGTGTTGCGTGCTGCTTCTGACTCCTTTTGTGATTGTGTGCAAAACTGCAGCAATCCTGTTTCCTTTTGATTCCTATTTCACCTGAAAGCAAACATGTCATTGAAGAGTTAATAGCAGTACTGAGAAATGAGGGGAGAGGGGAGCAGGAAAGTTGCATCTGCTTGAAAAGACATTTATTTTAACATGGTTTCCATCAACACTGCAAGTTAAATTCTGTAGCTATACTTATTTTAAAACATTATGCCTTTATGGGGATGGGGAATGTATTCTTAAGAAGAATTGTTGAATTTAAAATAATAACTGAGCCCAATCCAGACTTTTGACTGGAATAGCTGATTTCACAAACAGTCAAAAAGAGGAAATCTTGCTTTAAGAATCTATTTTAAGCTATTCTTGCTGGTTTTAAAACTTCTTTCTCTAAATAATTTTTGTTTTGACTACTCAAATATATTAATGAGTACTTAAATGTAGCTTTAAAATTTATTATTCTTTTTACATGGAGGATATCCTGTAGCTCTTCATATTCAAGCATTTCCATGCTTTTAACTATGCTCTTGAGACAAGTATTGCTTGTTCTTTTCTGTGTCCTGAGTTTATGGTAGTGTTCTGTTTGTTTGCTTAAAGCTTGGGGTGGGGTTTTTTCAGTTTTTGTTTTTTTTTTTTTATTTTCCTTGAAGCTGTGTCCCTTGCTCCAACCAGGCCATCTTTTCAGTTTTGACTGGATTAATTCAAATGAGGAAAATACTCTAATTTTTACTTATTAGCTGAACAAAAGCTGAAAATCAGATGAGCAAAGGCTCTTCTGCCCAAAAGTATTTCATCCATTGGGAATGCTGACAGTAATTTCAGTATACAAATGGCATAAAAATCATCGGTTAGTGTCAGTTGTTATGACCATGATATTACACTAAAAAAAAAAAATTAAAAAAACCCTTTTATCTCGATAAATCTTAAGAGCAGAGTGCTGGTTGCCATTTTTTTTTAAAACATAAATTAAATGTGTAGTAGAGCAGTTCCAAATGGGTCTCTCTGTTCTACAGCGAGCTGGTACACAAAAGTTTCCCAGACAAGCCTTGTTCATGCTCACACCTGGCAGCCCACTCTGGGTGATGCCGCTACATGAGGAAAGTTTCTGTGATCCCAAGTTGGAATCTGTATCATAAGTTTAGGCCATCATTTTGAAATTCTTAAAATCTGTTACAACTTCGAACATTTCAAACTTAGCTAAAAAAAAAAGTAATTCTTTATTTGGATTTAAAAATATGTTTACTATATGCATCTAGAGGGACATCACAGATTCTGTCTAGTTACAAGTAAGTTGTATAAGTAACATAATACATTCTTTTTATTTATCAAATATAGAGTAAGAAATTTAAAAACTAATTCTTTGAGACATCTTAATGTTTTTGTGGAATTTTATTTGTAAATAAACCTCCTTGTATTGCAGAAAACAAGCATCAATCCTCTTTGTACTGGAGGATGTGCCCATGTTCTGTTAGGGCCCTGTGTGCAGGCATGCGGGTGGCTGGCAGGATAACAGCGCTGCGGACTGAAAAAGCCAAAGTCTAAACTTGAGGTGTATTTCCTGAGAAGTAGGGACAAGTGATTTTGTTGCCCTATAACACTTTCTTTTCCTATCTAAAAATCTTACATTTAATTTTTACCTTTTGTATGTTACAAAAAAATGACTGTTGCTGTCTGCTAATTCCACAAAATCATATATTAAAAATAGAGCGGAACGGCAGTCGCTGTTAGCTTTGTTTTTGGCTTCACAGACTATATGAATCTCTTGCTAGATAAAACAAGCAAATAAAAGAATGGCTTAAATAGTTGAGACTTGTGGCAGAAATTCTACATGCAGAATTAATGTTTTCATTCCTATGGCTTGGTTTCAGTTTGTAGCCTTTTTTGTTTATTTTATTTTTACTTCTTGTTGTTTCATTCCTTTGTTTTAAGGAAAGGTGGTAGAGCCCTGAGGACTTTAATTTAAAATGACACCCATATATTTGTAGCTCAGCCAATAATGTAAAAGCTGAACTAAATTTAAGTCTAAACTTTCATATGTATTCCTCAAATATTAACAGTTAACCATATATTCTGTGTTTTCTTTAGTGGCATTTCATATATGGGTGTGAATACTTCTTTAGTTGCCAAGATAAGCGAATGCTACTATGATGGCATGGTGCTGTTTTCCCAGCAGACTCTGTGAAGTACTTGCCTTATTTAAAGAAAAAAAAAACCAAACAAAAAAACCCCCAAAAAAACCCCAAACACCACCTTTTTTTTCTTTAATAACAGATGAGAGCACCGAAATACACAATACAGAATGAAACTCGGTGTTTTACCTTCATTTAAGATGCTTGGGCTCAAGATGTTGCATAGGACATAATATGTTTTTTTCAGCCTCTTGTAAAATTGTGGTATAATATGTGGTCAAAATAAGGTGTATTTTTAGTTTTCTGTAAAGTTTTGTAGAACGTTATTGTAGCATAAGGGGATCTTTGTAAATGTGTGTAGTAACAAGGGGGGGAGGTAGATTGAGAAAGATGCAACAAGAATATTGGTTATAAAACACAAGCTAGTTGGTGTTTGGTTTGTTGGTTTTTCTTAATTATTGTGTTTCTCTTGATTAGACTTCTGAAGCATGTAGGTTGTGAAATTGGGAGGGGAAGCACATGTTCAACAGGGTCAGGATAATATGGATAAAAGTAGGAATAGTTGACTGAACTGTTGACTGAACTGATCAGCTCCTGTTTTCTGAGATGTTTGATCAGGGGGAAAAAACAAAACAAAACCAACAAAACAAAAATCCACAGTATTGCTTAGTATTTGTAAAAGACTCTAGAAGTAATTCCGACGGTTATAGATCTTGTCCCAGGTTTTATACGTGTCTGCATTGAAGTGGTGTACATCCTGAGTCAAGGGAGGGCAAGCAGGGAAGCTGTTGATCAGTATAAAAAGTGGAGATATAATATTTAATTATTAACAGTTTCTGAGCCTATCCTTCAGTTTTACAATGTTGGAAATAACAGGAAATAAAACTTGCTGGAAGTCAGATAACGTTTCTAGCTTTTTCTAGACTTGGTAAATACCAGATGCATTGTATCACAGCCTGTGAAGATTGCACCAAAGCCTGTACTAGAAGACAAAAGACTTAAATGCTCTGCAAATAAATTGGTGCATATAATGATATATTGAAGTGTGCGTATATAAGGATGTGTGTATCTGAGGGTGAAAATTAGGTTTTCACTAATTCGTCTAGGTGATGATAAGCCGTATAAAACTTTGCTTAAAGTATAAGCTTGGGCTGTAAATCCGGTTTTGCTCTGACAATGAGAGAACCAGGCTGTTTCAACTTCATTGTTACATTGCCAATCTAGTTAAAATAGAAGTCTTTATTTTTAATTTTTTTTTTCATGCTCCTGAATGAAATTAATATTCAGGTAGCCTGTTTGTCTGCAGCACCTGGTAAAAATGGCTATGCTTTTATGCACAAAAGTTATCTTTGCGAAGAAAGCTGGACCTCAAGATTTGTTCATTTGGTGCCGAGTTATAAAGAAGTGGTTGCTTCTAATTTGCTTCTTTTATTAGGTGATGTTTGTTTTGAAGGTTGGTTTGTTTGTTTTAGCAAGGCAGCCTGGAGCATTGTGGCAGATCCATCAAAGATTTTTTTTCCCAGCTGCCATTAACCCCACAGTTGGCTAACATGAGTCTTTCTGGTTCATTATGGATAGGTTGACTTTGGTAGAACTTGAGAAAATAGACTGTGTGTATCTTCATATTTGAAAAATTGCATGATATATTGGGATTGACTGAAATCTACCTGCATGCAAATGTTATGTTGACTAATGCTTAATATACCAAAACAATAAGAAAAATGGCTGGGCAGTGTCTTCATAAATTATAGGAGAGTCACTAATTGCGATTGCTTCACTATTGAAATCTGTCAGGGTCTTTTAGTAACCAAGAATACACAATGGCAGATTTGAACATGGTTGGTTAGAAAAAAAAAAAAAAAAAAAGCCTGTTGACTGGAATATAACCCTTCATTTTCTGTTGTCAGCTCACCTGGAGTCCTGATCTCAGACCAGGATCCACTTGTGCAAGGCACATAACAGATCTACAACCTGTGTGAAATACAAGACAATAGATAGAGACAGATGACAACAGGAAAGAATATTGGTCAGTATTGCTTACAACAATAGGCAAAGATTTAAACAGTTTTAAGCCTGAAATACTTTTTTTCCTCTGGCCTCAATGCAAGAAAATTTTGAGGAAGATGAAGCAGTCTTGTATAGAGCTTATGGCCAGCTCCCTTAATACATGGGTGCAGTTTGGGGAGGACTGGGAGCAGGAAAGTGTTATTTATTCATACTATTGGAAGGACTCTGGATTCCTGGTGTCATAGGCTAATGAATGGACTGGCATTTTGGTACTGAAATGAGAGTAGTAGGTTGTCAGGAATTTGAAAGTGAGGATGAAGTTGATTTGTTCTGATGTGGAATAGAAGCAAGAGCTGATGTGGGGGAACAAAGAGAGGGAAGGTACTCTTCTCAAGTCCGTTAGCTGAATTCTCATATCAATCTCAAATCATGAAACAAAAAGTTTCAGTATGTATACTTTAAAGTCAGGGAAAGCCTTTTCGTTATCTAGTTTTGGTGATGTGTGGGGTGTGTGTGTGTACGTCGCAAGCTAGTTTTGCCCAGTTACAGTTGCTTGAGTTTAATTAGAACAGGTAATGGGTGAGATCAAGGGACTGAGACGACCGTTTGACTATACGTGGATATCAAATCAGCTCCACTGTGTCATGAAGCTCCAACTTAGGTTTTTAGTACCACAGAAAACCAAAAAGGCTATTGCGGTGGTTTGTAGCTATTTTGAGAGCTGAGAACATGAAAAAGGTCCAGATAATTTGGATTCTAAAAGGTGGTAAAAATGTGGGTGGTTCTAGGGAATCTGATTTGGGGGAAGTTGGTTCCTGTGTCCAGATATGATGATCACTTGGACTTTGAACTGGCAGTTAGGACACATCATCAACTTTCTAGAAAAGATGGTCTGTACTACTGAAAGCTGGTTGACTCTCTGTGTTCCTTAGTTAGGACTTTGTTTTTGGTTGTACCATTTAAAGATGGTGTGTTAAACCAGTGCCTGAGATCCTTCTAGAAATTTTATACCCATTAAATGTTTTAGTATGGTAGATGCTATAAAACATTTCTGTCTAACCTACTTAGCCCTTCGTGATTCTTTGGAAGAAGAATGAATGAGTCTGAAAATTATTTCGTAATTGTAAAGGCTTTGATGTCCCATGCTAACTTTCACTTTAAGTTTGGTTAACTCCTAAATGAAAAAGGGGATGTGCTTTTTTGCATGCTCTCCCATGAGCCATGCTAATGTGGTCTTTATACTTTCTTGTTCAGAACAAGAAACTGATGATTTGACAAGGAGAATTCCTCAAATGTGATGTTTAGACTTGTGACTGAGTTTAAAACTGTTGAAAACTTTATGGTCTAATAATATTTTCCTTATTTGCAGATTAACTGCTGAAGTACTGATCGAGTTCTGCTATTCTTCAATGAGGAACTACAGGCTGATCTTTTGCCATAATCTTAAACAACCATAAATGACAAAAGAATGCTTGGTCAGTGAGGGCAGCTGGCGCAGAAAACGTTTTTCAAACTCGGCTGTTTAAGTACTCTGAGGTATGTTTACTTGGGCTATGAAAAAAAAAAAGGAAGTATGGATTTCAGTATGTCTAATCTATTAGAATTTATCAATCCATTAGTAAACAGAGAATTAAGTTTTGTTGCAGTGCTTTGACTAACAGTATGTACTTCATGTTCTATGTGCCATCCTCTCTGAAAGTGATTGCTTGCATTTAGGCAAGTATGTTTTCTTTTTTATTATTATTTATTTTGAAAAGACAGGTTTTTTTCTTTGCTAGAAGAAATATTTTGGTTTTGACAGGATAACAGTTTAACTGAGTGACTTCCACTGCCTTTGGTAATACCTTTGTTACCTATCTAGATCCTTTATCAAGCAAAGACTTGCAAGTAAAGCTTGAGCTTCTGCATGATAGGAAGAATGGTATCACTGAGCATCTAGAAACTAGTTTGGGGGGTTTTATGCTCAGTAAAATTTTTAATTTGATGCAGGTGCTGAAAGCTTTATTGTGTAGACCGGAAAATGCTAAATATGTTAGAAGTTGATTCCAGTGCAGTTGTGTATCGCAAAATACTTAATCATTTCATGTAACTAAAACTTGGGGGTTTTGGTTTGGTATGACCCACTAGTTTCATTTCCTCTTGAGAGGCTTTTGTGTTGGATTTTCAAAGCCTGTATCAATACTGTCAGAAAACATACTGAAGAATCTAGCTCTCCCAGAGTACCTTAGAACTTAAGTAACAATGTTGACTAGAATTTTTGGAATTCCTTTGCTCCGATATATGTTCTTCTTGGTCCTCTGTTGAGGATCGAACAGAACACCTCGGTAATAGTAATTTACCTAGTTAGCTGTATTTGGAGTCGTTGCAGAAATTTTCATTAAATCGGTGAACTGACTGAGAGAGATTGGAGAGTATTTGCATTAGGTAATTAAAACACATTGTGTTACGGATCAATACATTCAACAGTGTACACTGAAGTATGATTTATGGTTTTAATTCCTCTTATTTGACAGAAAAGACAGCTTTGATTTTTGGCTGCAAAAAGATATGAGGAAGAGCTCCTCCCCTTCCTTGAGTAACTGCAACTCTGTTCTTGCTAACAAAATATTTGGAATTCCACTTGATGAGCTGCAGCAAGAAGGGCAACCAGACAATGAGGTTCCATTCATAGTCCGCCATGTCGTGGACTATATTGAGGAACATGGTATGTATTATCTTGCTGTACTTTAAATAATATATTTAGCTGTTATTCTTACAGAATAGATTGTGTTTTTTGAAGAGTGTTTGTTTTCTTAAGTTACTTATATTTAATTGGATGTGATTTTTTTTTTTTGTGATACACTTTCTTTACTCCTTCTGTTATGTTTGATTTTCACTGTTTTCTAGCTAACACTAATGCAGTGAGCTCTGTAGGGTACTTCATAGGAAATAGTGTGTTTTAGGTGCTGCTGACATTTACCTTATTACTGTATTGTTAGCTGGGCATAAGAATGTGTTTGCTGGGAAAATGACTGCTGGAAGTTTTGCAAAACTGTTGTCCCGAAAGTCTTTCCTTCAGTATGTGAATTGTGCATATCTGATTATCAGTATTTTCTGATATATTTATCCATACTAGATCTAAAAGTTTATTTCTGCAACTTCTTTCTAACTCAGGGGGTCTGGAACAAGAAGGACTTTTTCAAGTCAATGGGAACGCTGAGACAGTGGAGTGGCTTCGTCAGCGATATGATAATGGAGAAGATGTGGACCTGGTTAAAGAAGCAGATGTACCCTCAGCTATTAGCCTTCTTAGATTTTTTCTTCAAGAACTTCCAGAGCCAGTTATCCCAGGCAGTTTGCACATACATTTGATGCAACTTTCTCAAGGTAATAATTATTTTTGATTCAGTGTTTTTATTTTATTAGCTTAAGAGTAAAAACCAGTGTTAAATTGAGATTTATAGAGGCACTAGGGTGTCTTTGTTCTGTGTAATAATGTGTGTATCAGGAGGCATTCAAATATACCTTTTCTTAGCATAAAACCCAAATAAATAGGTCTTTTTCAGGAAACTCAGTCTGGGTTCAAAGACACAGGTTATCTGTCATGCAGGAAAACAGTGAAGCTGCCATATATCATGCTGATTAGTTCTGAATATTCCATATTCTTGTGTGTGAATACTGGGACACTGGTAAAAGCCACTGGAATCAAAGTTGTTTGACAGTTTCCTACCACTGATGCTTTAAAAGTGCTAGGGAGTGCTTTTGTCTGTTTTTCTCTTATTTCCTCTGAATTTCACTTGCTCTGCCTATGCTTCCATGGCACTTAAAGCTTTTGTATACTAGAGAAGCGGTCTCGAGCCCTATACTCATGTTGTATTTGCTTTCCCACTGTGGATTTTTTCAGTTTAAAATTAATTTATAGGAGGAAAAAAAAGACAAACCTGTCATCAGCATATTGTTGCTAAGTTGTTTTTCATATACTGCAAAACCTTGCCCTTTCAAATTGACACCCATATGCTGGCACGGTGTTTTCTTTACCAATTCCCAACTTGTCTATCTGTATCCACTCTCCTGGGTCCTTTGGCCTATGCTGTGTTGAGTGGTGTTGGAATTGATTCATAACTTGATGAGTAAAAGTGCTTGTCTTGCAGCACTACATTAGTAATGTCCTTAAAGGGTACAGTGATGTCAGAGTTCTGCACCCTGACATAACTGATAGTTTTCCTGTTTTGTCACTCTTCAGGGGTGTTACTCATTTTCCAGTGTCAGTTGGTACTTCTCGCCAAGTGCTGGGCTTGTTTTGCTTTGTAAGGTGCACATTTTTGTTTAATTTTATTTTCTGTTGTTGAGTTTATTCCTGATAAGAACTTGATAGCCCTCGTGATAGTCCTGTTCATTCAGAGTGGGAATTGGTTTGTAGGTTGAGGGAGTATAGCATAGTTTTCATATGCTGTTATGCTATATTTACCGAGTGCTGAACTGGAGGGTCATCTGCAGCAGCGTGAAGCTGCTTCCTTTTCCTCCCCGGTAGCCTGTATATCCTGAAATGTTGAATGTGGGGTGCTTATCTGGATAGCTGGTGAGCAGAGGTTGAACACTGATGTGTGAGGCACTAAATAGTCTTGTGCTGGAAACAATTTTTGGAAGCTGCTGACCAGGAAGCTTGTTAAGGCTGAAGTTCTGTTTGTTTGTCCTGTGCAGTAATGAGAAACTGAAGTGGATTGGGAATTTCATTAGTGATATATCTGCTGTATGGTCTGCATTGCTAATGTCATAGTTCATTGGACCTAAGTAGCTAGTAAACTGTTGTTTGTTTGTTTGTTTGTTTGTTTGTTTGTTTCCTCCTGAAAAACATAAGTAACAAAAGGATTGTTGAGACAGTAATGCAGAATGCTGCTGGTTGCTCAGCTAATGCTGCTATGCACCTTGATTTGCAATGTTATTTATCAGGACTGGAAATGAGATTGAGGTATAGTCTCCTGGTGTGACAGTGTAATTCCCTTCTATGACTTGTAAAATATACTGTGAAAACTGGGCTTTTTCCGTCTTTAAATAGATGACTGTGGAAGGATTTACATATGGGTTGTTTTGGGAAAAGAGCTGTTCTTCGGCATATAAGTCCCCATTTAGTTCCCTTTTGTTAAATATACAGTGAAACTTCACTTAAACTTGCAGCTTATTGTCTTTACTGTTTTTTTTGAAGTGTAAAATAAAGTAATTTCAGAAAGATTTCAAGTTATCTGTACCAAGGAAATCAAAACACATAAACCTTTAAACGTTGTTTCCTGATACTAAAATTAGAGTTTCGGTTTCCTCTACTCAGGTTTTGGCTTTTGATATTTTGATTGTCTGATAGACGTATCTCAGTTTCCAGAATTACAATATCAGCTGCATTTTTAGGCAGAGGAATTGCTTACAGAAATGCAGAAGGGGGTAGTAATTTTGGATCCATATGTTAACTTCTGGTATTTTCCCTCTTTAGCAGGCCTTCCATATCATTAGGTTAAGCTTAGTCCTCAAATCAACTTAGTTATACAACAAAGTGTGGCCTATGTGCATCTTTAGAGGCTCGTTCTGTGCAGGCCTAATGGTGTTTCTTCAAAGGCAAGTGATTTTGGTAATTGAAGTGTGAATTTGATCCAAATGCGCTAGGCCACGTGTCCCAGAAATGTGTATCCATGGTTTACTGTCAGAGGACTTCAGTTACAGGTAAGAGCGTTCTCACTTTAGGTCTCTGGCTGTTGTTGAGAACCTAAATTTTGGGACAGTTTGGTTAGACAAAACATCTATGTGTGTATGTGGAAGGTGGTCTGACTATCACCTCTCTCTTGCTCCCTTTTTTGAAGGTCTACTTTGTGGTTCTTTTGCTGCTCTGTTTCCTAAATGCATTTCTAGAGTAAAAACGAACAATAATATATTCATTTTATTGTGTTACGGTGTGGAGAGAACTATTTTTCTGTGCCTGGTTACCTGTATTCAAATACTGCAGATGTTGACTGTGTCTGAGCAAATGAAGCCCTGCAGTTGCTGTTTTGGTATTACTTTACATACACAACAGGGAATTTACTACTTTGATTTGATATTAAGGACTAGGATGTCTCAGCTCTCTCATCTAGAGGGGTAGAGTGACTGCTCATCATCTTCAAACATCCTTTTCCCTTTCTCACTGATCTGAGAAGAGTTTTCAAATGTCTGAGACAGAAGGGGAGGCCTGTTAGTATCAGTTTTTCTCCCGTTTTGCTTTCCTGACATTTCTTTTCCTTTATATGGAATTTCTGTTAGGTACAAACAGTTGTAAACTCTTTGAACCGTTTTGCCTATCAGGCTGATAATGTAACAAATGAGATTTATGGGGAGATATTTTGATGAAGGATATAGTTAAATGTGGGGTGAGAATGGGGAAGTTTTATGGTGACCCTGCAATTGAATCGGCAAGCTTCAGGCTAGGTATATGTTAAGATGATTGCATTGAGATTGCTTGTATTCATCAGTTAAGTATTATAAAAGGAAGTAGATTGTTGAGAATGGGATGCTTGTAGAGGGAAAAGTATCAAAGTAGCTTGTCTGAAATGGGGACAATTTAAGTAGCTTTTAAGTTGGCTCGCTCTCTCTGGAGCTGTTGCTGTCTCTAGAGCTCTTCTGCAAAGCAATTGTTATAGAACAGTGGTAAAATGAAAGGATATGGAGGAGCTAGCCCTGTGTAATCAGAAAGTTGAATGAGCATTACTTGGGGAAAACATGCTGAAAACTACTGATTGGACTTGCAGAGGAGAATACGGTGGAAATCATTGGTTTAGGTTATCAATTTATGCTTCACAGAATAAATTAAATTTGTAGTTTAATTTATCATTAGGGAAGGTAATCTGATGGTACTGTGCTATGGGAACAAGACTGGAGAGGGGTTTTTTGTTATGTTCCCCTGCTGCTTCACCAACCCTCCAAACCTCTAACATCATTGAAGAGTTACCGAATAGGAGATGAGTTATCCGCCTTTCTTGGGAAGATCAGAGAGGAAGAGACTAATCCAGAGACTGAAATGAGAGGATGAGCTGCTGGGACAGATAGATTGTTACGAAGGAATACCACTGTAAATACTGTTTGGATATGTAGGCTGGACACTTCAGGTTTTGGGTTTGGGGTGTTTGTGTGTGGTTTTTTTTTTTTTTCCCTCCTCTTTCCATGGAGAAATTTAGCATGAGAATCTCAGACCAAACAAATGCAAGTCAAATTCTGACATTTTGGGCTGTGGTCTGACCAAATTAGTTGTACTTCAGAAGTAAGTAATTGTTGTCAGAGTCAAAAAGTTGATCAATATCAAATGTGAAAAAGCAGATGTTTTATTTCTCTGACTAAAATATTTTTATTACATTTTTCAGATTATAATAATGAAGATGAATTTGGAAGAAAGTTGAGGTTCCTCTTGCAGCAGCTTCCACCTGTTAATTACAGTTTGTTAAAGTTTCTATGTAAATTTTTAGCTAATGTAGCATCGCATCATGAAGAAATTTGGTCGGCAAGTTCTTTAGCTGCAGTCTTCGGCCCGGATGTTTTTCAGTAAGTTAGTTATAAAAGTTCATGTAGGTTTTTTTATGTGAATTTGACAGTGTACATCTGTAGTCTAAAGACTTTCCTAGTCCATGAGTAACAGTAGCAAGTACACAATATATTTTGGGCAATATCTTTCTTTCCATCACACTCTCTCACCCCAGTTTTGTATTACAGTTTTTGCTTGGATTTAAACAACAGCTTGTCTTTGAGCTATGGCATTAGAAACCACTGATTTGATTGTTGCATTACTGTAATTATACTGAGGTTTGAATTTTTCAGAGATAGTGTGTAAGATTACTATTTGTAGCAAGAAAGCAGTTCGGGGAGAAAGCTGTGAAAGTACAAACGTATACTGGGCTTTCCTCTCAACAGGACTTGACTTCAAAATATTGACTTTAAAATACTTTTAAATGTTCCTCATGAAAAGTTAATTGATTAAATAGTTGTTACTTCATCACCTTTAAATATAAATTAGTGTAAAACTTTATAATGCAGTAATGTGAAAGCACACAAAGTTCTGTGTGTTCAGAATGGATTAGGGTTAATGGTGTGATATGTAGCCCTTAGTCACAGAAGTCATTCACAGGAGTTCTTTGGGGAAACAGTTGGATTTAGATTTTTGAACTGAAACAGTGTTGAAATCTTTAGCATTTACACAGATGTGGAGGATCTGAAAGAACAAGAAATAGTTAGCAGAATAATGGCGGGACTTCTGGAGAACTACTATGAATTCTTTGAAAACGAAGAGGAAGACTTTTCATCTACTAATGATTTAAGCTCAATAACTGAGCAGGTAAGAATATTTTAAATGGCAGTATGTTATCACATAAGTATCTGTTATACACATTTACGTTTATGAAAGATATGTTGAAATATAGTTTTCTTTAGTACGCCTTTCAGTAGTTTCTTGCAAACTGACAAAACCTGCTGTTTCCTTAAATGCATTTTCTTAACATAGGTATGCTTGTGAAATTGTTGCTTTGTAGCAAGTATAGCTATGCTGTGTAGAAAAATACATAGGAACTAAATCAACAATGCTATCCTGCCCGACATAGACGTTGTTATGCTATATAAACAGTATAGCTTTTTAATTACCTTTTTAGGAATGGAGAACTGTTTGTTAAGTGAATGCAGAACCACACTGTTGTTGGTCTTGGTCAATAATACTGCTAGGTGTGTCTTACAGAAACATGCAGGGTCTCGCACTCTACTTGATGATGTTATCAGCGGTGTTTCCCTATGCCAAAATTTTTGAATGGTATTTCTGATTCTAAGACTTCAAAATACCATCTTGACATTCGTGGGGAAAAAGGTTGAAATTAGAGAAACAAACTTGAGTAGAATAGAAATACTCCAGGTTGTAGTATTGAACTGCCAAGATTGGTATCCATTATCACTCTTCTGCCTTTCCTCATGACAAATTTAACTTTGTGAAGTAAAATACTGTGTCGTGCCAGGGTAAATAGAGATGGAGAGTTGCTAGGGAAATGAAAATGTGGTATTGTGATACAACCTTCTTCTGTTGGCAAATATTTTTAATTCTAACAAGTTGTGATATGTAAGTGATAATGCACGGAAGAAGTACTTTTTGTATCATCAAAGCCAGGTTCATGGATTGTTAATAAAATCTTGGCTCAAACCCTGCCTCAGAAATATGGAAAGCTACAAACTGAATTTTCTCATATTCAGTTGGCTTAAGAAATGATGTATTTTCTTTAAAGAAGAAAAAGGGTAAATAACCAGCAGTTGCTAAGGTAGGTAACAAGACATACTGAATTTTTGAAGCCTAACTATCCCATGAACCCCTCCTCTAGCAAGACAGGTAAAGCAAGTACTAGGGCAGCTGGTTGCTTCCTCTTCACTGCAGTAGACACCTTACCCGTTGGTCTGGTCTGCCAAGCGTGGGCAGCGAGTTCTGGATTGAGCAGCTTCTGCTCCGCTAGCTCTTCTAGTGAGGTGCTGCAGCTTTGCAGTGTTTGCTGTCTCTTCAGCTCTTTGCAGGAATACGTCTAGCACCGAGAACTGACACAGCATGCAGGAAGCTGCTAAATAAAGCTGGGCTGTAACTTCTGCAGCCAGAGGCTGAGGGCTGTCACCTGAGGTTAGGATGACTGCTTTTTAAAGTATAGTTAGATGGTCTGTGCTCTCATGCTTTAAAATTCCTGACTTGTCTGTGGGTCATTATATGTTTTAGGAAAAGGGTTTCTCAAGCGTAACGCTGTGTGGGTTTGTTTTTGTTTTTTTCCCTAAGTTTGAGGCCCGGTGGGGTGTCCCTTTAATTTCGTGGTGTCTCCACCAGATGTCAACAGTGCACTGGGCTGGGTCCTGCTCCCCGCCGGGCGGGCGCTGGGGGTGCAGAAGGGCAGCTCTCCACCCGGGCGCAGCCCCACTGGCCGCTGCCTGCGTGCGGGTGGGCTTGCCCTTGGTTCCATCCTCCTGCAATCGCAGAGGAAAGTCGGGGTAAATACGTTTCTTGCCCTGAATGTAGTGCCATATAACTTATCACACCCCTCTTAAATACATACCTCCTCTCTGCCTTCCGTGTAGTCTTAAACTTCTAAAGTTTCAATTTTTCTTAATTCAGTGGTTTTATTCTATACTCATGTGGCAGCTATTATAAAGCATGTTTTCTTGAGGCTACTGATGATACTTTAATTCTTGGGTTTGCAAGTTTGGGAGATCAGTAATCAATCACAGAGTGGTTTCGCGAATCACAATTTCATTGTGTTTACCTTTTTATCTTTTAGACATAGTTGCTTTTTGAAGAATGAAGGTGGCTGTATTGAATTGTCAGTTGGCTATATTGTTTCAGTTTTTAAATTGGCTATATTTTACTGCTTCAGTAAAAACATCTTCTGTGTTTGGAAACAAACAAAAATAGACAAGAGGCTTCATAAACTTCTTAATGCTCTTGCTCTTACATTTGCCATTATAAGTATTCATTCAGTATGTTAAAGTTTGGATCCTTAGACTTCCACATTGTCTTCCATAGAAGGGTTTGAAAATGCTTCTCATATATGAATAAGGCTACCTATGGAATAGAGGAGAACTATCTGTCCCTGGTTTATATGTAGAGGAGGAAAGGTTCTGTGCCTTGTGACTTCAGTGTGGCTAGGATTTTGTTGTTCCTTGATTCTGCTTGTGTTCATTTACTGCATCAAAGGTGCTTCTCTCTTCAGTTTTTGCCCAGTGTTTCAAAAGGGTTATGTAGTTTTTTCATAGTGTGGAATGTATGGTTTTACATAAAAGCAAGTATAATGTGCCTGTTTTTCTAAAATTGAAAAATTACAAGTATATTGTTTTTATACCTCTCGTGCTCTTTTAATTCATTGGAATTCTTAAAAGAACTTTTTAAGCCATTAACTGCAAATAAATCTTTTTGTTAGATAAATGATCTCTTGGAAGAGGAGGAAGATGTAAAGCTTGAGCAGTCTGAAGAACTTCCAGAAGATGGCACAGAGAAACCTGTTGAAAGGCCAGCTGTGGTGCATCTAGACATGACAGGGAGTCTCTCGGATTCCAGGAGCGCTGCAGCATCAACAAGGTAACTTTTTTCCACCTTGGAGTTTGGATTTCAAATTTGGAGTGTAGTCTGTTCTGAGAGAGAGAAGCTGTCAGGCTTTTGAGATAAGTGGTGGTGTCTACAAACTGAAGCTTTAGAAGTAGGTGCAGTTCTTGTAGTAGTAAAATATGGGATAAAATAACTGTTCCCAATTCAGAAGAGAAATCCCTGTAGAACTCATATTGGATTAACTACAGTGATTTATGCAGAGAAAGGGAAAAAGGGTATATTTTAGTGAAACTGTAAAGTGGTATTTAAACAGTAAATCTTGTAGCATATGAAAAGAATCTGAACATTGGTAGATACAAACCCATTCTGTGCTATCTTTCCACCACACTCTTTCCGTGGGAAATCCTAGGACTATTTCTTGTCATGTGCTAGTGAGCAGAGTTGTGTCCTTACATGATCCTAATTAATTTCTAAACCTATGAAAATTTGTTTGTCCAGGTGTTTTTTATGTCCAGTTTGGTCAAGTGTTAAATGAGGAAAGTACTTTCTTATTTCACTAGAGTACAGTGGAATATATTTCATAAACAATTGTAATGAAGACTCTGTAGATGTGATTACTTTGTGAATATGTGCTAGAGAGAAAACACTGGGGATGAAGAGGAACTATATATGACCGAAAGGATAGTGGAGAGCAAGTGGGATAACATTGACCATTAATGATTTTTAGGTTGGAATTTACATGTTCTAGAAAAGCCTTTCACAGGAGCAATGTGGAGGAAATTTTGAGCATTTCAAAGATGGCATTGTGTAAGGTTATACGTGAGGCTTTGTAGAATGGGTTGCTTTCAAAAAAACCTTGATGCGAGGGTCCAGAAAGTCTCCTTAATTTGAGTTAAGATGAAGGCTCTGGATACTCTGTTTTGTGAAAGTTGACTTGTTAATATATTTGTAAAACACCTGAAGATCCTTCTTCAGTTAATTTAAATTCTGCCAACTAAATTTATTTCAGAGGCTGATGTTTCTTTGTTTTATCAATACAGGTTATGGCACCTATGCACAAGTTGAAGGTTAATTTGTTAACTGCTTTTTAAAAAAAAGTTTAGAAGAATGCATAGAAAGCCAAGGTCTCGCATTGTCCAGACAGGTATAATGGCTGCTGAATCTGGAGGGACCTGTGTTACCTGCCTAAGAGCCAGACTCTGTAGAGGGATCTGTTTGGATAGGCTCTACTGGTAGAGAGCTGTGAGCAAGTTTGGAAGTTGCAAAGTGTAATACAGGCAGGAATATTGGCATGTAAGTCAGCTTTTAATTAAGACCAGTCCTCATGAAGGAGATGCATTAACTTAAAATGGTATTTCCATTTGAGAGCTTATTTGCACTTGCTTGTAATACACAGGTTTATGTTTTACTTACTTGTAGTACACAAGTTTTAATTTTTAAGGCTGCTTTACTTGTATTATAGTTTACATAGCTCTACAGCGTGTGTTAGGTATGGGCGTTGCATGTAAGAACTTGTAGGGAGGCATGAGGAAGAATCTATAATAAAAGTGTAACTAAAAGCAGAAGAAATGCAGGGAAAATCACAAGTAAGTTTACTGCCTAAGACTTGAGTAGTCTCAAGAATGTGGATTTCAGGTTTGAAATGCGTTCAGCTGCATGCTTCCTTCTACGTCATTGCAAGAATTTGTAAAATATAAAATGAGAAAAATATAATTATGTTTTGTAATTTAAACTATATTTTAATAGTTAATTATCCTTGTCAGCAATAAAGCTGTTTAATTTTGAGTTAAATTAAAAAAAAAAAAAGTTGCTGCAATTGGAACTTCTACAAAAGTGCTCCTTCTTCCAATTAAAGTTTTAAAGCAATTTAACTATTCACAGGTATTTAGTTGCTTGTGGAATGTGTAAGCGCAGCAGTAGTGACAAACTCAACATGTTTGAGAGTTTAAATTTGATAGCCTGAAGAGAAAAACATTTTTGCACTGTGTTTAGAGTTAATTAAAAATTAATAGGCATTAATTATGGTTGGCATTTTACATAATTTGTGGGGAAGGATAAGGAGGAATCCTGTAGAAGAAGAAAGAGAATTTTGACTGTAAAACCAGAACAACTGCAGGAAACATTTAAAAAAAAATTACAGAGAATGAGAAAGTATGCTTTATTAAACTTTTAAGCACTATAAATGCTGTAACTGTTTTTCCAAACTTAAAGGTCTTCATAGTATGCATTTAACAGCCTTTTTTCATTTTAGTTTCGTGATATTAAAAAAAAAAAAAAAATTAAAACTCCCAAATGTTAATGCAGGTTTATTGGGATGTTTGTCTTGATACAGGGCCTGCAGCAGTTTATAAAGGAGAGAGGAGGAGAAGTGGATCTTAAACATGATTCTTGCAGTTCCTTAACCTGGAGTTTTGTTCCCTCTTTGCTATTGTCAGATTTTGGGAACCAAATATCTGTATATATTGGTCTCTTTGTGGAGAGAAGGAAAAGAATGCTGAGGTTGCATGTTCCGTATGTTAAAGATGGGTTATCTTGATTCATACGATGGGGTATATGACCTTCCTTCTAGTTATTTGGGCTATAACTTGCTTAATTTTGCTCACTACCTTTTTTCTTTACTTGTTCTGTTTGTTCTTTCTGAAACATATGACCTTCATGCACTGCATGGTGTTAATTTGACTTTGAGTTAGAGAGAGATCTGGTGAGAATGTGGGTAATCATTAATGCAGTTTGATTTAGTGACTGCTTGAAAACGGTATTTAAAATAAACATGATGAATGATCTTTAAGCCCTTTAACCCAATCAGGGAGCATTTGTTGCACACGAGTTGACATTGTGTATGTAAAGGAAACATTGTGTTCTCCATTATCAGAAGCCTTTTCACCATGGCTCTTTTGGTTTTGCTGTCCTGACTTTCGGAGAAGATAATGACTGACTCAGCATTGCAGCTGACTTCTAAGACATGCTGTTGAAGTAATCGCTTTAGAATCCTTCCCTGTCATTATTCCAAATTTTTCATCACTGTGCTTTGCCAAGCAGTATTTGCTTTACTTTTTGCAGTTCATCTCAAATATTGTCAGTCAAAAGCCTAATATAAAAACTCTTTATATGTTCTTTGAGCTTTTCAAAATTACACGTGTAAAAATATGAGATATGAAAAGTAGTAAGTTCTATAAGCAGTTTGCTTTGTCTATATTAAATGCAATGACAAGGGCGAGTTCCTCACTGCTTGTGTGATATTTTTGTTAACCCTTTCTTGTTTCAATTAGCTCTGATCAGTGAGAGAGAGGCTATATTAACAGCACCAAAGTGAGACAAAATGCACGTATAGTAAGGCTAACCAATGCAACTGTGTGAATTGCTAGAAAATACATTATTGTTTTAGTTTAGAGCTCTCTTTGATATCCAAATCCTTGTCCCTGCTTCTGTCCTAGAAAATCTATGAACAACATGTTAGGAAAGCTTTCAAGTGTTGATTGGGCAGCTTATTGTCAGGAGTGACCTCATGTTGCAGTCTATTTCTATTTAGACTGCAGGGTTTAGTGCAGCACTCCAGAAGTGCTGTCTGACAAGCAGCCACCAAATCCCAGCAAGCAGTATGCACAACCAGCAGCCAACATCACGCTTTGCTGTTTTTCAAATGAAGCATTTTTACATGAAGTGCTCATTTGGGATAGCAAAAATAATCAGAATGGCCTGTAAAGTTCTGCTGCACAGGTAAATATATGAAAGGAAAATGTTGCTTTGATATGATTGCAAATAAGACTTTTTTTAACTTTAAAATTATGTGAGATAAAATGTATTTTGGAGATGTGAAATGAAATAACATCACAACTGATTCTTCTTTTTAATAAGAAATAAGAATCTGTGTACAGTCAGTAAATTACCAAGAAAAACTTGGAAATGTTTTATCTCTAGTTAATGTATTATTCTGTCTCTAGGTATGTTTTTACCGGGACTCTTTATAGGTAGGGAGACAGTGCGAAAGGGATTCCCGGGAGTGGGTTAGCATTATGAAACAAAGATGTTTACCTTTCTGTGTCTTGCTGTGTCATGCTGCGTTAAGGCTCTGTGTAGCAGTATAAATTACAGCTTTTGAAAAGTATTCTTGAACTGTGGTACATCAGTTTGGAAGTTGTAATATATTTTCAGCTAAGAGCGATTGACACATTTCTTTCAAGAAATGCTTAATTGCTAAAGTGATTAGTTGGAGACGTAAGATATTCTTTACGTAGTAAGAGGATTCTTCAGGCTTTGCAATACTGCTGATTTATGCACACTTTCTGCTGAATACCTCTAATGCATCTAAAGGTGTTTAATAAAAGCACTGGTGAACGATCCTATGCCGGGGGCTGAAGGTTAGGCAGTAAGATGGAAAATTTTGTTGTGAACCGTGTCTGGAATCTTTTGGATTCTTCGGCGATGAGTTTGATTCTCCCCACTCTTGACACAGTTCCTCATTCTCTGAAGTGGTAGAATAAAAGGATTCCAGGCCATCACAGTTTCCTATAAATAGTATTTGTACTTGTGCCCTTGACTGAGTGTTTTTTGCTCTCTTTTACCACTAAGTGTTGCAGTGTTCTGTGTTCCGATTGTGTGTCGCCCCCCCCCCCCTCCCAATTTGTCCTAGGAGTGACTGTGTTTTAATAGTAAATTGATATCAATGTATACAATTATGTATTAGTCCTTTTAGAACATAAGCATACCTTTTATAATGCAGCTTTTGTAGAACTTACTGAAAATACTGAGATGGGATACTTAAAACTACATTTTTTTGTTTTGAAATCTTACTGTTTTTTTCACTGATTCTTGCTCATGCTCCTCCTCTCTCTTATCTTGTTCGTGAAGCTAAACTTATTCACAGCTTCATGTCTTCATTTTTTATTTTCAAGTATTGTCAAAACAAAATGTGTTTATCAGAAAACTTACTTTGTACAAGTAGTAGGGCTATGCTGAACTTTTGTGCACAGAAATATCAATGAAATGTAAATATCTTAAGTTGTAAACTTTTTCTTGCCATTTCTTTGTTTGAAAGAAAAAACCAAAATGCCAGTGTGTTCACCCTCAGTTGTTTGATCCAGCAGCTTTGAAATTAGCAGCTACAAGATCTGGCTTCTACATCAGGTGTTTTAGTTTTCCAAAGCTATGTGGCAATGTCTATTTTGAAATAGTAGTGTAGAGCTGCCTGTTCTGTCAAAACATTTGGAATAGATCTGCTTTTTTTTTTTCACCCAGGTAAACAAATGCACTTGATTCAAAGTCAAGTTTCCACTTAAAAAAAAAAAAAAAGAAACAAAAAAGAAATTAAAAGCTTCTGTGAGCACCTGCTTGTTCAGTTGTTACATGGTGGTGTTTAAATACAGTGCATTCTGCTCTTGGCCCAATACAAGTTGTCTAAGGCAAAAGGGCATAATTATTTTTTAAATAAATACTTTAACTACTTTCCTTATCAGCTAATGTTTAATTGGAAGTCCTTTATTGCTTGTGTTTCATCTACTTAGAGGAAGAAAAAAAATAGAAAGTCTGCTTCAGACTTCTGCTTCTATCTTACCTCTCCGGTGGTGGAACTGCTAATAAACTCGATAAGGTCTAACCAAGATATTCCTTGCTGTATTAAAACTATTCTTGGGTAAGCAGAGAGACTGTCTACATTTTTTAGCGCAAGCAAGGCTAATGTCAGTCAAAACTATCTTGCAGAGGTAGTACCTGTTCTCCAGTGGAGTGGCAAGCTCCCTCGTATTTGAGTTTGCTTTACGCATTCATGAAAATAATATTTAAAATCAACTTTGGCTGCCAACAGTGTTGTTGCGTGGTAAAGAGAAGACTAAAATTCTGTTTTTCAGCTTTTTGAGCTTAGTTATATATAACAAGAAGAAAAAGCATTTGTTTACCTCCTTCCCCACCTCCTAGTTGACATAAAGTTAGTATTTTTTTTCTGAATAAGATATGTAAGTTGCAAGTCATTGCCATTTGCAGTAGAGTTTTCTTCTTTTATTTCATTCTTAGTATATTAGACGCCACTTTGTCTAAAATTTAAGTATTCTGTTTATAATGAAAGAATTTTGATCATATTAATGGAAAATTGTAGAGGGACCACATACACATGAGTTAACTTACTTGAACTCACTTGTGGTAGTTACACTGATTTCCCCCCTTCCACCCCCACTAGGAGTTTAATATTCTAGGCTGAAGTGGCTTGCGCTAGGAGACTTCCAAATGGCTAGCTCGTGTCCCAAAACCTCTGGAAGGCACCTGCCTTGCACTTGAAGTGTAGCTGTCCGGGGAGAGTGCTGCAGATCTGTTGAACGTTGCAGAATAAAATTATGCAACAGTCTGACAGGCAGGGAAGGATCTCTATGAATTGCAGTTGTGGAGGAAAGCAGAGTGATGTGGAATTTGCTTTAGGCAGCAAGGTTAAAATCTACATTCTTAAGCAAGGTGTCAGGAAATATTTGGAGACTAAGTGATTAGTATTTCCCATGGGAAAGACCATACATCTGAGAGCTTATAGCTGCATAATATACCGAGTATTGGCTCTTGAGAGATGGAAATCTTCATTGCTACTTCTACAACTTTGTCTCGTGACAGCATTCTTTAAGATGTCTTTGTCTAAATAATAAAGGGGCTGCAAATCAATTTTTTTCTTTAAATAGTTATTCTACTTTTATTAGCCGCGTTGCATGCAGTCTTTAAGTATTTTCTAGGTTGCTTTCTGTTGACTTCAAGGTTTCTATTTAGCGTGATAAATTTTTGCATTACATTAACTTATTTCTTCTTTATTGCAGTGCTCATATCTCTCCCATAAGTATCTTGCCAGCCTCTGCAGAGTAAGTATAATTAAAATATGTTTGAATTGTGCTGTTACTAGAACACGCATGTAAGATACGTCTTCTTTCAAGAAAAAGGAATGCAGTAGGTTTGATGATTACAGTTATGAATGAAGATATTCTAGTGTGAAGTATTTCACTTACGGCATTTAACACTAATGCAGGAAAAAACTAATGTGTGTCAGCGCTGGTGGCTGCAGAAGCATGAGAGCACAGTATGGTAGAACCTAGATTCCAAAACGCTTTGGTTTTGTACTTAGATAAGTCATAGATGTTTGACTTTAAAATGATGACAGTATTTGTATTGTATTTTTAGCACCACTTCTAGTTGTTAATATTGAGTACAGTTCAATGGAATTGCGTGTACAAATGTGGAGGAAAAATAAATGCACAATTCCAGAGTTAAAAATGGGGTGAAATAGTTTGATTCTTATGGGAGACTTTTTTTTGTAGGCCTAATTGTGTATTTTGGATGAGCCAGCTAAGAAGCGCTCAACAGAGTAGTCTGTTTTTAAAGAATGCTGTTCTCTTCTTGATGTATCTTTAGGTATATCCCGTGTCCTTCATCAGGTACTTGCTCATTATGTCTGCTATTTGTTGGCTCTGGCTTTTAAGATTACAGCCCCGTTCAGGAGGGGTTACAGCCAGCGGTGCTGAAGTGGTACCTGCTCCAGGATTGACTCTGGGCTGTTACAGACACAGGGTTTTACTGTCACATTAATATATCAGGCTTTTATAAGTTTTTGTGTATAGTTATTAAAAAAAAGTTAGTCATTGTGATGGGTTGATTATTCTTAAAATACTGTTAATAATACTTTATGTAAATCTTAGTAGGTGCAGTAATTTCCACTGCCTTTTTGGTATAGTTAGTGTCTTTTTGCCTTGAAGTGCTTGTCATCAAAGATTCCCGTTGTGTGTAAAGTTTATCTCTGCCTTTCTGCATAGTTGATCAACGCAAAAGGAGAATTCTTAATACGAATTTTCTGTCTTTTTTTCTTTTTAGCATTTTAGAAAGAACAATTAGAGCAGCTGTGGAACAGCACCTTTTCGACCTGCAGAGCAGCTTAGATAATGATCTTAAACATATACAGCAACACAGACTGGGCTGTAACAATGAAGCAAAAAATCCCAGCGGGGATGAGGAAGGATCTAACAACCAGTAAGATTTTTTTTTTTTATCTGTAATGAATTCCATAGGATTGTATATCTGAACTCCTCCAAAACAAACTACCCCAGTCCTCCACCTCAACCCAAAACAGAAGTTATGACTTGCTATTAACTTCAGTGTTTCCTGTGTTAAACCAACTCAGCTTCCATCAGTTGCCAGTAATCAACAGCCCTGGAAGCAAATATTTTAAATTGATCTTATAGCTAAAAATGTTGTGAAGTATAACTGCTTCACTGCTGAATTCTGTGCGAGTAGCACAAGAACTTAAATTTACCCCAGTGCTTTCATTCTTATCTCACTGATGTTACTTAAGACAGAATTTTACCATATGAAAGCTACTGTAGCTGCTGTTTCAGTATCTTTACCCTAGCTTTCCACGTCAACATAGCTGTTTTACTGCTCTGGCTGCCAGTGTCAACAAAACAGCTAAAAATGGATAGAATGAGCGCTGTGAGTTTATTTGCATAGAGTTTCAGCCTCATTTGATCAGCTTTTATTTTTGTTATAAGTCTTGCTAGGTTATGTGTGTAGTGACTGCCATGGCAGCATTGAGAAGTTGGTACATTTTGATGCTTTATTAAAAATAAATGGTCATGATTAACATCCAAACTCCAAAAATGCATGTTAAGTAAGACTTCAATACCTAAACTCCTTTGTGGCTCAGAGCCTGAAATATGTGAAGTATTTAGACTTGAATGCTGTTTTCTAAATTGTTCAGTCTTTACTGTTTTTGGAAGTCTTATTTGTGACAAGAGGTCAGACTGAAGTTAGCAGCTGATCATAAAAGGAATAATCATTGCTGGTAATTATAAATTAAAATTGAGTTTTAGTGTTAGAGATCTAATGTCATTGAAGTAACATATAAGTAAGTGGGTAATCACCTGAAAGACCTGCTGTAGCTGAATTCCTTCAGTTACAGCATAAGTGCTTTAAAGGCTGGCTGACTTCACAGAAGCAGAGGCTAAAAGCACCATCACTGCAGGTTTGAAACCAATATACTTTTCTGGCACAGTGACTATTTCAAATGCTTCTGATCATCGTTCCACTGTGGATTAACCGTGATAGAGGATACATGATAGCGTTCTTGAAAGAGGTTGTCTGGGTCCTTTAAAGCAGCACTGACTATGCACAAGGCATATGCTATGACATAGCAGACTATGCACAAGGCAAATACACAGTTAAATGAATAGCTAAAAAAAGTGGTGATCCAGTCCAAATTTCTTAGAACTAACTTAAAATCATTGCTGGAATTAAGAAAAAAAATTTAAAATGTTAATTTCTGAACCATCCTGTTTGGTATGTTGCTCCTCCTCTATCAGATAGAGGAGGAGCATTTTTTAAAGTAGTTTGGAATTCTTTGTGAGCAAGGAGAAGGAAGGCAAGGAAGTCAAAGGCTTGTTGTGATGAATTACAGAATCATGTGGTAACAGAGATAGTGGCATGTAAAGAATATATGGACATAAATACAGTATAAGCTAGTTTTAATCTGGTTGTGCTATTACAAGCCTTAAGTTGAATTCTAGGAAGATTAAATGTTAGAAATAATGGGATTTCTCACTGGAGAAGAACATAGTGATACTAGCTGTAAACTAGCTGGCTTCAATATTGAGAGGAGTGTAGCCACAGCAACTTCATCGAGTTGCAATAGTTTCAATATGTCATTGCTTTTGGGTGTTGGCACTTTTATTCCTTAGGTCAGCATAGTAAGTGGGGGATGTATGCCTGACCCTTAATACAAGAATCAAATAAATACATTTTAATATGTCTATCAACGTACTGTTGTAGAAAACCTCAGAAGTATATATAAACTCCATAAATAATTATAAATTTGCCTACAGGTGATTGAAATTGTAGATATTACCAGTAGTTTTGGTCAGAACAATTTTATTGGGGGGAAAAAAAAACCCAAACACTGATGTTTGATGCTGTTAAAGGGGGGGGAGAAAAAAAAAAGCACGGTGGGTTTTTTCCTTTTAAAGGTGGAACAACAGGTTGCTAAAGTCTTTCTGTTCTCATCTTTAGGAATGATGTTATTGAAGATAATGACACTGGTAGCAGTGAGAACACAGGAGACTGCTCTGAAGTATTGGTTTGCACTGATTTAGACAGTGAAGCTATGAAACATGATACTGTAACTGAGGAAGAAGAAAGCGTTCAGGTGAGACAAAGAGCCTCCTGTATATGAAAATCATAAATTGCTGTGACTTTAGCAAAGTGCTTTAGAGATCCAAGTTTTCCTAATACCTCTGATATAGCATTATGCGGTGCTGTTGCTCTGTGCAGTTAATTGACTTCTCTGCCGTGCACGTTTCGTAGACAGGTGCAGAGGAATTTTTGTGTACTTTGGTGCAACCTGTTTGGACCCTGACTAAAATTTTTCTGTTGGTCTTTCACAGGTACCAGCCCTTCCTTCTGCTCAGGTAAGCCGGTGTATCAGCAAGCATAGCACCAGTTAGAATAGCATCTGTGTTAGTAAAGGCTTCCTGAGGAGCAGAAGTTCTAGAGCTGTGACTGTAGCACAGCCCACAGTTAGTCACACCTTTTACTGTATGAAGAAAGGTGGCAGAAGGGTATGAAGAAGGGTGGCAGTAGCAGTCACCTTGAGACTGCAGCCTCTTGACTATGCTTGTGCTAGGAAGGTGTGGTTTTGTAATTAGCTAATTACAGCCTTTGAGAAAACTGTTTCCAGTTTCTTCTGTGGTAGGCATAGATATCCCGTTCTTTTCAACACACCTTCATCTCCTTCCTAGTTGAAGGAGGTTCTGTTACTTCTCCTTGGACCTCGTTGCTTAGATATTTGACTTCTGCTGTGCTGATAGCTCGTGCCCCTCCATACTGATGTGTTCACTTAGAATTCTTATGCTTGAGGTGTTGAGCAAAAGAAAAATGAAAGAAAATTAGACTTGTTACCTCCTAAAGAGGTTCAACACTTACTTTTCAAGATGACAATATTATGAAGATTGAGCATTTGTATTCCAAAGCAGAAAAACCTGTCTAGAGTGCTGCATGAGCACATATTAGCTAACATGCTTGTAAAAATAATATACTTAGTTGTATTGTTTAAAAACTGTTTTGCTCAGAAGATAGAATGTTAATGATACTTGAAGTTGCTGTTAAAGTTCAGAAAGCAACTGAAAATGTAAACAGCAAACCACAGGATAATCAGGTGTCATAGATTTAATTTTGGCTTTGCTTTTATATATTATGCTTGAATTGAACAGCTTCATGTCACTGAAAGAAGAAAGTATTGTATACAGTTTGAATGGAAGCACAGTATTGTAGCAACTGTAAATGTTGAAATAGTTGTTTCTCTATAAAACAAACATGACTCAGCTTTGCTTTGAGCTGCAAATTATTAGGTTTCACATACAATCAAATCTGAAGGTTTGTAGCATGTATGGCCTGGATTTGTAATGATGGCCTGAACTGTACGAGCATTTTTTTATTAGCGAGCAGACACCAGTCTCTCATTCAGGGTATCTTTATGCCATCAAGCAATGCTGTAAAATATGTGCTGACAAAAATCAAATCAAGTCTAACAGTAATATTCAAGAGAATATAGTTTCTACCACTCTGTATGAAATAACACATATGCAGCTGTCAAATAAGCACTTCTCATGAAAAATTCACATCTATAGTTTCTTATTTATTTGGTAAAACTGTTGTTGTCATAAATCTAGATGATGAAGTCTATGGGTAGAGAGATTTCCTATACATGTGTAGAGAACTTTCTGCAATGGTTTTTAGCTTCTTGCCTGTGAGTCCATAAATCTTTCTGAGGGTTTCCTGAAAGATAACTAGATAAGCAAAGCTATTGTTAGTAGACTTAAATTAACTAGAAAAATTTAATGGGTCTGTGAACTTGAAAAGATAGAAATGGATGCCTTAGCATAGTGAAACTGTGAGTCTTGTCTGGAATCTATGTTTTTATTAAAACAAAATGTTGCCGTAGCGCTTTTTGCTATTGTAATGTATTCTTCTCCGAGCCTTCTGTTTGCTTTCATGGATCCCAAATGACTCTTTTGAATCACCTAACAAGCCAAAATTTTCAATTGTTCCCGCTAAACTAGCATATTGTTTTAGAATCCCATTCTGTAAAGTAAAATTTCACAGAATGTACTGATTGTCCAGGTTCCTTCCTGATGCATTAGTGCCAAATCTTTTTATAAAAAAAATATTAGATTGTTATCCTATGGTGCAAAATGCACAAAACGTGGTGTTGGAATTAGATGATATTTTATGCAATTCAGGTGAATACTGTTTGCAAGAACTCTATTGAAATTACAGAGTAGAGTTGCGTATTTCTGCCATAAGTCTTTTTCTGACTGGCTATTGTAAGTCGTCTTTTTATTTGTAGTATTTGCTTTAGGTTTTCAGTCTTTTGACAATGAAAGCCTTCAAAAGCAATAGAGAGCAAGTTTCTCCTATTAATTCCTAACGCTTTACTTCTTCCTGACTTCCTAGTTAAAATATATGCTGAGCTTTAGAAATCAAAACTCGGAAAATACAAATGTAGATGGAGAAACAAAAACTGTAAATTGTTGGCTTTTCAGTGCATTTTATGCAGTTTCAATGGTTTCAAAGAACAGCTGAGAAATGTGAATTACACTTCTTACGAAGTACATGCACTTTAGAGTTCCAAGTACGTTACCGTGCTAAGGACATAAAGGGGAACGTGATGCTTGGGAGCACACGGTCAGGTATAGATGTGCTTTTGTTGTCATACCTGATATCCTTCTTGGCCTCTTTTGCTTTTTGATACATTTCTGTCTGTTGATATCAGTGGTAAGGTGGCATGCCGGGATGAGGTTTTGGTTTTTCAATGTTAGTTTCTACCTTCTTGTTAATGTTGGAGAGTTGTATCTTTTGGGGAGATGTTAAAGAGAAATCTACTGATTCTTCTGTATGGCAGGAGTTCGAGAGGGGCACGTTGGGTTGTAGGAGACGAAAGATGTGCACGTGAGCTCTCCTTTGGGTCTGAAATGGAAACAGAAGCAGCTGTTTCCACAACTACAATAAGTGTGACTATGCAAGACTTGCACAGCTCATCTCCTGGGTGGAAATTATCTGCTGGAGTATGACAGATGCACTGTAATTAAAAATGGTTTCCCCGAATTGGAATTTGACTTGAGGAGTGAAATAATGTAAACAGAATAATGGAGTTTTGTCTGATAAGTGCGAATATTATTGTCAGCAGTGTAAAACTGGCAACTGTTATGTATATTTGAACTCTCCGGGTAACTTTATTTTATATTCAGACGTTTTAAAGGTCATTTGTGAGAACTCCTTGAAGTCTGAAACCGGATGTAATCTGTTATTGTAAAATGACATATTTTATATTTCAAATTTCTTACATTCCCCCAAATAAGACACTTTCTGAAGAAATCAAATACTGGGTTTTGGTGTAAATGCCTAAAGTAGTCAGTCTTCCTGTGCCAGCTTTTAGCGAACAAAATGGTAACATGTATTCATCTGAACTTGTTTTGTGAGATGGTGTCATAGAAATGCCAGCATTTCTTCATCCCCTTCCAGTTCTGTTGCTGCTTTATTTAGTAACAGGGATTAGTAGCTCCTTTTAGAAAGTCTGTCAGACTTGTTTCATTTCACATCTGCTGAGCACAAGTCTACATCCAACTCAGTTATTTTTTGAGACTAGGATATACTTACTGTCATGGTTTTAGTCACTCCAAACTTCATGCTATGATTGACAATTTGCAGTAGAACTGTTGGTGTTAATATTTAAAAGAAATGATAAAAAATGGTTTGTCTGAAGATGGAAAGTCATTTTCTGTCTTCTTGTGATTAAAACACCTGGTTACTGGCTTTACTTTAGATGTAAAAATATTGCATAGTTACAAAGTATGATTTCTACCCCCACACAAAAAGCTGTGCTTTTAGTTCTTGAGGGTTTTTTGTGGTCAGTGATGATTACAGCAATGTTTTCAGCTGAGAATGGCATTCCCAAATCTTTCTAAACATACTTTTTGCCAACAGACTGCAGACGTATTATTGAAACCATGTGATAAAGATGCAGATGTTGATGGAGAAAATAATAGTGAAAGGTATGTATTTTTCTTTTGTCACTTACTGTGAGTGTGATGATGTTATAAAAGGCATGGAACCTTATGCACGTAAAAGAGAAAATAAGTACAAGCCTATATTATATATATCATGGGGTTTTAGTGAACAACCCTATGTTCTGGGCAAGAGAAATAGACTAAGAAGTTATTTTCTTTAAAATATTTTGGCATGTTTTATTGCTCTTAATGATTGAAGAATTAATGCTGGTAATGGTGACTAGCCAGAAAACTAAGTTCATTGGCAGTTTGAGTTCAGGGCTGATTGAAATTTCAGTTTGAGTTGAATTGAGTTTTAAGATATTTACTCGCAGTTTGAGAATAAAGGTCTGAGCTGTTTTTATTTCCAGCTTGGTTCAAGTCCAGTTGTTGTTTACATGCTTCAGCTTGAAATTCTGTGTGAAGAACAAAGTGTGTGTGTGGGGGGGAAGCAGTGTAACATTTGCTCCCCAGAATTTTAGTTATCGCTTTAGGGAAATACATTACATATCTGCTAAAACTGGGCTAGGGTATGTAAGAATAAAATGTAAAGGGAATGTATAGTATTTACTGTCCATTAAGAAATTGTTTTTAAAATTATAACTAGGTCTGTGTCTTCTTTTTAGGCAAAATAATATATTGCTTGGTGGCAATGATAGAATATCTTCAGAGATGTTTCTGGTAAGATTATGATTTCATTTATATACAGATACACAGCATCTTGTAAACTTACATGAAATACAGATATGAAGAAAAACAATAAATTTAGCTTTTAACATCTTATGTTGGTTGGCCTGCTGCAAGGTTTCCAAAACCTCTGTTAGTGATCTCATCATCTTGCTTCACAGAAACTTTTGGCAGCAGAGCAAGCTTATACTTATGCATCTCGTGTAAGGAATGTTTTGTGATTCAAATAATTGACTACTATTGGGGGAGGGAAGCTTGTTTATAATTCCTTGAGTTTGGGAAAGAAGAATTTATTTTTTCCCAGAAAGTTTCCAGAAGTGCTGGAACTGGCACTGATTAGGTACCTGATTTCCAGTTGCTAAATAATAATAAAATTGTTCTGTTATGTTATTTAAATACAGGATTCAAGTAGCAAGACTTGTGATCTTAACGCAAATACTGATTCAGAGGTGTCAGGGGATGGCAATGTTAATGTTTCAGAGGAAGCTCTGGGTGTCCAAGTACCACGTCTGGATCTGAAGAATGTATCTGATGGTGACAAATGGGAAGGTAATTTTCACCCTTTAGCTCACAATATAGTTAGCTAATAGTGATAAATAGAACATTTGACAAAGTAGAAGCAGCAGACAACTTACGCTTTTTTCTTTAGTTCAATCGAAATAATATGTTCCTATACACATGGTAAGATTGACCGTGTCATGGCGTAGGTCCCATCTTGTTTCAGACTATCTGCAACTTAATTAAGGACCTTGAAAAACTGTGAAGAAAAAATAGTCAAAGGAGCAGTAGTCAAAGAAAGCAAAAAAGCCTAAGTTTCCTACTAGAGGTTTGGTGGGTTTTTCTTTGTTTGGGTTTTTTTGTGTGGTTTTGTTTGTTTGTTTGGGTTTTTTTCCCTCTCCTTGAAAAGTGACTTATGGTTTCGAGGACCCTGAGTCTCTCATCCAAGTTCTTAAAAACACTTTCTCTGATTATATCATACAGTTAATATTCACACTGTCTTGTTTTTTTGGGTTTGGTTTTTTTTTTGTGGGTTTTTTTGTTTGTTTTTTAATTTAAGCTACTGAAGTTCTAATACTAGCTGTATTTGACTTAAAATCGCTAAGCTACTAAACACAGCAATTTATATTTCATTTATTCTGAAAAATCTGTTGCTTGTTTTGTTTTAAACATCAGGAACGTCAGATGTTGGTTTCCATGTCATTGGGCAACTTGAAACAGGTCTAAATGTTCAAATAAAGGTTTAAGTTGCAGATGGATGTTATTTCTGTGCCCTTTCTCCCTCCATTATTTGGATTTTAGGGAAAGCAAAATGTTTGAAACATAGTTTTCTCTCAGACAGGATTCCTTATGTTTGTGACCTTATTCTTCATGGCCTTCCAGGTTTAGCAAGCCGCTAAGTTTGTGACTTTACTGAACTTTGTTGCTGGAATGTCTGGTGGTAACTGTTTAGACTGTTGCTTTACTTGTGTAAAAACATAACCCCCTTGTAACCAGAGCAAAACACTCTTGTCAAAATCTTTTCAAAGTACTTACCTTTTTACATGTTCCTTATATCCTGTTTCCTCTGCCTAGTGTTGATATTCTGAATCATCACACCTTAAAAAATGCGAGTGATAATAGTTTGCTAAAATACTGTGAACTGCCACCAACAGTACACTTGTTTCCAATTTTAAAAACTTGCAAATACAACTTGGTAGATACAGTACAGATTTACTACACAGGAACGAGGTTTTAACTTCCAAAAAGCTGTTAGAGGCATCTCAAAGAACAGCTGTCACTGGACGTGTCATGGTCAAATGTTCATGAGACACTGGTAGCAAAGAATGACTGCACTTAAACTTCTGGTTGCTGTGTTATGAATATTAAAATTAGTGAAGTATACCTGGGATGTATGTAGCTTAACAGTGCAGCAGATAGTTGTAGCGTGTCAGCATATAAAGCTTTGTCTGGAAGCTCAGATGGTGATAACTTATTGTTAATTTGTCACCAGTGTTGACTGTTTTCCAAATTAATTGCCTGCATGAATCCATACTTCCCTTTTAACCCTTTTACAAATGATGAGGGTTGCAACTTGTTATTGGCTTACTTAGATTTGTAAAATATGTGCTGGTTGGCCTTTTTGAGCCCTAGCGAACTGTACATTCAGAGTATGTTGTGTCATATAGAAGTTGATTTGCAGGCATCCAAAGACACTGAGTCCAGATTTTCATTCTTGTTGCCCAAGTTAATAACTTTGCCTAAAGTTTTTAAAAAAAAATCTTGCTTATGTTCTCAGTGTTTTATTTACATTAATTGCTTACTTGCACATTACATTTTGTTGCATCCTGTATTTGTGTTAATCTGATTTAATGTGTATTCTCAGAAGGTTTGTGGCTTCCGTTTTCATTATTTCCTTAAATCTGCTCATAAAAGTTGCTTTGGTTTTACTTACCCAAATAGCTTTATGACCCTTACTTTGAAAAGAAAGTAGCATATCTGTATATAAATTTATATTATAAGCTTCTTGGTAGTAAAATCATGATATTTTACAAGAGGTGTTGTTTCATTGCAAAGTGTGTTAACTTTGGCTACTCTTCAGTCCTGTTTAGGTGGTTATTAGGATCTCAGCCTTCCAAGGCACTGCAAGTCCTTGTGGCATTCCACTGAAGTAGATTGGCTTTGGAAAGAAATCTGTACTAGTCCAAATCTTGTTAGAAGATTTGGGTTATTAAAGCCGATGTGATGGAAAACTTAAAGGCCTGTAACCAACAGAGTTCTTAAAAATGAACATCAAATGCTTGCTGGCTTAAGGCAAAAATGCAGATCAGTTAATCTGTATTTCTGAGTATGTTTTCTGCATTTGTCCTGCTTTTTGGAAATCACCACCATTTCTATTATTTACAAGAAAAAACATATTTAGAACGTGTCTTTTGTTAATGTGAGGATGCATGAGACTCTTATTAAACTACAATAAGTCTTAACTATTCCTGTGTCAGTTCTTTGTAAACCTTTTCAGTAAAAAGTTCAAATTCGCTAAGGACTGAGCATCCTTACCTGCCATTGAAATTGCTTGGAAGCTGAGCGTGCTCAGGGCCTGGCCCAAAAGATGGGATGTTTTCCCTGGTACTGTATCTTCCTGCTTTACATGTTATGTATAGTTTGTTCTGACTGTGCTGTGTGTTCACTTTAGTATTTTTGCCATTCTTTTTCATTTTATTAGCGCCATGCCCTATCACTTTTCCCCTCATTGATTTCAAAACAATGCATCTGCAGAGAGAAGGGGAGGGTAAGTATGGTTCGCCATACATTCAGTTATCTGCCTTTTGATAGTTTATGGTTTGCTTTCTAACTAACCCTTCACCTGCTGTCCCTTAATCTTGGGAATGTTCTGACCTGCAATTTTTTTGTTTACTTTTTTCTAAAAGGTCCCCTTCTTTGTATCTTGTACTGTGTAAACAGGCAAGATTATAGCTTAAAAACAAAATGAAAAATCCCATTAATACTTAGTAAATATACAATGGAAAGCAGGTACAAGGGTTTTTTTTTTTTAAAGATTACTTTGTGGGTTTTATTGTTGTTCTGCACACTTTGAACCCAATTTTCAAATTTCTGATTTGAACTGGAAAATATAGGCAGCTCTCTGAGAGGAACAGGGGGGTGGGATTTTAAATTAAAATGCTTGGAAGGCCATGTCAGCTTTTTGTTAGATAGCAAGAAAACCATATCTGAGAATTGTAAGGGATGTGAGCAACTAGCTTTTTATAGGGATTTTAAATAAATTGATTGTTTTGGAATCCCCTGCCTAAAAGAAATCACCTTCCACAAATTAAGAAATCTCTTTTTCTCAGTGGTGTCAAGATGGATTTAAACTTAAAAACCCAACAACACTCCTTTAAAAAGACTTAAGCAAATGGGTATTGTACCTAAAGAGGTATTGTCAGGCTTACCTTCTTCAAAACCAAGACGACAATCTTTCAAAATACATGCGTAAGGTATGAAAACTAATTTCCACAGCAAAATATTGCAATGGACAATAAATATATTCTTCTAACTTTGGATTTCTGATATGTAAATAAGGCTCTTTTACACTGTTGAACCGTTCAGAAATGCATACTCCCAAGATACACTTTGAAAAAGGGATCCTAGTGTGCATACTTCATTTCTGTACCTTTTCCTTTCAATTGTTATATGACAGAATTTGTAGCTTTCTGATGTATTTCAATGTTTTTATTCACGTTGTGTATGACACCACATCCTTTATAGCATACAAGACTAAGCATTGGGTACGCATTTTTATTTCCTTTTGACACTTGTTTATAATTCTGTTAACAGAAAAGTACCATGTTGTGTCCCTTTTTTATCTTCTAGATCCGTTTCCTGCTTTCAAATCTTGGCAGGAGGACAGTGAATCTGGAGAAGCTCAGCTTTCCCCGCAGGCTGGAAGGATGACTAATCATCCGTTGGAAGAGGACTGTCATCCGATATTGTCACATCGTAGTTTGGATTTTGGGCAAAGCCAACGTTTCTTACATGATCCAGAAACGTTAGATTCTTCATCCAAAGCACTTTCTTTTGTTAGGTATGTATTTTAATGCAATTTGGTGGGTGTTGCAACAGGAGATGTTACTGCCAGTATGAAAATACAGCTGTTTAAGAACCTCGTGGGTTTTCATGATATGAATTAATTGAAGACCAAGGTCAAATGTAGCATTATATGGCCATTTGGCTGGTCTGCCTGGCCAGGAACTGCCATAGCGAGTCAGACCAGAGGTTCATCGCGTCTCTCAAAGTGGCCACTGGCAGATGCTGAGGGAAAGAGTTTAAAAATAGGGCAAGCTTGCACAGATTTCCCTGGTGTTTGGTCAGGGCTTCTGACAACCTGCTGTAGTGGCGCTTCCTGGGCTGAAGATAGTATTTATATCCCTTGTTTACCAGTCTTCACTGGACTGCTGGTCTATGATTTTATGTACATTTTGGCTTTTTCTTTTTTTTTCCCAGTAGCATGAATGTCTATTTTCATGTTGCATAATTTTGGATTTGTTTTGCGTAGCATGGTATCCACTCCCAGTAAAGAGGGGATTTGTATAACTCCCAGGTTATACAAACCATTGCAATTTAAAGTGTGCAGTAATGGTCTGGGCAGATTCTTCATTTGGGCTGTGGAAGTCTTCATTCAGAAGGGGTATAGGAAAGTATCAGCTGTTAGAGAGGGAGGCGTGGGACAGCAGTACAGTGAAGAGGTAGGGTTCTTAATGCAGGTCTTCTCCTGCAGAGTTAGAGGATCGAGCCCACTTAAGCCAGTGTGTGAAAGTAGAGTTGTAACTACACAAGCTGCAAGTTATTTGTGTGACACTGGGGAGTGTGACCCTCCAAAACTGTAAATAACCTGTGACCTGTACTGTCTACTACTGTTACTATGAAAGGGAATTTAAGAAGAATTTCCCTGCTTGTTAGGGAAGAAATAATCTCATAAAAATGAGAAAAACTGGAACAAGAAAGACCAAGTTTAGAATCTCCAATTTGCTCTCTGACATTGATTTATTGGTGCAAAAGATAGTTGACAAGTACTGTTAAAATGATGCTGAAGACTCACCTGCAGAAAAGTGCTGATTGTAATAGCTGTTCTCCTCATTCTAAAACTAATAAGGATCTACACTAGTAGCTTATTAGATTAGTATTTCTAATATCTCGAACTATGTAGATGTTGCTAGCTGTGTTGAGGGATCTTTCAGGCACCTTGTGTAATAAGTGTACTAGAAAATTCTCATGAACAGTCTTGAAATAAAAAGGCTTTTCACAAGCAGCAAATGTCAAGGAGCTGAACAAGTGCAAAAGATGATTCAAAACAAGAATCATGTACTTTAGAAATATATTAGTAAGGACAACAGATTAGATTATGTACGTGTTTTTTAGATAAGTATCTAATAACTTGTGTAAGACAGTTAAGTGGAGCTGTCTAATTACCAAGGATTGTTCAGTGGTAGCTTCTAGCCTAGGCTTTATTCTGTGCCCAATATTTCAAGAAGTACTGAGTATCTAGTAACTTAGATAAGTAGCCTAGCCACCAGAAAGATCTGAACTGTTTTAATGACAATGTAATTAACAATACATTAGTTTATTATGCTTGAATTTCAAATGCTGTTGTTCTGTTAGGGGTGTTACTGAAATTAGAGAGGAAAAAATAACACATAACAGTTTGAAGGCAGCAGATCAAAGCATTTTGATTCAGTAAGTAAATAGCTCTGACTGAAAACCTGAAAAGAATGGATTATAAACTGGAGAAAAAAATTGAAATTAGTAATCTGTTAACTCAAATATACAAGTTTCCACCTGTTTAATTATTTAAATGACATTTAAAAAATGTTTTTAATACAGAACACGAAGAGCATCCTTTAGCTCAAAAGATGACAAAAGGGAAGACAAGACGCCTTATCAGCTTGTCAAGAAATTACAGAAAAAAATAAAGCAATTTGAGGAACAATTTGAAAAAGAGAAAAACAGTAAGGTAAGTTACAACTTCTGCTTTTACTCAGGATAAATGACTGCATGGTAGAGCTAAGTTACTTCTTGTAGTTCATCACTGAGTAACTGTGCGCTCACACATGAGAATAATTTTGCTATACACTGCTGTCCGCAAAAGTGAACTGAGCAACAGCAGTACTAGAAAATGTGCCATAATGCCCAAGCACAAAGAAGGGCAGACAGTGACAGTTATGCAGTGAGACTAGGGGGATATCGGATGAGATATGTGGAGAGACAGAAGCATCTTGCCACTCTGGTTCAACTTCTGATGTCTGTTTCAAGTTTATTTTCACAAGTATTATCCGTTATGTTGGCACTGAGATCTAATCTGGTACTAAGAGTGGCATCCCTGTTACTCATCACATTTGCTGTCATAAATATTATCAAATCTTGAAAGAAGTATTTATAAGCAAGATGTTAGTGTGTTTGTTTTCATAAAATGTAGTTTGTTTGTATTACTTTTCAGCCAACCTATAGTGATATTGCAGCCAATCCAAAAGTTTTAAAATGGATGACTGAACTTACCAAATTGAGAAAGCAAATAAAAGGTAAGGGATGCTACAGTTTCTGGTTTTCTACAAACACAAATTATCTATGTGACTAAAATGGCTAAGTCATTCAGTAAAATTCCACAGGACAGTAAAAATGTTTCATTTCTAGATTCTGAACTACTAAAAAAATCAAACTGTTCTTGTGGCTTTATTTTTAGTTCATTAGAAGAGAAACTTTGCCTGTGCAAACTGTTATGTTCCTTTATTTGCAGTTGAACTGAGAGAGTTTATTTCTTTTTAACCTTTGGATTGAGCAATTTTTCTCTTTTCAGATGCAAAGCAGAGGAGCTCAGATGGAGAATTCATACCTCAAACACGTCCACGAAGTAACACTCTTCCAAAAAGCTTTGGTTCCTCTCTTGACCAAGAGGATGAAGAAAATGGAGATGAGATGCGGACTGTGCAGAAAGAGAAGAAGCCCACCAAGGAAGCTACACTTGAACTCATTTTGAAAAGATTAAAGGAAAAACGAGTTGAGAGATGTTTGCCAGAAGATATAAAAGTAAGCATAAGGTTATGGATAGGCTGTTTCTAAGAGAATAACAGGGAAAGAGCACTGTCAGACACTTCAGGTATTGACAAAACGATGCCTCTGTCTAGTAGCCATTTACCAAGCCCTCATATTTCAGACTCTGTGGGAAATGATCAAGATGAACCATATTTTCCTTGCTCACTCTTTATTAAAATATTTACAAGTATGTGCTGACAATATTGGACAGCTTTAAATGGGTGAAGGTGGGTTGTATGGTATTAACTAAGCTAAGTTTGGCTAAGGCATCTGTATAGCCAGTAATGTAGGAAAACTGTTAAAGTGACTTGTGTTTGATTAGATGTGAATTATTCTTCTGACAGAAAATGACGAAAGACCATTTGGTAGAAGAGAAAACATCTCTCCAGAAAAGCCTCCTGTATTATGAAAGTCAACATGGACGGCCGGTAATACTTGGTTTACTTCATCAAACTATATTAATGTATGCACAGACAACAGTAACTCTTGTGCAGTAATAATACCAGAATTTAATGCTAGTGTGGTGGTGTTTGGTTTTTTTTTCTTCTCCTAAACAGTTATCTATTGGTTTCCATGTTGCCATCAGAGGAAGTTATTACGTTGACTTCTTAAAAAAAAAAAAAAAAACAACAACCACTATGTATTAATAGGCCCATTTTCCACAGATCAGTAGGTTATTGGAGTTTGCAAAGTCATTGGTGTTGCTTGGTGCCTTACATGTCTGCGAAGCAAAGAGAAATCTTAAAAATAAACGACACGCTTGAATTTCCTGGGAGAAGGCCTGGAATGTTATTCTGGATTTCACAAAAATGGAAATGAAAAGACACTTCCCCCCCAACCCCCAAGTCTGTGGCATGTATCTTAAATAATTGGAGATACAGAAGTTAGAGTAAGTGACGAGCAATTAGTGCCTCAAGTTCTGGATTTTTATCTTGGACAATGATGAGCATCACTAGTCCAATCACGAGATCTTTCCAGTTACTATTCTGTCAGCCTTCTGGTCTTGGCACACTAGGTTTATAATCAGCACTGCCGTATAAATCTGACCAAGCTTTTCAGCCTAAAAGCCGAGGAAGAGTAATGGACTTGGAGATGCTGGCACTGGTTCTACAATCCCCTTAGGAAAAATAAGCCAGTAACTGTTCAGGATAGCCTTTAAGATTCATGTTAAGAGTACACAGTGGCCAAGAATTGAGAGTAAATCAGATATCAGATAAAATCTCTCTACAGTTTCATCTTTTTCTTTTCCCCCCTGTCATTTCTGTAGAATCATCATCATTGCTAGGCACACAATCTTCTCCCCCAGTTCTTGGTCCCTTTTTTTCCTCTTTTCCATGGGTCTGTAAAGATAGAGGGTTTGCTTCTACTGAAGCTCCCCTAACTTTTAGGAAGTCTTTAAAATGTCTTCCTGAAAAATACAGGGAGTTAAAGTGAGAAAAGAGAAGAGGAAAAGCACCCACTTATTCCCCTTTATCTGCATAAACCCCATTTCATACACACAATTTAAACTAGTTTCATGTTCCTAATTGGAATGTACGTGGCCTGGCATGAGAAGCATACCGCTTCATGTTTGCTTGTATATTACTGAGTGACTGGTATAATTAATTCTATGGTTTCTCTGCCTTCAGGTTACTAGAGAAGAAAGACATATTGTGAAGCCACTTTATGACAGATACAGACTTGTAAAACAAATGTTAACTAGAGCAAGCATTACTCCTATTCTTGTGAGTAAAACAAATGCTATTTCTATTTTTTTCCACTTTTGAACTGCTAGGCTGCCTTTAGAAGAGCTAGTAAAACTGTTCCATTAAATACATCTTTCTTGTGGAAGGTATAAGATGTTGTCATTGTACTTGAGGCATTTGATTTACTGCTGAGAGCAGAGGAGTTCAAAGCTGTCTGTGATCTTGATGGCTCTTAGGAAGGAAATGGTTCCTGGTGGAAGTAAATAAGCGGTTCTAACTTGCTGTAGCTGACACGTTCCCAAGTCACTGTGCTAGGTATGGATCCACAGTACATATTGTACTTTCAGTCCTCCCAAGAATAGTAACACCAGTTGCAGTGAAGCTTGCCTCTCTTCTGTGCTGCAGGTTACTGTCACCAGAGGCATGAGTGATAGGATGGCCTTAAGAACCATTTCATTCCTCCATGCTTCTCCAGTGTGAGACATGTTATCATCTGTACAACATCTGCGCTTTTTCATTGTGTTTTCACTTCATTTCCTTCTAACTTGCAGTGCTTTCTATTCTTTTCTTTCCTCTCTCTGTGGTCTTGTAAGAGATGAGGAAGAAAAGTTTTCATACTGTGCAAGGAGATCAATGTGACCTCGTTTATAGTACCTGTAAAACTGTTGTGGAATGACAACCAGCTGACTGTCTTTGTTCTTCATGAGCTGTAGTCAAAATCTTGCATGCTGACCCAGACTGGCAACAGAACGGTTTTGATAGTAGCTGTTTGACCCTTTTAGAAGGAAGGGACTGCACAGCTGACATGAGATCATCTCTTTACATACAGACAGTTCTCTACCAGATTTACATAGCTGGGCAGTGGCTTACTCAGCAGCAACTTAATCGGCTGTCTGTATTGACTTTGACTGTCCTTAGCTGTCCCCTTTAAGCTGAAGTACGTTGAGATAAAGGGACCAGTTCAAGATCATTCCTTTCTTGCACATATATTTTTGCATAGCTGCTTGGACAAAAAAATGTTATTTACGTTGCAGTCTTATTCCACTTTAAGGGCAACTTGAAGGCTTTTGTGTCAGTATCCCTTTCTGAACTCCATAAACACAGGTTGCTCTTAATTCTCTGTGACTGGTGAATCATAGGTTATTGGTGGTGCCCTTGACTAGTTGAGTTTTATCCCATCTCTCACCTCAAAAATCTCACTCTTCAGCTGAGATGCTGCATGGGGCTCTGAGCAACCTGATCTAGTTGAAGGTGTCCCTTCTCACTGCGGGGGGGTTGGACTAGATGACCCTTAAAGGTCCCTTCCCACCCAAACTATTCCATGATTCTGTGTTTATCAGTAGCCTTATGACTACATCATAGTTGCTCTTTTTTTTTAGCTGTGAAATAAAGGGATGGTTAATAACTAACCAAAAGGATTTTAAATTCATAAGAGATCTTGGTAACATAATTCCTAATCTGTGCCGTAGGCAACATCTGCAAAGTATTTTTCAGAGGCCTCTGCTTTTGAAACCTGTAAGACAGATAAGTGGAGCTCTCTAATTACCAAGGATTGTTCAGTGGTAGCTTCTAAGTAGGACATACCCAGTGCCAGCTATTTCAAGAATTGTTTTTTGGTTTATATGACACTCGCTTCTACGAGATCTTTCTTATGGCGTCACGGTATACTAATCACATACTCTGAAGCCTGTATGGAGATGTCCAAAGAAGCAGGAAACTATTTACTTTTCATGAACTAAAGTGTTTCGACAGGTCATTGTCTGTGTGGCTTTCGTGTTCCACCTTTCTCCTGTTTGAAGAGTTCATCTGTTGCAATTGCTTACGCTGTCCGGGATAACGGATGAGCAGGGCATAATTGCATGTGTGCAACAGGCAGCCAACAGCAATTCCTGTTCAGCACAGTGGCACCTATTTAGGCTGAAGTTCAAAGGATCTTGACAGTGAGGTGGCAATAGATAACTCTTATGTAGCTCTTCCAATTGTGGGCCTTCAGAGTAGTCTAGAAAAAGAAACTGGCAGTGTTATTCCCAATGTATGTCTGGCAGAAGATAAAAATGGCTCTGGCCTTGTGTAACTTTATAGTCTCCCTGTGGTTTGGTGTGGGAGGAACAAGGGTAAACATGAAATTCAGAGATATCATTGCGCTTTATGAATTTTCTACAGAACATGGAGAGTGTGAGTGCTTTCTACTTTTAAGTTTAAAGAAGAATGTTTTTACATGAATTATAAGCTACAACGTTTACTTCTGTGTCAAGGATACTTCGGGCTTCTGAGCTTTTTGAGTTATATGGTTATTTTGTTCGTGCTCTGTAAGTATGTTTGCAGTCTTTTATTCTTCTGAAGGAAGAAATACCTTTAGGTATTAGGTGACTTCAACAAAATTTTGACCGCATGCAGCATTTAATGTCTAATTGCATATAATGAAACAAGTTTAAAATATTGCAGGGGTCACCATCAACCAAGAGGCGGGGGCAGATGTTACAGCCCATTATTGAAGGTGAAACTGCCCATTTTTTTGAAGAAATTAAGGTGTGTACGGTGCATTTTTAAAAAATACTTCCCAGCACTTGTAATAGGGAACTGAAATATTTCATATTTGTTTTGAATTTCTGCTTTGACTTTCAGGAAGAAGAGGAGGAAAGCGATGGTTTGTCTGCAGACCTGAACGATATCTTAAAAACTGCTGTCCAAACACAGTCTGTTTTAAGCCCAGTTGAAAACTCCGAGTCTGATGTTGAAGATGGTCAAGAGAAACTGACCCGGGACCTTAGGCTGTCGAGCACCCGCGCTGCTTCTATGTATGTAAAAATAAGAAGTGACTAATTCTATTACAGAAGTTGCAATTATTGCACTTACAGTCATGATACCGAACACATGATGTTGGGTGGAAGGGAGTGACATGTTCAGCACTTCTTAAGGAAGTGTTTGGCCTGAGTGAGTGTTCTTTCCTCTGACATGTCTGACTAAGATCTTTTTGTATTCAGTGAATTGTTTAGTATCTTCTAAACCTTCTTCAGCCTTACTTGAGCTGTGTAGACAGCATAAAATTTATACCCTTTTATTAACTACTAGTTTGTTCTCAATATTTCACCCTCAGGCAGATAGCATATTCCTTATGAGCAAGACAGATTTCTTATTAGTGCAGCTAGCTCAGTTGTTTTTGAGTATGCTTTGAAGAATTTAAATGTAATTGTATGGCCAACAGTATTTTTCTTTCACTTGAAATTTTTAGGCCTGAATTATTGGAGCAACTGTGGAAAGCCCGAGCTGAAAAAAAGAAGCTACGTAAGACATTACGAGAATTTGAAGAGGAGTTTTATCAGCAGAATGGAAGGTGTGTTTAGCACAAAACCAGATGCTGGACAGCAGCCTCGTTTTGTAGCCAAGATTTTTTTCCAACTTTCTATATGAATGTTGCCAAATGGAGTCTGATCTGTTTTAGTCTCTACTATGAATAATCTCCTGAAGGCAATAACATTCTTGCGTGTTTTTAATAGCAGAGGAAGCCTGCTCCTGAGTTTTGTTTCCTCTATTACAGTCTGTAAAGCATAATAATGAAAATGGAAGAAGTGATTTTTTTCATTTTCAAAAATTAACATTTTAAAATACTTATTTAAAAAAAAGTAATTTTTTAATATATACACCCCCCACACACACCCCCCGGTTATCCCTCTGTTTTAACATAGGGCAGGGAAGTTTGCCTATTTGTCCTTTGTTCCAGTAGGTGAGTCCTGGCAGTGGATATTTGCTTTACCGATAAAGGGGCTGATTATTTTTATTCTTCTCTGTATTGTTTAGTTCTTTTAGGCTTCTTATGTGAATAGATACTGTTACGAATTTGATTGAACTGTTGCCCTTGGGTGTGTAATAGGTTTTTTTTCGAGGCATGTCACCTCATGAACAAAACTAACACCACTCTTAAGAGGTCAGTCACTTCCTTGACTGGCAGACATTCTCACTTAACTATACTTTCTACTGTATTTCTCCTTAACTAGAAACTCCTGGACCATTGGTCACACAAATTCCACTAACATGGCTTCATCATGCACTTACTGAATTTGGGACATAACTCCTTTTGACTTTAATGGCAAATAATGAGGTTAATTAAGGGTTGATTTCAAAAGAAGCCAGATTAATAGATTAATTTATTACAGTCCAGTCTTAAATAAGAATAATTCTCTGCTGTCAATTTGTGGGTCAGTCTACATACAATGAAAATGTAGATTGACTTAAATTTATTTGTATTTTTCTGTAATGTATATACAGGATCCAAAATGAAAGTCTTCATATTCTGTTGTTAAAATCTCCAGAAGAACTTAAGAGAATGGTTTATAAACAATGCTGCAAGAGTTGTGCTGAATAAATGCTGCTGGGTTTTCTATTCAGTTTTCTACTACAAGGAACTCAAATGTAACAATGTGTCTATTATTGGTGAACCAGCTACCAAAAATGTTTTTATCTGCCGTAAGATAACTGCACACTGCTGCTTTTGTGTTTGACTTGCTGCAGTATGGAGGATTTTCTTGAAACTTAGGTGTGCTTCTTTTTACAGGAACGTACAGAAAGAAGATCGGGTTCCAATGCTTGATGAGTACAGGGAGTACAAGAAAATTAAAGCCAAACTTAGGCTGTTAGAAGTCCTTATCAGCAAACAAGATTCTTCAAAATCAATATAAATTATGTTCCTCCAAACCATTGAATAACATGTTTCCGTATACAACCACTGTACTTACCGGGTGCTTGTGTTCATTTGTCATGCACTGTTGAAAGAAGCCAGTTTGTGCACTTTATTGTGGTGCCACTCTAACATGTTTGAAGGGTAAGTAGGTCCTGTCTAGAGAGCAAGTAAGAGTTCTAAGTTAGAGACTGCTCTATCCAACTCTAGCAAACACAGTTTCCATCAAAGTTTCGTATTACAGATGCATCCATCTTGTTCCAAAACAACCATAGCTTTTTTCTTTAGCATTCAAGAACTTTGAGACTTTTGTTGTTACCAACTTTTTGCATTATTGAAGAAATTATTAATACCATAATGCTACACTGAACTACTCCTCTTGCCTATTTTTTATTATGGGGGAAAAAAGTCAGCAAATTAAACGTACAGCTCTTTTTCCTGGAACATTTAAAAAAACAGACTGAAATTCCTTTCAAAGGACTGCTGTGGAACAACTTTAATTTTTGGTATTCTAAATTGCACCTATAACACAGTAATAATTAACACCTATGGATTTTGCTCATTAGTGGTCACCTTTCCTCCTTGATAAAGATGACAGTGGACGAACCAGAAAGTGACCTTCCTTAGTGTCTTTTAAAACTTGGAAAACTGAAAAGTTATATCACATGCTGCCTACAGGACTTACGTTACTGTTGTTCATTTTATCGGTTATTGTTTATCAACTAGTGGTGACATAGTGTTTTGTCTGAATTGGATACTGCATCTCCACTTTCGGAAGATTTGAGGAACATAATGAACATTTCAGTGTATGGGAAATCTGATGGCGCTCAGACTTGCGTAGCTCCAGCAGAAAAGAGCTGGCTTAGGGCAGTTAAAATTCCACTGTACCTGAAATAAGGGCTAAAATCAGTGTAGTTAATGCGCACCACAGGGTGAACTGTCGGTTTTGAGTGAAAAAATTACTGCTGTTTATCACGATTTTGTTTTACAGTTGGAGAATAAAAATAAGTTATCTAACCCTTATGATGTAAGCAAAACAGTTTATGGGCCTTGCATGATTTAGCTTCAGAGTTGAAACTAAATAATGTTTTGAGTATCACATCTGCTGTGCTGAATGATGATTTAGCTACTAGCTTTATGCTCTGCAACAGCCATCAGCAGCTGTTTTTGATCTGGCAAAATCTAAGTGTTAATTTTAATTGGTGCTTTCTCAATTTTTTTTCCTTCAGTGTATCAGTTTGATTGTGGCCATGTTTTGCATGCACCTACTCTCACTGCATGTTTCTATGACTGGCTAATGTCAACATAGCTATTATTCATACCGCTTTATGAAAGACCAAAAATGAACTTTCTCACAATGTAAGAAATGGCTAGCATGTAACCTCATAGACTTGCTGTTCTGTCATGAAACATATGAAATAGGTGGAAAGTAGGATTTTTAGTGCTCAGATTTCATCTGTGTACTGTAGAATACTTTTTGTTTTACTCTGCTTGTAGGCATGTAATTTTGGAATTCAGAAGAAAAAAAAGCACTAAAACTATTGAGCACTGGTGGTATGCCTTTTTTTTTTTTTAAACTGCAAAATGATCTGGGACCTTAGAGAATTATGAGGTTAAACTAGTCTTGAGACCATTTATCAATTTTATTCACTTCCATTGTGCAATGTACACTTCAGTTACTTTTCTATCAGTCTGCAGACACGGGTGTATCCAAACATTGAAACTAATGTGTACTGTATAGTGTTGTACATGAATGTTTGTGTTTTATATACCACATGCAAAATGTCAATATGCACTATTTAAATGTTTTAAATAATATATTCCTCCTTTATAATGCTTAAATCTATATGATTCCAATATTTTTATAAGTGAGTGAATGATCAGACTGGTTCCAATTCAGAATTAACAGCTGCTTTGTGTTCGTTATGCAGTGTTTGGCTGTTTATTCAGTATAGTAGATAAGCATGGCAACAGTTATGCTGAGTGTGTTTTGTGCCATCCTTGTTGAGCAATAAATAAATGGTAGAACTAGGCATTTTGTGATATAACAGTTTTACTTTGGTAAAAACAAAACCTATATATCTATATGGATATATAGATATTGAATATATATAACTAAACCAGATATAATTGCATTGCTATGTCTGGTGCTCATTGTATAGACTTTTATAATAAAAGTACCTTAACCTTTATTGTCATATATCTCTGTTTCTTATCATGCTTTTTCCTCCACTGCCATCTCTTCAAAACAAGTGCCGAGTCCTTCGTTATTCCTATCTGTATTTGTAGTTTCAGGGTGTTGCTGAGGCAGGTCCGAATTCTGCAGCCTGCCAGCAGAGCCACCAGCACTGGTGGTGGCTCGGGTGCTGAGACAGCCCTTGATGAAGCTACAGCAGTTTAAGCCTTATTCTACCTGTTCAGACTGTGCCTCTCGGCAGAGACAGCAGGGAAGGGACCAGAGCAGCTCCTGAACTGACAGCTTGGCTTATGGCGCGATGTGGGCTTCAGTTCCTGCCAGGGTGCTGGCCTGCTGTGCGATGACGCAGGAGCAAACTGTGAGTCTTGCTCATTCCTGCTCCCAACAGTAGCAACTTTGGGAGTCGATGGGGCAGAGAGCTGATTCAGCTGTTACTGGGCTAATTAATTCACTGCTGATGGATACACCTTCAGCTGATGAGCAGTATTTGATTGTGTCTCTATATCCATAATGGTCTCCCAGCCTTAAAATCAGTATTGCAGCAGTTACTGCTGTGTTTGTGGCCAGAAAACACTGTTACTGCACACACTTCTGTAAACACAAGAGGATGTTTTTCGTCTGGACCAGAGAGATTTTTTTCATAGTGTATTGATGTAAGTTCATATCAAGAGTGATCGAGGGCTTTCAAACTGACTCTTGTGTTGTATTTTGTGTAAATCCACCTTTCTTCAGCCTAAGGCCTGGCAGGGGACAGAAGAACTCCTGAAGGTGAAGACTCTGCTTGTGGATGTGTGGCAGCACAGGTAAATGGGAAAAAGAAAAACAAGTAGGAAGTTGAGGGAGCAAGTGAGGGAGAGGAGACAGAAGGCAGGCTCCAGTACGTTCTTTAGGGTGGGATGGAATAACCTTCCCTCTGATCATGTCTGTCCTCTGAAGACAGGGGAAAAAGAAAAATTCTTAGGACACTGGCTTGAAGAATGAATGAGGTTTCTACAGATCTGTTCTACAATCCTCCATTTTTCCTTAGCATTGTTTATTCAATGAAGCTTACTCTGGTCAAGTTGCTAATGAGAAGACAAATATCCCTCAAATAGTGGCTTGGTGGGAACTGTTTAAAATTCATGTGCTACAAAGCAACAGACTAAGAAGATTTTAATGAAGGAAAATAACCCTGTTTTAAACACCATTAGCCGAAACGGAGAAAAAACAGGTATTTTTGAGGGTGCAAAAAGCTCAGTGATACTGGGACAGATCTTCCTTGCTGAAAAACCAGTTCTGAGACAATGCAAACCTGTAGTATTCCAAGCCGTACCTCTTTAAAGTGGTTTGCTTGAGCTGTTATGTGACTGCAGGGCAAGGAGCTTGCTGGGCAAAGTGAGGCAGGCTATAAAGAGGGCTTCCTGTGCCCCAGAGTAGCAGAGCAAGGCTGAGGAGTGCTTGAAAGCTCTTGCCTAAAGTTCTGGGTAAGTAACTGTGGCCAAAGGTTTCGAGACGTCTTTGTACGAGAGGGGTTGCCAGGAGGAGGAAAGGTCAGAGATGCCAAAGGTGCAGTGCATCTGCTTTCCTGCATGTCAGGCTATTGAGTAATCAGGATAAACAGATCATCAGTGACCCATGTTTTCTGGGACAAGGCTCCTGGGGTACTGCATAGCAACAAGAACCCTTGAGGGGAAGAGGCGGTTTTATTTTAAACTGGTCCCTTTTAGAGGAGAGAGGAAGTCTCTGCTTGGTCAGGAGACTGAAGTACGGAGTCAGTGAACCCTGACAGGCAAACCAGTGCATGGTGATGTTGTGTTACTGGGCTGAAGTGATCTCTTCCTGGGTGCTTTCAAATGCCTGTCTGCTCCCCTCTCTCTGAGACAGCTCCTCCTCGGTGTGATTAGCTGCAGAGAGACCAGAGACCGTGTAGCAGCTTGACATAGTGCTCTGCAGCACGTAGGGCTTTATATTATAAATCCTTGCAGGATTTATAGAAGTTTCAGGATGCTTTGGAGGCTGGGGGTTGCGTGTCATGCATGCGCTGGGATGCACAGCAGCAGAGCTTCCCTGGGGCAGGGACTGCGTGGCGCAGGAGGGGTGCTGCAGCCTGGCGATGGCCCCGTGTGTCCTCATGGCGTGTTCAGATGGCATTTGGGCGTTTGTTTTATTTCTTCTGTGGCTGAGGCCCAGCAATGAACAAATGTTAACGACTACATAGGAATAGATAGCTTCTGGCCTGAACCTAACACCTTGCCTCTAGGGCAACAGGTATAAATGGATTTAGGAATAAAAAGGATGTTCTGAAAATTCAGGCTGGTGCAGGGGTGAAGCAAATCGCCCTCTGGTGGTTCCAGCCGTTAGGGCCTGAGCAAAAGAAGAGATTGATTGATTTCCCAAAAGAATAATTTTTTTTTTTTCTCTGAAGGTAACAGTAACCTGTTTGGGAAGCAACAGGTGCCTGGAACAAGAATTGTTGAGAAATAAGCATCAGCCTTGGCAGCAGATGCACTAGCAAAAGAAAGCGGTCCAGGGAACTGAGGGCTAATGACCTGTGTGCTGGACTGCTTGGTGCTGGGCTACAGAGGGCCCCGATGGAGAGAAGGGCACGGAGCAGGCCCAGGATGCTGCCGCTGCTCGTGATCTGCTCTCAGTTACACAGCTGTGTCTCACAGCAGCCCCAAAACAAGGCAGAGGAATACAGGTTGTCCAGGCCTTTGTAGGGATGCTTACCCACAACTCTAGCAAGGTTGGTCAGTTCTCAGAGTTAAAGCACCTGAAACTCTCAGAGGAAAGACCCAGAAGCAACAATGGTTTATACCTTTATTAACATTCCTTCTTCTCTTCTCCAGAAACAGAAAAAAATAAAGGGGGTTGGGGTGGGGACTTTGGATTTATGTAAACTGCGTGAAGAGTCAGGCCATCTCGTTACCAGATGAGCTCCTGCGTTTTACTGTGCCGTCTTGCCTGAAGTATCCTTCAGTTGTTGCATGCTTTTCATAATTCTCTTGAGTTTTGCATTAGTGTTCTTTAATTCCTTCTCCAACTCGGCTGTATACCTGAAAAGCCTAGAACACACAAATGCAGCCACATATCCTTGAGAGGGCGCTGCCCTTAGACGTGCACTTGCAGCCTTCCTCTTTGCTCACTTGTGCTGGCTGCCAAGGGTCTGAGTCCTGAAATACCCCTTCACCAGCACAAGGTCTTACAGTCTCTGTGCCCCTCCCTGGGCAGCCACAAGGAGAGGTTCTGGAAGACTGACAGTATTTTAAATTCTTGTCCCACCTCATTCTTGACTAACATCCTTGTTACAAGCTGCTCTACTAAATTCTTTTGTTTCCTCCTTCCCTCCCTGAGGGCAGCTGTTGTCAGCCAGTATAAGAGCACTTAAAGTAATCACTGACTTTGTGTTGATCTGCTGTCTCTCAGGTTGTCACTCGGTGAGGGTTTGGGCTAGGGCTGCAGCTGCCTGGGGATGGGAATAAGACTGCAAGAGCCGACTCACACACACTTACTGCTGAAATTCTGCAGCGGAGACGTAGCTCTGAGCCGTGGCTGATTCTGTGTCCTCAGTAGATGAATACTTCTGAAGTTGTTCTTTCTGTGGCTTTGATAACCTCAGCTGGCTCTATTGAACACCAGGGGGATTTAAAAAAAAAAAAAAAATCACAGACGAAGCCAGCATGGCTCACTGGGACACCTGTACCACAGTCCCTCCTGCAGGGAGGGGGCATGCGTGCAGGAAAAGGTATTTGCAGCTTTGGGGAGAAAAGTGTTCTCCATCTGAAAGTAGATTTTCCTTCTGGCCCTTCCGAAAAGACAGGATATAGGAATACACATTTCTTTTCAGTGTTGAGAGAGATGGCAAGTATTGTGTGTAGTAGTGTTTACAGCTAGCCAAGGGGCTTTCTCTCTTGTTGTAGAAGTGATTTTTTTTTTTTTTTTTAAAAATGTTTTAGAAGTATTTGGGCAGGCTTAGCCCAGATATGGAACTACCAACGACTGCTGGAAATCTTTTTGTAAAGCAAAAAGAACCTACAGTAATCTTTCTTCTTGCTGTAGATGCAGCAACAGATGGCTGTAAAACTTGTTTTCCATACATGTGTTTCTGTCTAACATTTGGGCAAATGCCCAGCTCACAACTTTATACCACTGCAAAGACACACTGACCTTACCCTACTGCCAGCTCTGCTGTTGCAGTGTATGACCTTGCCTGAGCAAGCTTTCATTTGAAGTTCTGGGCTTTATTAGTGATTTTTCTTTCTTTATAGGTCTAGCTTTTGCTATTCCTATGATGTTAAAAATAGTATCCTGTGGAGAAGTAGCTTTTGTAAGTAACAGTGGGGACAACGGTGACTCCTTTTGTATTATTCAACTTCTGAAATATAATCAGCAGTTTCTAAGAATATAGAAAAGAATAAAGCCTACCTTTTCATTAGCACTGTCTCCAATGGAAAGCTTAGAAATATCCTTTCTTTTAGTGGCTGAAAATTCCTTGCTTGTCATTCACACAAATGAGAAGAGACGGAAGTCCTGTGAGAAGGGGTCTGTGCTCAGTACGGGGGGTAAGAGCAAATGCTGAGATCCTACCTTTCCAAGCTCTCGTCTGCTGGATTGGTATCCTTCTCTGGCTTCTTCAACTTGAGCTTGACAAGGGCCTTACTGCAACTCTGAACATAGACGGGGGAAGTCAGGCACGTTAAATGGCTTGCGTTTAACCAGAGACACTTTTGTGCAAGGACTTGAATGCAAGGAACAAACCGTCAGTGTAATGCTTTAGCAATTAAAGAGAAATCCCACCAGTCTATGACTTTCTTTGTTCCCTTAGCTTAGCTCGGAGAACTTACCCTGCTATATCTCAAATTTGTCATGAAATCCCTGAAGATAATCGCCAGCCAAATCCAGTAAGAGTTTCTGTTTTCAGGCATATTCAGTTTAATCTTGCTATAGCCTCAGATGAGTAGGAGAATGAGCTTGGGTGGGGGGAATTTAAGCTGTGCTGTTGCTGACCAGACTGGCTGTATCCTGGCCAGGGACTCCCCCCTTCCCTTTCCTTAATGAAAGCTAGGCTTTGCGGAAGCAATGTAACTTGTGTCTATGCCACTCATAAAATCCTACAGGAAAATTTCAGGTGGATACAGCTGCCGGCCCTCCTCTACGGAGTGGTCAGCGTAGGCCAACTTGGACAAACACGGTCTGAGGGCGCAGGCCTCTCCTCCCACACCTATCTCAATCTTATTTATCTCACTGGTGATGCTGTATTCTCCAGCTAAAGTCAGGTTTCTAGGCGGAGGTTCTGATTTGCCCCAGCAACAGAACTGCATGCAATCTCTTTGGCTTCAGCGTATGCATTTGGCAGGAAAGGAGGAAGTCATAATTTCAAGTTGAACTGAAAAGTTAGGGAAAGATCTGTTCCCCTTTTGTACTCATTTCTGGCACACAAAAATGGTCTGAAATTTGTGGAGCTTTAAAGGTACATATTTCTACTTGTCTTGTCGCCCCATACAGGCAAGATCTTTTTAGTTTTCCAGTTTGGAAGAGCAGCAACAGTAAGCTCTGAAGAAAGCTGATGACAGGATGTATCACAAACCAGGCTGGTCTTAAATATTGCTTTTAAAGGGGTGAGGTGAAGGTAGGCTCCTTGCACCCTAACTCATATGCTACTCTTAGCATTAGGAGCTCCTGTGGTTTTGATGGAAGGATGTCTCTGTATCTGACAAATGTTTATTTAAAGTGAAAAATCAAATATTGGGTGTTCTTAAATGGTTATGGCCCAGCTGTTTAAGGCTCTTTTGCTAGTGGTGTAGCTTAGAATACCCCCTCTTATCTTGAATTAAATGAGGTAGTTACAGAAGTGTTTACTTACCTGTGTGAAGAGGTCTCTGATCTGAAGTTCTTGACTGGGTATCACTTCAAAGTCTGCTTTGACTTCTGAATAGGTGTCATTTATAATAGCCAAAAACATGTTCTGCACAGGAAGGATGCAGTTAGAGATTTGTTTCTGGAAATTGCATTTGTATTACTCTGGGGCTGTTGTTTTGGGGGCTGTTCCATACTGGGGCATGTAACTAAGGGAATTGAAGAGCTTTGCCGGGTGCAGACATGCTCGTAATGCAGTTAAATTATCTGATAATCTTAGGGTCTTAGGGAATATTTTTCAGGAGACAAATCACTTCTTTCCTATCTGCAGTATCAGCTAAAAGGCCCAGTTCCTTGGAGGTACTGGATTTTCTGTCATATACTTGTAGGTTTTTCAGATGGTGTTTCAATCTGAAGTAATTAGTAAAAACAACAATCTAACTGATAAAGCAAACCTGTACCTACCTAGTCCCATCAGTGTCTCTCTTTAACCTTCCTACCTGACAAGGCTGACATTATGCACTTTTCAAGAGCACCCAATTAAGTTTTCAGAAATTAAAATCTCAAGAAAAGGGTGGTGCAGTAGAGTGAAAGGTGCAACGTGCTTGTTCTGTGGTGCAAAAGCCCTTTTTGTGGCCATTTGGAGGAAGGGAGAGCTCCGAAATGTCTGGCCTGCCGGGAACTCCTGCGGAAGAGTCTGGGCTGTGTCTCTGCGCAGGCGTCCTGAGGGACAGCTGGGGCGAGCCCAGTGTCGTCTTGGGGTGAAAACCACTGTCTCCGAGCACTACCCAACAGTTCTTCCCTACTGCTTATGTGACAGGATAAGCATTTTTAAGACAATACCTACCAGCAATATGAAGAACACAAAGAATACAAACGTGATGAAGTAAATAGGTCCAAGGATTCTGTTTGCTGCTTCTATGGTTTCAAAATTAAAATCTCCCAGCACAATACGAAACTGTGTAAAGCTGGGAGTAAAAAATACAGGAATGAGGTTGACTGGCTTCTCCTAAAGAGAAGTACTGTAAGCATTATTAAAAAGAAAAAAAAAAACAAAAAGAAAACCCAAAACCAATAGATACAGTTGAGACTGATTCACCATTACCTTCGTCACTGAAATCAAAAGGCAAGCCAGGATAATACTGCAATGGTAAACTGGGCATTTAGCATGTATTGGCGAATTTGAAAGTAAAAAGAAATTTTTAAATGGCTTGTATGAGAAAATACTTTCATTTTGGGTAAATCACCTGGTTTTGGTTGTTTGTTTGTTTTTTTTATTTCCCTTCTCTTCTAGCTTCATGATCCCTCATCTTCTGTTAGTACAGAAGGTAACAGTATAGATCCCTATGTCACCCTGTAGGGGATTTTATTCCTAGCTAAGATAAATATTTATTTCTCTGTATTGCAGCATCTTAGAACTGTCTGACATCCAAGTGGATCCAAAATCAGCTGTTTTTCTGGTTTAGAAGTGCCTTAATTTTACATGAAAAGCTGCTTTCAAACAATCTGGTACACTAAAGATCTCTCTCTAAAGTTGTAATAAATGTAGCCATGGGCTAAAACACAACGTACACCGTGGGTGAGAGGTTAGGGTTGCTCCAAGGTGCAAGGACCATCAAAACCAGTTCCATCTGGCACCTGGAATTGATTTGATGTCATTGCTACAGTGAGTGGCTGAAAAAAATCTGAGGAAGAAAGTAACACGAGCCAGCAGATGGGATGTGGGGACTCTTGGCTATGCCGCTGGATGTTTTCTTAAAAGAGCTGTAATTCCTGTTTGCACACATGCTCAGCTTGTGCTCTGAGCCTCTGCGTCTCTCAAGTGGTTCTGCTGTGGTTTTCATGCTGGGGACTGTAGCCTGTGCCTGGTGGCGTGTCTGCTGGGTAGTTTCACGTTCTTGCTTTTGAAAGAGGCAAAAGAGGCCTGCTGCCAGGCCTGCCTGACCGCCCAGGGGCCTGGTTACACGGGGCAAAGTCGTGGGGAGAGCTGCGGGGATGAACAGCTCCACTGGGCGAGCTACTCCTCAGCTTCCTCTTCCTACACTTCCCTGAACTGTTTAATGTCCATGTGGTCTCCCTTGAACATACGAAGGCTTTGGCAAACAGAGTGTAGGGCCAACAAAATTGGTTTTACTCTATGAAATAAGCTTAAGTGTTAGAGACCTGTACTCCTAAGTTCTGCTTAGCAGAAAGTGGTTTGCACCTGACCAGCTGGGGATTTTGTATCACAAAGGTTAGAAAGTACATACATGCAGTTTTGGAAAGTGGAAAACTCTTCCACTTGTGACCCGAAGACCAGATAGCCTAACTGGGCATAGGCAAAGAAAATGATGAAGAACATGATGGCAAATCCAATGATGTCTTTGGCACAGCGAGATAAAGTGGAGGACAGCTGCATCATGGTTTTGTTAAAGCTTACATATTTAAATATCTGCAAGAGAACAGAACATATTGTTACTGGGGGATCAAAATATATTGCAACTTCTTAACAGAATTTCTGGAATGTTCTCTGTAATCATAATTTACAGGTTAAGTCTTACCTAGAAATAAGTTGCATGGTATGTATCTGAAAGGAGAACTAGGATTGGGTGTGTTTCTGGAGAAGATAAATATTCTGCAGGGCAAATATGCTTACGTGCTAAAGCTAATAGTGTGTAGGCAGGTCTTTGCTGGGTGCTGGTATGTGTAATCGGCTCGAGCAGATATGGACCCCTGGTCAAGGAGATTGCAAGCCATACCATCCTCCTGTATCTGAGGATTCCCTGATGCGCTGAGTTGGTAAGGAGCTCTCTTTTACTTTGGGTCTGAAACAAGGCCTGAACAAAAGCTTTGTTCAATGACAGTCATTAATTATCAATAGTTGTGCTACTAAATTAACAGTAATCAGTCTGAGGGAAGGATGATGCAGGGGACGTGCAGCTGGGGTACAGAATGGACGTAACAAGGAAGACCGTCCACAGAACTGGTTAACAGCCAGTGCTCCCAAACAACTTCTTCCTGCAGCCTTGCCCTGGGAGGTGGAGGAAGGCCAAAAGCCTGTTTATTTTAAAAGGATGCGACCTTTCACGATAGCTTATGTTCAGGTACCTAGGGCTTGACTCCTTGGGGTGTGATCTCCTCTGGCAGATGTGAGCACCTCCTGCCTGTTTGGCAGCCGCTTTCTGCTGGGCGTTTTACAAACACCTTAGGGGAGAGAGGGCCTGCGAGCAGCCTGGGACCAGGCAAAGCTTTAGCAAGTTTCATCCGGTCACTGGGAACACTGAGGCCACCAAAACCAAAGTCACTGATGGCTGCTGGGTAGAGGGGAAAGGGTGCAGACCCCAGTCAGGGCCAGCAGGGTTTAGTAGATTAGGGGCAGTGGCACACAAACATGCCGGACCAGTTTGGCCCCAGAGCACCTGGTTAGGAACAAAAGTAGCCCCTAATCTTAGAGAAGTTTGCTACTCTCTGCAGAGATCAGCAAATCTATTTGCAAGTAAGAAGGAAATTAAAGGTGTCCTGGCACAAAGCCACTTCTGAATCAAGTTCAGACACATTTTGCCTTCCCCTGCAGCTAAAAAGTAGCTACTGTTTGCACAGCTTTTGGCTACAAGCTATGAATAGCTTTCACCTATTACAGCTATGCCGTCTGTATAGGTCAGGCTGTGACCTGGATAATATTGGGTCTAGGAAAAGACTGAGTTTGAGGAGGCTGTTTGGCCATGGTAATTTCCCAGCTGCTCCAATGGAGACAGCTGCCCACGTGCAAAATTTTTTTTTAGATGGGCCTGGAATTTGCGTGACCCATGTTTATGAGAAGGAGGTAATGTTAAACTCTTCTGGAATCTTATAAACAAAATTCTCCCTTTTAGCCCCACCTTTACAATTCACCCATGAAAAGGTAAAAGTGAACATTTATGCTATGCTTAGAAACATTATGATTCTTGAGTACAAGAAAAGGGAATAAGAATAAATACCTTTATCCAAGCAAAGAAGATGTTGACAGCAATCATGTTGTTGTAAAGGACTTGCCAGAATGCAAGAAAATAGAAGTCTGGATATACATGGGCATCAGACAGCAGCTCTTCCATTAGCAGGGACACTTCTACAGTGCGGTAGATGTTGAAGGCAATGGCAAGGATGGATACCTGAAGGAAAGCAGAAGCAAGTGAAACTGAAGTCCAGCTACACCTCCTCTCTTCAGACTTCCCTGACAAGTCTCAAAGTCTTATCACTTTGCACAGGAAAGACTGTACTGATTTCAAAAGGCCCATGGTTAGATTTGAAGAACCTGAGCTTTTTAGATGTTTTGTTGTAAGTTGTATATATGACACTTTATTGGCCAAATAATTTGTAATTGTACTGCGATAATTCTGGGCTTGTGCTACGTAACATGCTGCATATGTTCTAATTCCACCATGTTAGCTCTGTCATGCACTAGCGCTTCCCTGCTCTGCAAAGATTAGGGCTAAAACAAACAAGGTGGATAACGAGTAGAGAGGACGTGGAGCCACAGCAAGCTGACAGCAAGGCTAGAAAAGAGTTCAAGTGTGCTGAACCATGGTGGGCCCTGTGGTCTCTTTGGTGTAGGACAATGGGTGACTGACTCAAACCAGACACAGATTTGGGCTGTTCTGGCTCGTTGGCTGTCTGTCCAGTGCTAGCCTAGGCTGGCAAGCACAGAGGTGGAAGTCAAGGGGTAGCTCACCACCAGCAGCAGCAAATCCAGCCAGTTCCAGGCACTCCTGAAATATTCCTTTTTCAGTTTTACCATTTTTATAGCTTCCTGGATTATGAATATAATGATAAAGAGGCAAAAGGTGATTTCACAAGAAGCCAGGAAGTAATCATAATACGTGATGTATCTGAGGAGCTTCACAGAGTAGATATGTGAGGAGGTGAGTGCACCCCCGGTAGCAGGGAACTCTACCACCAACCTGAAAAAAATTGGGGACTGGTGTTAGTTACCATCCCTTTAAATCATCTCAGCCCTTAATTTTCTAATATTAATTTTTTATTACATTAATAATACCTTACTGGAACTCCTACATCTGTAAGATCTTCTTGTAAGGGCTATGCTAAGTTCCCCATGATAAGAGTATTACATGGTAGGGAAGGTTGAGAAAAGAAAAGCTCTTAGGATACCCAAGCTATGGTGTTTGGTTAAAAGTCTTTAAAGAAACCGTCTCAGAAGAGCAAATGCTCACCCTACCCTGAGTCTTTTCCCTCCTCTAGCTGACAACAGGACTAATAATCCAGTCTTTGACCTTGCGAAAGGCGCTGAAATCTATTCCAACAGACAGCAGCAACCGGCTGTACAGACCAAACACCAGCTATTAAAAAAAAATACCTGAAAGGAAGGATCTGAGTCTACTCCCTGCACTAACTGAATTTCTGCATTTTTAATTAACTACTGTCTTGCCAGCTGCTACCTGAGAAACATGGCTATACATGGCTGAGGTGACCAGCCTTTCCGTGTGTCCTTATGGAAGCACCATGCCTCAGTAAACTGGATTTCACATGTAGTAAAGGTAAGAACTCACTTGATAATACAGAAGAGGTTTATGTTAGCATTATATGTTGAGAAGTCGATAAATACAACCCTGGTGCCTCTGGTGAGCCAGCTGTTCTGCCTGAGAAACACCAACTTCTCCATGCTCTCTTGCTTCGATTTAGGCAAGGTGAACATATATCCTCCACTGCTGTACAAGCCCATAGATCCCCAGTACCATGGGGATAACGAGGAGGCTGAGCTGTATTTCCATCTATTGGAAACGGGAAAACAAAGCAGCTCAGCTTATGGAAACTGGACTGAAGTAAGCTTTAACTCTTATTTTATACAATCCTTGTTAGTTCTGGTGTTCTTCTGCATCCACAACTGACCATTTAAGCCAGACCTTTAAAAAAGACTTTTCTTTACATGAAGTATGCTCAAGACATATGGCCTTAAAATATTCTCATTTCTCTTATTTGCTAAATACTCAGTACATTCACGAAACAGCAATTGCTTATGATTCTGGATTTCACCCAATGTGGGCCAGACAGTTTATTACCTTAAAACCTTTACAGGTAAATGGAGTATCTCTGATTTATGTAGTTCATTGTTACTGTGGCGTGTTCACATGTTCTTTCATTGGATTAAATCAATGCTAAATTAAGTGTGTGAAGCAGGCCTTTTGGCTCTGTTTCCAGAGCCTTTTAGCATGATTCCAATTTATAAACATGTGATTTAAATTCAGGCCTCATATAAGTCAGCCTTTCTCCAGAGATGTTAGTGGAGATAGGTCCATTAACATGTGCTTTTGAGCTGGGCTTGCTGTTTCCAGTTCTTCCTGTCTGTCTGCTGTAAATTTCCCATGTCAAATTCCCATCTATAATGTTGGCACAAAAACAAATCTATGGTTTATCTCAATGTAAACAAGAGAAAAACTCAGCTAATTGCATGTACAGTTGTTACTAACTGAAGAATAGTGGCATTAAGGATTTTGTTAGGTTTTCAAAAACATTTCTGTGCTGAAGTAGGATGACTTACTCAGATTCGTTACTTAGACCAAAGTCAGACCTGTCTTCAGCTCGATAACGATATTCACTGTAACAGTCTTCTAAAAAAGTATGGAAATACGGGTAGATGGAGCAAGTGTTGTTGCGTACTTTCAGCTGGCGAATCTGGGCTACTCCCAACAGCAAATTCTCATAGTAAATATGGCTGCTGTTGTTCTGGAGGGTTAACGTCATGTTGTTATACCACTTGTCCCAGTAGAGTCCATCCAACAGGGGTCCCTCTGCAAACTATATGTACAACTGAGGTTAAAGATTCAAAAGAAGCTTTCAATACCGCTATTACCCCACTTTTTAGCATACAAATCTCCACAGGGTTCTCAGGTTACTTATAGCTACAGAGTCTAAGCTAGAATACAAACAATTGCGACCTATGTACTGTCTTATAAATACATTTACCTCTTTTTGCTATGAGACAATTCTATTCCCTATGCAATTCTATCAGAGACATGTAATGGGATTATTCAGGGTAAGACTACAACATACATCTGTTTGGGGTTTCATTGAAAAATTCTGCTGAATCCTAAACAAATATGTTTAAACACAAACATTTATATGTTGTTTTAACAAAATCTGTTGGTTATCTTAATCTCTAAAGATCTGTTTTGGGATATATTTCTGATTAGGTTTTTAGTCATCTGAATCTAAATGAAGTATTTATTTCTGAAGGTGGGGAAAAAAAAATACCTCTTTTTCTAGGTGTTTCTTAGATGCAGATAAAGAGCATTAAACTTGGGGATAACGTTATTCCAAGTACAAAACAACATGCCCCCATGGTCTGGCACCATCTGAGCACGCATTACAACCATTTCTAGTACATCAGCACACGCATTGTATAGCAAGGGCTCACTATTTTATGGACTAGCAATAACAAGACACCATGATAAGAGGGAATACAATTCTTCAAATGAACTGTTATAACCAGGCATTTCCATTTTTAAGGAAGAGTAGGGTGAGAAACTTTGCCTTCTGCTGTCAGCTGGGCAATGCTGGTAATTTTGGGAAGTCCTCCACCTAGTAGTGAAAACGGAGATATGTTTTGCAACCATCACTGAAATACGATGTAATCTAACAGCAAACCAGGTGAATCAAGATGGTATATTCTCTTGGCTGCCACAGTGGAAATCATAATTATTTTTTTTAAACAGCTGAAAGTCAAAAGAACTTTCAAGGCCAGGTTGGATGGGGTTTTGAGCAACCTTGTCCAGTGGAAGGTGTAACTGCCCATGGCAGGGGGGTTGGAACCAGGTGATCTTTAAGGTCCCTTCCAACCCAAACCATTCTATGATTGTATGAACTGTAAACCCAAAATCTTTCTGTTTTTATTGAAGCTCTTTTCAGACCAAGCCCAATATTGAGAATATGATGCAGCAATTAATTGGCTTATTGTTTTCTTTGACTGACTATTCAGAAGTATCAGCATTATTGTTTGTACCCAGAATTTCTCCAAATGCATTTTAAGAAGTTAGCACATGGCTTTTAGGAGAACCGCAAGACTGTATTGCTCCAAATTAACAGTAGGAGCTTCTTCCCTTGTTTGTTCTCCAAGAAAACATATTTGCAATGAAAGCCTTACCCTCCAGAAATCGGCTCTGCTCCCAATACTCCTAAACCCACTCCTGTTGTTCTCAGAGGAGGAGGGCTCCAGGAAGAGATGGGACATGACCTTGTTCAGGTAGAACATGTCCGTGCTCACCATGCCAAACGTCACTGGAAAGAAGGGGCAAAGAGGGGATGCTCGCAGGCTGAAATTAGAGGATGACAACAGCTTCTGACCTTGCTTCTCTGCTCCAGCTGTCATTAAGTCACGCTGCTAGAAAACGGCAGTCAGCAATTTTGGCTGAAGTGGCACTTTAGGGTGGATGACAGGTGGAGTAAGAAGTAAATACTGAAAGAGGTACAGCTTACACAGTAATTATTTGTAAACAGGTGAAGTCGCCTCCGTCATCTGATGACTTACGTATACAGAGGTCTGTCAGGAAAACGATGTAGATGACCAGCTCCCGCAGGGTGGTGTTCAGCTCCAGTTCTCTGGTGCAACTGCCCCGGGGTTTCGCGGCACCTGGTCGGGGAAACGGCGGCGGGGGCAAGGGGGAGGCAGAGGCGTGCCCTCAGTCTCCGGCGAGGCCGGCAGCCCGCTGCCCTCCCGCGGGGCCGGGGCCGGGGCCGGGGCCGCGGCCGCCGCGGGGTAACGGCGGCTGAGGGGGGAGCGGGGCCGCCTCACCCACCGCTGCCGCTCCGCCTCTGCTCCACCGCGGGCCGCTGCCGCGCTGCCGGCGGCTCCATGGCGGCCGGGCCGGGCCGGGGCGGGGCGGCTCCCGCCGCTTCCCCGTTTGAATCCCAACGGGCGGCGGCGAAGGCGGAGGGAGGCGGCGCGGCCGATCCCCGCCTCGGGCCGGTTCCCCTCACCGCCTGCGGGCGGGCTCGGGCTGGGCAGCGGCACCGGAGCGGCCGCGGGCTGCCCCTCCCGCCCTGGGCGCTTACGGTGGTCGCGGTTTCGTCGGCGGTGTCCGGCGGGCCTGTCCCGCCCGGCCCGGCCCGGGCCTGCCCCCGGCGAAGCCCCGCGGCAGCGGTGCCTGGTGGAGCCCGCGCTTCCAGCCCCTCTGTTGGCGGCCGTTCCTTCGGGGGGAAAGTAGATGATAAATTGCAGCGTCTGGTTGCTTCCAGGCTAAATTCAGCCAATTAGGAAACTCCCTTCCTGCTGCGAGGAGCGGCAGGGAACGCAGGGTATGTTCATTTACATGTGTATTAATGCAAACGCTGCGAGCTCGGGTGCTGCTGGGGCTCCCAGGCACTGGGAGAGCTTAGGGTGCTCCTGTGCCGGACCTGGTGCCGCGGCTCAGCGCTGGCACCGTTGCCCAAGCATCCCAGTGCCTTGCCGTTCAGAAGCCCACGGGCGAGCTGGGCGCCAGTCTGCATTCGATCAGCGGGGAGGGCTGTTTTCGTGGTTTTCATTGCTCGGGCAGCCCTGAGGAGAAGCGTCGTGGTAGAGCTGCAGGATTTGGTTGAGAATTTATTAGCCCATGTTGTGCAGTTCAGATTTGGGGGGTTTATTTAATGATTCAGCAGTGTGGCGTGAAGCCAAGACCTCATTTTTTTCCGTTCTGGAAGCTGCCCGTGGGGTTGCTGGCTAGCAGCAGCGTTACTGCGCGCTCCCCGCGAGGCGTTCGGGCTAGTTCCGTCCTCACAAATTGTCCTGTAGCAACTGTAGTCGAGAAATCTTCAGAGATTGGGTTTGTTGGATTTAGCAAAATCAGGTTCTGTGGTGTTTATTATTATTTTGAGCAAGGTGGTTGTGAATAGCAGCACGCAAACTGTTTGGATGATTCAACTGAAAAGCTTGTTGAGAGCCAACGGTCAGGCAAGTCACAGCCTCTCCTTGATTAAGAGAGTAAGAAGGGGAAAAGGTGGTAGCCTTAACACTTCATATTATACAGTGCAGCTTTTGGGTCAAGTGTTCACGGACAAAAAATATTCACTGATGTGTTTTAGTATTAAGGGAGTCTCAGCATCTAGTTTATGCTGAATAGTTTATAGCTATCAGAAGACAAGTAATGGGGAGAGCAGGAAAGGCAGGGGATGAGCAGCAGACTTAGTAGGGTAAGGATCCATCTTTGCCAGGCTGCAGCTGATGCTGGACATTCATAGCTAGTTTTAACAGATCAAGGAAGAGTCACAGCCATTGTTGGATATTTAAAATTTTATTTGCCTCTAATTTATTCTCATAAAAACACTCTAGCCTATTTGGTTTTAGCGTTCAGACAGTACAGACTTCTGATATTATCATCAAGAGTGATATTAGAGAAGCAGTACAAACCAATCTACTTTAGCATGTAACCAAGCACAGGTGGAACTAAAACCACCCACACTTGTAAAAACTAATTAGCCTGCTTACTTAGGCTTTATAGTTAAAATACAATACTTGGTAAGTGGTTATATTCACCAACCCATATAAATAAAATCTAACATGGTAAAATGGGAACAGCTGAATGTGCAAGAGTCAAAGTAAAAATATGTAGATAGGTATTTTGCTAATTAGAGTAATCACCAGTTAACTGCATCTATGTTGTAATTGTCTTTTATAGGTGTGAGTTTTCCTCTTCATTTCCAGTTAAAGTTCATCACTTTCATACAGTCCAGACTGCTCAGCCAAACGCTGAAACTCTCCTTCTGGTGAGAAAGCTTGTTTCACATCCAGTCCTCTTCCATTAAGTGCCAAATACTTGCTAAAAGTTGGTCGAACCCGTAACAGCTTGGGGGCTGGAACTGGCTTGTTTGCATGTGCTGGAAGACAGAAAAAAAAAAAAAAAGCCTCTTTCAGTGTCTTCCCAGACTGCAGAAAGACCCATGGTAGAGCAACCCAATTGCTTTTTATCTGCAACATAAAACAGGAACCCCTTAGGAAGAATTTAACAGACAGCCCATATCTCAGTCAGAGGTTTATGGAAAGGACTATATTCACCTTCCTTCTCGGTATCAATCAAGTTGTAGTCTTTAAACAGCGCAGACAGCAGATGCATGCAATGTGCAAAGGACACATCGCATAGTGTCTTGGCACTAAACAAATAAGAGTGTTTCCTGAGATAGTTACTTTCTGTCTAGTTTCAGTATCTTGGGAAAGAAATCCGGCCAGCAGTCCAAGCTTTATTAGGTTAATGGCAGTGTTGGGTTTGCGGTTGGACTCGATGATCTTAAAGGTCTTTTCCAACCTAAATGATTCTATGATTTAATCTTGGGGGTCTGTTCTGAATACAAGTGCCAGTGGCAGTTTCAGCTGTGGCACTGTGATGTGGTACTTACTTGCAACCTCCAGCCTGGCATGGCACGTGGCCACACCTGCTCCGTTGACCGCAGATACGGTATACCAGCCAGCATCCTTCTTGTTTGCATTATGAATCAGGAGGCAAATCCTTCCAGTATTGTCATGTAACAAGCTGAAAAATTAAGGTGTTTGTGTGTAAGTGCTTGGAGGGGGAAGGAGTGAAGACACTGAAATCAGAGAGTCAGTTTACATGCTGAGGAGCTGAGAAAGCCCTAGAACAATTCTTGCAGGGCACTGCAAACCATATAGACATAAACACTGCGTCTGTGTTACGAGCCACCTGTGATTCACATCACAATACCATTCAGGTGGCAGCAAGGCCCTTCTGTAGCCCCACAGCCTTGGAGCATGATGAATGCATTGCACGTTTCAGTCCTACAGCCATGCTTCGCCGTGGGCCTTGTAACTGCTGCTAGAATTCAGAGTGGCCTCTGGTCACAGTTTTCTCTCAAAACAAGACTCTGAGCATCATGCCTGTCCAGCACATGGGCCTGTTCACCACGTGTCATAAACGAGGGGCAGATCTAGCTTTCCAGCTCACTGCTTTTAGAAACCAGCCAATTCAAATTTGACTTAAATACTGGTTATTGTTTTCTAACACACCAACGGCCAGCTCATTAGTAGGATACCTTATTCGGTCTGTATTATATTGTACCATTTCGTTGTTTCTTTTCCAGTAAATCCGGGGTGTTGGGATAGCAGAGATCTGGCATTCAAGTCTGGCTGTATCTCCTTCAAAAACCTTTTTGCTTTGTGGCTTGAAGATGAAAGTTGGGGGTGTGTGATGTTCTTTTGCTAAATTAAAGAGGAAAGATAAGAGGGAGTTACTGTAAGTATTGAACACTAATATCGGGCTTGTTTTTTAAGATTTCAGAATGCTAAATTCAGGAGGGCACGTGTTCCTTACTGCAACTCCTTAGCCTACAGGCAATTCCCATGAGCATAAGGGAATAGCAAACACAATCCACTTTAGGAGGAGAGTCAATCGACATAGATTATCAATTCTGGGATATTAATAACTCCCAAATTCTGGACATCCCACTACATCTAAATATCCCACTGGAAGTGCTTTGAAGAAATATGGCATCCCAGATGTATGTATTAAAACAGTCTGGGAAAAGGTAAGGTGTTTGTTATAGTTTGAGCCTGAGTATCTGGAGACCTACCTCTGCTTCTTAAATTGTTTTATGTCCCAAAGACACAGAGGAAGGCATTAGATTACTTAGATTTTCCATGCATGGCCAGGTAATTATCAGCGGTCTCAGTCTTACCAATTACTTCCACTTTTACTGCAAAAGACGCTTCTCCTGCACGGTTGACAGCCACGCATTCATATGTCCCTGCATCAGATGATTTGACTGCTTCAAAAATAAATGAGTGGAATCCCTTTTCTGACACTATCATTTTATGGAACTGGTCTTGATGAACCATCCTCCCATTCTGATACCACATCACATCTGGAGTCGGCAGCCCACTAACCTGTGAAGGAGAGGAAAGCAGTTAAACAGCTTTAAGATAATGAAAGCCCTTGAATGCTATAGGGAGTTTGATGCCAATAGATGATCAAATCATGATCCTACTGCAAAATTTTATAGTCTTGCCTAGTTTTGAATATTAACGTGGTGCTGCACAGAGAGGAAGGCTCATGAGGTGCCATGGAGAGATGAGCTTTAGCTACAAGACAGTGGATGCTATTCCTGCAAACTCCTGTTTTTCCCATCCTGTGAGGTAGTTTGGATTAGGCCAAAGATACTCATTGTGGGTTTACAGAGGGGGGGAACTCAGCCTTTTAATCCCACAGCTAGCACTGTCAGCAGTGCTGACTTCCGTACTGTTTCGATAATGTATGTAAATAAACTGTCCTGCAGATATGCTCCAGGTTGTCCATGACATTCAGAAGTTAAGCAATTTGCAGCAAAATGGCTAAAGGTCATGCCAAAGTCTGGCAAGAGTTTACTTGAGAAGAAAAATGGATTGGAAGCAATTAGGTAAAACCAAGCCAAACCACAATCAGCAAACAGCCTTTGCAGTAAAGTTGCATGTGCGGGAGACCTAGGTTCTTTCTTACCCTAGGGTTAGTACAATCGCCATGCAGCTTCAAGCCATTCCGGTGTTTTGTTTGTTTGTGATTAGGGCATTTCCTTGCCTTTTTTCAGCAGGGCCTTAATATTAATTCTTCTCAGTGAGGCTATTTACTATTTAGCTTTAGCCACATTTTTATGCAGCTAATTCCACTTACATTTTCCAAGGGAAAATGCTGAAACATTTACCCATCTCCTATTTCTTGTTGACATTGCCTGGAGAGACCCTGCACCATCTGCCATTAGTGCTCTGGCTTATTAAAGCGCAAAGACACTGCGGCTCAGAGACCTCTCTTCATGCCACACACCCCACAGAGCTAATGGGACTGAAAGCGAAAGGCTGGTATTACTTTGAAGTCGAGCCTGCAGAATCGCCCCTCCTCAATAATTACGTCTTCAGGCACTTGTGTAAAACGTGGCTGAAAAAACTTTTCCTGGATTGAGTCATGCCCACGTTCATCTCCTCTTGAGGATGGTCTGCTCCTGAAAAGTGGACAGAAACAGTTAATTGTGTAAACGTTATCATAGCTTAAATGACATTGAAACATCAGTTGCAGCTAGAGTCGCTCAGCATGTCTAGGAATCCAACGCTACAGTTCTGGTTTGTTTTTCAGCTGTAAGGTACGAATTTTGGTCGACCACTTATCTTGCTCAAGTTGTTCAATTCAACACAGAAGCATAACATATGAAACCTTCATCTTTGGCCTAATATCCAATAGAATTTACTAGAGCAACATAGGCTGTGTTTCATCATTTACATTGTTGGACCTTGCTTTGACTAGAGATACATCTTCTAGAATACGAAGCATATTCACCCTAGGTACGTGGAGTCTTTAAACCTCTAGTGTTATGCTTAGAATTGACTGGATTAAGATCATAGGCATCATCAACCATCCACAAATGGTAGTGTTTTAGCTGAAAGGGAGTGAATGAATTTAGTAATTATTATTTTAGAAACAGTGGTAAGCAGCGAAGTAAAACTAACATTGTCTAGAAACATTTGAAATAAGGTCTTGAAGAGTAGCGCAGCACATGTTTATGCATTACCTTACATGTGTTGGAGGAACCTGCAGCCTGATGTTTTCTGCATTCTGGTGCTTGGAAAGAGAAAGAGGAGAGGTGAGTTAACTTAGAGTTTTATCTAGAAACTGATCAAGAAGCCGTTTTAAGTTAGTATACTGACTGCTGCTTAAAAGCAAACTGAATACTTCAGGAGTCACTGGGACAAGAGGTAAAGAAACTTGCAGCGGGAGCTAAAACACACTGTTTTCACCCTAGGCTTTGCCATGACTGTAACAAGTACTATTAATAGAATGGGACAACTTCTCATCACTCTGCACAGGTGGTAGGTGCAGCAGTTTTGTTTGGCACACAAGGCTTTTGGCCAGCCAATAACCTTTGTTAGAGGGGAATAGTACTACTGACAGTATCTAAAACGAGAGCTAAGTACGGAGTGTCCTTCCCTATAGCAGGAATAGAAGTGGAATCGCTGGCAAGAACACTGTATTGTGCCCACTTAAATATGGTACCACTAGCAATGAACACATGCTGAGCTGGAAAATATTTTTCTTTCTAGATCACAGCACCAACTAAGCTTGCCGACAACTCCACAATCACATGAGTAAATCTGCTGAAGTACCTAGGATTGATTCCTGCTAGGAACTTGGATGTCTGGAAAATACAAGCAGAGTTTATTACCAGTGACTCATTTTAGCAATGGAGTCAGATAGAGGAAACACCGCATGGAAATTTCTGGGGTGTTTGCATTGAGCCATTGCCATGCTTGGTTCTGGGCTCTGTAGCCCAGTCCTGTGGAACATTTAAGCCTGGGTTTAAACTTCAAGCACAGAAGCAGTCTTCAGTTCAGGGGGAGCATTATGTGAATAAGGGTTTCGCTGGACTGAGCTCAGTGCAGAGTCCAAAGGCAATTTCCTGTATCTGCTCATTTGCACAAGTTCTGTACAATTATTACTTGTCTTGTGAAATGATGCTGTAGCAATGAAGTTGCTGATGATAATTCTAATGCTCTATTATATGGACTGCCTGTGTAGTTAAGTTCCTGAGGAATCAGGAGGCTGAATGAATCAGTACCTACTGAAATAGTATCTGACTACAATATTTAAAAATAAGACTGAACAATGGGAATGAGATCTTCCAAACATAAGCAAATCTCTCCTTCCAATGCTCCTTTTTATGCAGCATTTCACACACCCTGAAAAGTTGTCAGTCACCGTGTTTTGACTGAATATTTCCTTGTTCTCTGCAAAAGATGAGGTTTCCCTTGCTCTCTAAAATCCGCAACGTTCCCTTCTTGCCTGCTGTTGTCAGGTGATTGTTGGGGAGAAAGAGCTCAAATTCTATATTCCTCCCTTGCTGTGATCTTAAGTGTGTCTTTCATTGAAGAGTTTTGCTAACTGTACTTTGGAAGGTGCATGCCAGCCTGCTGCCTCTCCGCGTGCATGCAGCAGGAGAGATGTTTTCTTTGGCTGCACGGGTACCCAGCACCACATCACAGACATTTCCACTAACTTTGATCACAGAAGTGCCAAAGAGAGCTTTTGACTGGCCCGAATAACCAATGAATGATGCAAGTCTCCAACTAAATGCATTTGAAAATGCCAGTAGTAATAGATTCTTGTCTATCAGCATGTGGGCTGCTAAAACAACTGCTTTGCCTTCTCTTAATGATTGCAGGCCCCTGGAAGGGCTAAAACCCAGCTGATCCCACCCCAAGGCCCTGACCTCTTGTAGTCAATGTCACTTTTTCCAAATAGTGACAGGTGTAAATCTTGCTGTCCTGGCCAAGTCTGAACTCGGGCTGTTAAAGAGTGGGTACCTGTATCCCTCACTGTGCTGCTCCCTGCCTGTCACAGGCAGGGTGTAATATGCTGTGCAGCAGCTGTTGTAATTCCTCCCTGGAGAGGTCATTCCTACAGATCAGGCCCAGCAAGGGGATGGTGCTTAAATTCCCCTCCTCTGCCACCATCCCCCCCCAAAAAAAAAACCCAAATCCCTACTCTACAGAGCTCTGTGGGTGAGAGCTGTCCCCTTCCCTTCCCTTCCCTCTCCTGCACCGGTACCAAGAAAACCTCAATTCTCTCCCCTGTTCAGGTACAAGCGGGTCACAGCACAGTCACCAGGAAATCATTGTTATAGAGACAGGTCCTCATTTACCTGTGCGTTCTGCATGTTGTCTTCACTTTGGGCTTCCAACACAGATGCAGCATTTACTGGTCCGAGCAGCCTGCGAGCCATTCTTTCTTCATAAGTTAATCGCTTAAAGCAGAGCAGAGAGGAATTCTAGTCAGAAGTCCATTTACTATTTCAGATCAGCTTGTAAGAGCACATTAAAATGCTACAAATTCAGGGTGCTGTCAATGAAAGCAGCGGCTGAACAGAAACACCACGTCTGTTCCAGAGGGTTTGCAGCCCGTGATGCCTACTGAAGTCAGCCTCAATATATACAGCACTGAAATGCATAAAAGATTAAACTGCCTGTTCATCAAAGCCTCTCTAATGCCATCTGTGGCCTTCCACTCCTCCTCTTTCTCCGCCGTGATTATTTATGGGTAGCTGATGGCATTATCTCAGAAGCCAGAGTAAGTCCCAGGGTACCTTTCTGTTAGCACTGGGAAAACTTCCCAAATCATTCAGCTGTGGATTTACTTCAGGAGCTGGAGGCATGATGGGTGCTAGCATCCCCTACTCCCAAAAAAGCAAGAGCCACACCAGAAGCAGATACAGCCAGAGAAGAGCACCAGTGCCCCTGAAAGCACAAGGGAAGCTTATGCCAGTGCAACAGCCGCCTTATGAAACGTTGTTTGCTGTCCTGAGAGGAGGCAAGAATGTGTTTCAGTCATGTAATAGTAAGTTCCTACAATATGGATGCAGCACACAGGGATAAATATAAGCAGAGCTAAATGCAAGTTCTGCCAGTTGGGTTACTTTACAAGAGATTGAGTATGTTAGTCCCCTGAGCACCAGAACACCTGACACTTCACTTCCCACAAAGTTTACCTTGGGTTTGGATTTTCTGAAGTGAGGACAAGCTCTGACTGAATTTCTACTGCGTACGGGACATGTATGTGGCTGCTCCTGGGTAGATAAGGGTTTGGGGAGGCTTGTGGGACTTTTCTTTAGAAGAGAGCGAGAGAGACCTTTTCCAAAAACATGTGAGAGCTTAATATCCCTGAGGTCATTACAGCTGTATCAAGTGTGGCTGAGATTGGCCAGTTGGTTCAGACGTTGTTGGAGGACAAGGGGAGGAGGACACAGAGTGGCGATTGCATAAGCCTTATTTTTAGCCTGTCTTCCTATGGGAAGAAAAGCTGGCTTGCAATGGCAAGCTTTCATACAGCAGATAGAACATTCCTGTTAGGGACACATTAAGTCAGATTTGACCTAAGGTATTTTTTTCCTTCAATATTTAAAATTGTATATAATGACACAAACCTGTTCCTACTGATGGTAATGGAAAAACTCCTTTCTACTTCAGGGGAAAGAAGATGGAAACTATGAATGCTGGGCTTTTACCAGTCTGCCTCCAGTCAGCAGGAAGGTTCCCACCTTAGAGACCTGCTTGCTCTAGCTTGCCGTAATGTGCTTCCCTACTGGTAAGCAAATTTTTCTCCCAGATTTGGACTTCTTGGTAAAGGGGATTGCATTTTGTCCCTCTGCAGAATAAATAAGTAGGTACTGAGACTAAGAGATGCTCTTATAGGAGACAGACTTTATGATAAAAGCTCACATAATTTCTTTGGTTTGTTGTTCATATAAAAAGAAATCAAAGAGGTTTACCACATGTGGTGATGGTCTCGAGAACAAGCTTTCAAATATTGGTACTTCTCCAAGTTTCTAATGATTTGGGGTAGTTTATTAACCCAAGCATTGAAAGCCAGGGTGAAATTGTGTCTGGAGAACTGAGGGATTCTCCTTGGGTTTCTAGTTGTCTGTGGATGCGATGCTCAGCAGGATCCCCAGCAGAGAGCTCAAGCTTGTGCCGCAGCTCTAAACACGTACCTTTCTCTTGTGTGTATGTACCTTACTCCTGACCCTAGCCTTATTAATTTGATTGCACAAATTCAAAGACAGCTTGAATGGTGTATGCTGGCCAAGAAGGTAGGATAAGAGGGAAAAGCAATAGCAGTTCAAAGCCATCTCGCTACATCAGATGGCTTTCAGAAGTCAACGCATCCCTTACTGAAGTCACAAGAGATGCAGATATTCAGTTGCCACAGTAGATGCCTACAGACAAGACTTACAGTGACCATCCCTCTTGCCACACTTTCAGGCCAGCTTTCATCATGCACTAACCATGTGCTTCTCGACTACTGGGAAGCTGAGTAGGGCTGAGCTGCACCTGGCCCACCAATACAGCTATTTGCATTCTAATAGCAAAACTAACGGTGAAGAGGGTGTCGGGAAACAAAGAGGTTGGATGTAAATCTTTCAGAACCACACCTTTTACACCAGCCACCATTAAAAATGGACTTGCTGTTGGAAGAGATGGTTTTTTACATTTCTAATGGAAAGATTCAGCCACCTCACACTGAAAGAATACTCTGGTCATAAATGGCTCAAAGAACTCTTCCTGGGATTTGCTAAGGTTCTGACTAAAGGTGTTTGAGCAGTGTTGCTCCTGCATTTCCTTCTGCTTTCAGCTCAGTTTGGAGGCTCCAGCCTCTGGGGCACTAGAACTAGTCTCTGCATCCTTGCTTGCACTACCAAGAGTCGGAGCAAACTGGTTCTTTAATCAGCAGATTTCACTTACCTGGTTGCCATTCTGGAGAAGGTTGTCTTTACATCGGAGTTTCTTTTCCAAGTCTTGAATGAGGGCCTCTTTTGTTCCTCGAATTTCTTGGTCTGATGTCTTCTGCATAGAGTTGATGCTAGCTTGTTTGTTATACATTGGTTGTGAGTAACTCCTCATGCAGGAAGAGAAAACAAAGTTATTCCTGTAGGCCTACTTGACTGTTTGCTACAGCTTCATAGAATACACACAAAAACGTGACCCTGCTACCTAGAGACTGTGGTTCTAACAAACCCGTAAAGCATTTGGGACATAGATAGGCTAGGTGACGTAATTGAGTATCAAAAACTAAAGGGGAAGCATCATGGTCTAGCCAAGTCATTGAGTGTCCTCCCACAACACTCACAGCAGTTTGCTGTGGGTCTCTGTTCAGCATCCCGGCATCCTGCAGCGGCCCCTGCCCAGACTGAGGTGTGTGCAGTAAAGCTAGCAGTGTTTTGAGGGAGCCACTAACTCCACTGAGCAATGTCAGTCTGTCCAGGAGCAAGTTCTCCCTCAAAAACTGCATTGCTCTACAATTTAAATTGTTAAAAAGGCCCTGGGTGCTGCAAATCAGCAAGGTCACAAACTAGTTGATTAGGTATGAGCAAATAGCTTATTAGTTGCCCTCTTCTTCTCAGCCCCAGAAAGTTACTTCATATAGCATTCCATCCAGCTGTTCAATAGCCAAGCTTACCCCAAGCCAGGCTGGGTCTTTAGGAGCTGTTGCTACAACCCGCCCCATAGCCTCATCCTGTAATCCATAGTCAAGAGACACAATCAAGTCTTGCAGTTAGATAGTAGACTTGATTCTGAAAGGTGCTAGGAAAAGAGGAGCATCCCTCAGAATGGGTTGCGAAGGTCCACTAGAGGTCACAGCAGGCACTCTGTGACAGGATCTAGCCCGGTTCGTTACACGCAGCGGGGCCTCATATGCTGCAGTTGTGTTCAGCAATTATTTCTGCCTGTTGCTTGGGAATTTGTTCTGGTGATTAGAATAGGGTAGAAGTGTTATAATTCTGCTATGTATTCCCAGCACTGCTTGGACTTAATAACTTGCCCAAGTTATAATTTAAAAACTTTAATAATTTACCCAACAGCTTAATATGTCTCGTCCTCATTTGCCCATTTGTAGGACGATTAGGAAAATAATTCCTCAACTCATAGGATCTTGCATTTAAGAGCAGCTTGTATGAAAAGCATAGTGAGGCACCAAAGCCCTTTGCTATGAAAACAAACAAGCCCACAGTACATACAGAAAACCCAGCGGTTACTCCAGATGTGTACCTAACCCCCACCCACTCCTGCAGTACTTTTAAGAAACACTCCTGAGTGCCCCAGCTAGCCCACTCCATCTTACCTTTCTGCTTCCCACAGTGCTGCAACTCAAAAAAAACCCAGAAACATTCAGATTTCCTGAATACAAACCAACACTTAAACCTGAATTTATATCCAAGGCAGCAGGACCCCCCTGCCCCTATCACCTCTCTAATATCCTCGGTTGAGGGTCTGATGCGTATTCTACACTGACTTTCCCCAGGACCTCCAGCTAATATTGGCAGGAATACAAGTTGGTGAGAAGGCAAGACCCAGCTCCCTTTGAGATCTCGCTGACCTTGGGAGATACTTGGATTGCAGCCCAAAGGCAAAATGATATAATACATATTCAGGAAAGAATTTGGTCTTTGGTCTGAAGGGGTAAAATTTTCAAGTGGCTGCCTTTCTGTTAGCACATATGATTAATGAGAACTGTATTGTAGGTGAGTGTAGAATCTTAAAGTTGCTTATATGTGGAAAATACTACTGCCTTCCTCCCTGTCCCCCATTCATAAGCCCTGTTTGTTGAGAGAAATTCATTTGAGATGGGTGTCCATCTGTGCCGGATACCCTTAAACAAGAGATTTCCATCAAATCAAACTGAACTGTTCAACGTACCCCAGAAAACCTGCACAGCAGTGCCTGCCAGGACTTCTGTGCAGTTTAATTCCTGGTGGATACCCATCTTTCCCACACAGACACCGAGGGCAAGCGCTCAGCCTTCTAACCCGATCCATGCAGAGTCCTGCCTCGAACATCAGAAGTCAATGGGAGTTGTACCATTGGCTTCGGCCGAGCTGGCGTTTCACCGGACGGCTGGATTTGGGATGGTCAGTGAACGGGAGAGGCCAGGCCAGGGGAAAGCAAGGGGAAGTTAGAAGCCTATATATACTTACTGAGGTTCCATAGGAGAAGGAGTTTGGCTGTTATAGTCGGGCTGCGAGGGTAGCACTGAGCACAGGAATGCTGCGGGGGGTTGGTTAGGCATGGATATAAGCCGTTGCCCGGATGATGAGCTAGCAGGAGACTGCGCAGATGCAGGTGTGACGGGATATGTGGATTCCTTAGGGGCACTACAGGAAGGCGAGGAGAGCGTGATTGAAGAGCTCAGCGATGACGAGGAGGAGAATTTCTGCCCGCTTGGGTTACGAGGCTGTATTAGGATGGAGGACTGTTTAATTTGTCTGCTTGACTCGGTAGAGGCTGCGGGTCCCGGAGGCTGCTGTTGCCCTTGACACACATTCTTAGATTGGATAAAGTGTTTTGGACGTTCGTAGTTAAACATGGTTGGTTGGCACATAGAGGAAACGGATGGGAAATTAGGGACACTCATAGGAGAGGTTTCACGGCTGTCCTGGGTTTTTGTTGGTGATAACTGGCTTTGGATAGGTGGCTGGTAAAAACTAGGTGGTAGGCCACGAAAGCTTTCTTGGCTGGGCTCCTGGATAGAATGGAACCCTTGCCTTGCAGAATAGAGGCTTTCTTGGTGTGGGTTTTCCCTTAAGGAAGACAATACAGATAAAATAAATGGTACATCACCACTTGAATCACAAAAATACTGTGTCGTGAGCAGTCATTAGCAATCCAAAGAGTATGAAGTTCAGGCAACTGACAATTAAAGCTTGAGCTTAAAATAAAGAGATTTAGGATTGATTAGAACTATTCCAGAACTGTATGAACGTTTCAGATTACGATAACAAGTCACGCAGTCTGACTCAGGTGCAGTGCTCGCCACGGCTACCTTATCTGCAAGAGCCCGGTAAATTCTAAAAGAAATAGCAATTGGTTTATTGAGACGACCCACCACCTGCCTAAGTCTACAGACAACCACAGATACTACGGCTAAGCAAGGTAATTTGCCACATATCATCTTGACTAAAGATCTCTGGATCCTGCAGGTTTGTGCCCTGTCAAAATACTACATGTACTGTTACTCGGAGAATTGGCTATTTGTGTTGAGAAATTCCTTACATCATAGGGAAGCACGAAACAGGTTCCACTTTCTTTTAAGCCTAAAACTAAACCTTTGAAAACGAGTATCCTGGTTTCTTCTCTAATAGTTTTTGAATTCAGAGCTTTTTATATCCAATTGATCTTAAGCATTGGAATGCCAAGGACTGTGCTTCTCAGTTTGAAGTGATTTCCTGAGATTTGCTGTTAGGGCTGATAATTGCCCAAATGACATAGCTGCAGGATAAAGTAGGAAAAGCTGAGCTGCTCAGAGGTCCTGCATTTATTTTGCAGGTACTTGATATCTAAACTTGGGCTTTCCATCAACTTACAAAAGAGGAAAGTTTAATTAGAGCAAACTGAGCAAGTTTGTTAAAACTGGCAAACAACTTCAGCTCCAGGATAAATAAATAACCCCCCAAATAAACATAAAGCTACTAATAAAAAATGAGAATATAAATCCACACAGTTACATGTGCTGGAAAAAATTGTAATCTTGCCCCACTGAGATCAGCTGTTTCACTGCTATATATACACAGTATATTGTATTCCTCCATCGGAGAGCCCGAAGAAGGGCTCCACGAGGTCATAAATTCCCGTGGGGGGAGATCCACTGAAGACATCGCTGTTGTTTTAAAGATTCAAAGCTTTCATTTCCTAAAGGTAACTATCAATATTAGTTGTAAATTAACTGGATGTAAACAGAGGCTTTCTAGTAAAAATTCCCTAACTTTCCCCTTGTCATGCTCTTGCAATTTGAAGCCGGCTGAAATTTTGGGAGCACATCCACACCGTGTTCTCATTCACGGTGCAGAAAACTCGTTGAATCTTGGTTTTATACCATGTGTATATCGCTGCCTGTGCACAGATTCATTCATTTTACCTACAGGCTATGTACAGAAGCCGGCATTTACTTTGTTTTCTAGACTGCTGCACTTGAACAAGATACGATGCACAGATTCACTCGTCACAGCACTGGATAAGTGACGTTTTCCTCAAATCATTCCACCTCGATTTGGGTGAAAAGAATGAAATAAATCCAAAGAGACTTGTGACCTTACAAGACGAGAACAATAAGTAATAATAGAGACTCTCTGCTTTTTGAGAAGCCGGGGCTGGTTTGCCTGCCCGTTGCCTCTGCCACGCCGCACCTCGAAGGCGCGTTTGCCCCGCCGCCGCCCCGCACGCCGCGCTTTCCCGCGCCAGCTCCCTGACCAGCTTCGAAGCGAGGAGTGACGTGGGAGAACCCCCAAACGCAGCGCCTTACCTACAGCCTAGAAGCTGTCACCCGGGCTCGAAGCAGTGTTCGGGGAAGGGCCCGTCATCCCCCGGCCCGCACTGTCATAGCAGCCCTCTGCCTAGCGTTATAAGCCCGGCGGCCGCAGCGCGCTGCCCGCAGGCGGCAGCGCGCGCCCTGCCTGTCCCCTGCCCGCGCCGGTGTCAGAATAAGAGTCTCCCTAAGCGGGGACACTCGCCTGAAAGCCGGTGCGGGGCTTTGGGCCGGTGCCCGCGGGCAGCAAACCGCCCGCCTGGGCAGGGGCAGGGGCAGAGCCCGAACCCGCCCGTCCCGCCGCGGGGCCGGCCCTCGGGAGGGGCTGACCCCGCCGCCAGCCGGGGCTGCCTCCGCGCCCGGGGCTCCGCGGGTTCCCCGGGCCCCGGAGCGGAGCGGGGCGCAGGCAGGTGCCGGCCCGGCCCGGTTCCCCCCGCCGCGCCGTGAGGCGGCTGAGGCGCAGCGCTGCCGCCCGCCTCCTCGCCCCGGGGCGCGCAGCGGGAGGGCTGCAGGAGTCGGCAGCTAGCGAACGGAAAAGCGGGGTTTTGCCCGTAACAGCCGTCAGGGAGCAGCCAGGGAGGACTGCTGCAATACGCTTAGCCGTCCCTAAATCCCGCTCCGTTGTCTCGGCTGAATTCCTTTTTTAATTCGTTTACTAATTGGCCGTAGCTAATTGCCCCTGCAGCGGTGCCGCTCTGCCCCTGCCTTTAAGGCCGCGTAGGTGAAGGCAGCGATACCCCGGCGCCATGGCACTGCTCGGGGGGTGCTTGAAGGGCCAGGGGCTGCAGAACACAAAGCATACTGCGTGGTAAAATACTGCCTGGTGTTAGTTTGGTGTTTGTGTGTATTATTACAGATGTTCACTTGGATTAAAAGGTGTTCGCACCAGAGCAGCAACAGATCCTGCTGGCAGATTAGGCGATTTATATCCCTTTAATCGAAGGCTTCAGTCCTTAATTACATCTTAAATTAACATTATAGTGTTTTAAGTACCTTAATTATACTTTGGCAGCTCTTGCCTGACGTAGCCGCTGCTGTTTAAAACCCCAGCCCCGCAGGGAGCGCGGCCGGGCGGCGGGGGCCTGGCAGCCGCCTCCGCCGGCCCCTGGGCACAGCCATCCGCCAGAGTTAACCCACCTTTAGTCTTCGTGTTTAAACGTCAGCCCGTCGCCTGCGAACTAAATCTACATAGCAGGTGTCAATGGAGCGCTAATTTATTGAAATTCCTCGTGATGAAAGTGATTAAGGGAGGAAGCGTGCCCCTGGTTGTTGGAGAGGTTATTTGCTTTGTAAGTTTTTTTAAAAAAAAAATAAGTCTGTAGTTTGCACAGAGGGAGTTGAGTACTTAAAAAAAGGTAGCTGGAGCACGGTCGTTTGCCCTGTAGGAAGCTGTGGGCACGTTAAAGGTCAGGCTCTGTGCTCAGACAAGCTCCCTGCCTTCCCAGCGACTTCAATGAGGGTGCAGTCTGCTTGTTTCAGAACTGAGGTTGGCTGCAAGGCATCAATTTAAGGACAGTTTTATGCATTTAAAAGGCTGGACACAACCAGGACGACTTGTGTGAAAGAGAAGGAACAGAATAAACGTGAGATCCAGAAGGTAGGGAAAAAAAAAACCTCGTAGCCTGTGCTAGGGTAACTTAATAGTACTCGGACTAGCACTGCGAGGTGTTAGACGAGCTTTCCTGTACTGCTTCAGTTTGCTTTCTATGAATGGCGACATGTTTCATCCGATTGGGTTCTCCGGGTTGCTTGTCATATAGCAACAAATGTCTAGAAAAAAGTTAATAATCTTTTGCTTATTTATTAAGGAATCTTAAAAGCTACCTACAAGACTTAGTGCCTGAAGCCTCTTCTTTTGCTTGGATTAAGTTCCTTTAATACAGTTAATAATCAGTACAGAGTTTGCTCTGCTTCTTTAAGGCTGTTGAGAAGGACACTGTAAGCTGCAGATATAAAGGGCTCAGAAAGGAGTAGCTGGTAGTGACGGTCTTCTAGAATTGCATTTTCTAGCTTTTGTAGAGTGGCTGTTGCTAAGCAATAATTCGGAGACGTATGAGTACAAGGACTTAATTCATTTTATAGTTATTCCCAGTAATAGCTTTGTTCCGCCATCGCTGTCTTTGTCGGTATTGCTTTTTGGCTTTGGTAATACAGTTGCAACCACATATGCTACATGAGAGTTGTATGGCTAAATCTGTCTAACAAGACAGTTATTGTACAGCTAGTCATTAGAGATGATTGCTTAGCTTGAGGTAACAGCACCATTTACAATGTTGAGTCCCATTCATAATGATGTTTCAAAGCACATGGCAATAAGACTGTGGGCTTTAAAGATATTTAAATGATCACAGATGGGTATATCTAGAAATTTTAATAGTTTTCTGTCTGTATCTTGAGATGTGTAAATGCCTTCCAAAATCTGGTTCAGCATTGCTGTCAATCAAAAGCACTCTGCACCTCTATACACTACTTAATGTTTTATATAAACCAAATTTTTAAAAGCTATTACATAGCTTATTTTGGCGGCATGTTATATCCCTTCATGCAGGAAATCAGGTACTGCATTTCAAACTAACCAGAACTTTAAAAATAAAAATGCAACCGCGGCTCACTGGTACTGCTGCAAGCAATAAGCTTTACAAGTAGTCATCCTAAGCAGCAAGTATCATCTAAAAGAGCTTCCCCATGGGTTGCTTGTTAGAAATGCCAAAATACAGGCTTCCTGCTGCCTTTGAGAAATCTGGAGAGAGGCTGGAAAACTAGTCCTGTTCTGAAAGGACAGCTGGCAAATGTCTCCTACTGCCCCCATTCCTTCCAAGAGGTAATTATGCCAGAGATTTTATAAAAGGCTTTCATTTTTGCTCAGAAGACCATTAACAGTCTGTCCTTGTTTAAAACAATTGTCAGGTAAAGATTACAAGCAATGCAATGTTGGTCTGTGTTAGATACTCCCAAGCAAACTCAGCCTTATCTCTAGGTGTTTGGACCTGGGGTAGTTACGCATGAGTTTACTTGAATACGGTGCTGCAATCATAGGCTCGGCTTGTGATGTTTGGAGACAAGGACAGCCCAGGCACAGCTTCGTCACAGGCTGCAGCTTCGCAGTGCTGCAGTCTCCTGAAGTGCATGCAAGTTAGCTTCAGCCAGGGCTTTGATTCTGCGGTGGGCTCTGCTTGAGGTCCCAGCTGATGTCCCTGGAGCAAGGCTGGACTTCATGGAGGGGCTTGGAGCTAAACTGGGAGCCTCCTCCTAGCGGTCCGCAGGTTATTGAAGCAAACCCATTTTAACTCAGTGTAAAAAAAACTCCTGCGCACGGAGAAGTCTGTGCTGAAATATGATCTCTCCTGTAGTGAATTTGGAAGAGGATGTTCAGAATTGTTAAAATAACCAGTTTAGTTAAAGTGGCTGAGTACATCCAAAAATAATCTATAACCCAGAGAATGCTTTCTGTCACGGACAGCCATTTACACACGATGTAACAGTATCGCTGCAATGCAACGCTGGCATTCGGCTGAGAGAGGAGGCACACGTCTGCCTCGTAGCTCTCCCCTTCACGAACAGGACTGAGGGAACTCCTCTGTGGTGCTGGGCTTGGACCTTTTAACTGTCACCATTTGAGGTCTTCCTTAGGCCTATAAACACCTGAGAAATGCTACAAAAATCTGGGATGGAATTGCTAAGATGTGAGTCCTAACTTGTTTTGTTTCTCTGGAACAATTAAACAGAATAACTAATAATGCAATAAGTACAAAGCTACTTGAGAGCTGCATTTGGGGCAGAAATTGTATCAAGTCTTGTTTTAAGAGAAAACACTTTATTCTTGGGGGGAAATCTCCACCTCCTGGGCAAGGAGCGTCCCTGCTGTGGTGTTTTCATTCTATCCAGTGGGTCACTGGTTCAGTACTTTTCATCCACAGAGTGCTTTGCAGGTACAATCTGCACCACGCTTACAGGATCTCAAGTTCTATTGCTGTCTTACAGAATGGGAAACAGAAACCGCATGTGCACGTTTCCCTGTTAGGGTATGGGGCACGGGAGTTTTGCAGTTGTGTTACCAGGGTCTCTAGAAAGTTCATCGTCTAAATATTGTGTAAAACTAACCCAGGGATGTGATTTTTCTCTTTGTCTTACCGCAGAGGTGAAGCCTGAGGCGAATCCTCATAAGCTCCATGAAAATCTTCAGCTTCGCTCTTGGAGTTCACCTGGCCGAAGTTTGTGGCTTCTGCTCGACTGCCCAGCCCTGGCGTCTCTGTGCTGTAGGACGGCAGGCCAGCCGCATCTTGGTCCTTGGCTCCTGTTTGGCTGTTCTTAGGGAAGGTGGGTTTCTTCATGGTGACTTGCACAGCTGGCCTGTGGGCAGCACCCACAAAGCTTTCCAGCTCTTTTGCTCCTGGAAGTAGAATTGTCCATGAGTCAGGTAGAAAGCAGTGGTGGTTCACCAGTACAGCATGCTGCAGTAACAGGAAGGGAAACTGGTATGTCTGTGCAGGTGGATGAGAGGTGTCTGTGCCTGCCTGGGGTCTGCACAGACCAAAACTTGCACAGCTGCATTAGCCAAATGTGACTTCTCACCAGGGCTGGTGAGCTTTGGTTTACATGCAAGGTGCTGTTCTGTTTGGAGATGGCTTTCGGCACAAGCCAGACAAGTCACGTGTTACAATAACCAAGGTATAGATAGAGCCAATGTGTTGGGCTAAGCTGTGATCCCTGAGGGGATGAAGCTTGGGGATGAGACTCCTCTGTGAGAGAAAACATCATCTCCACCTTGTCCTCCTTGATCTAGAAGGAAGAGGGGCCAAAATCAGAAATGCAGAACAACTTGCATCCAGCTTTGAGAAGTACCCAGGCAGACTGCATTTTTGGGGCATTTCTCTTCTCTTGAGGCTGCAAAAGTGTTTGAGTCTGGCTTCCACTTGGCAAATATCTGTGCTGCTGCCTGATGCTGAGCAGCAGCAAATTCTCTTGTGCGTAGTTGCTCACCTCAGAGATCCATGTGCTTACCTGGGGAAACGGAGAGGCGTGCACTGGATGCTGCAGATCCAAATTCATTTTCAGCAACACATTTAAATATTCCAGAGTCTTCTGGGAAAGCTTCTGTAATAACCAGGGTGCAGACTTCCTCTGAAATGACAAATGTTAACTTGTAGGAATTGCTCCTTGCAGAAGGACTGCCACTTAGTGATGGGGCTTGGGAGCAGTAAAGTGCAAAAAAGTGATGTAAAGGGCATAGGAAGTCAAGGGGTTTGGAAGGAGCAAAGGTGAAGGAAGGCTCATTCTTCTGGTGACTTTAAAGAAACAAGGCACCAAGTTTTTGCTAAATCCTGTCTTCTCTTGCACGAGGTTAAACCCCAGGAAAGACCACAGGTCAGAATGGTTGATAAGTTTTCCCTTACCTTATAGGGTACTCTTCTTTGACTGAATGTAAAAGGGACGATACCTTTTTCATTGTGTTGTGAAATAAATTGGGGCCTTTTGGGTGCTTGTGTCAAAACTGAGGACTTGAAAGCTCTTAGCCTGACACTGAACACTGTCTTCTGGCTCCCCTTTGAACATTATTGTTTTATCTTGGATGAGGTGAGAAAAACTAAGCTTGGGGTAATTAACTGATGTCTAACAAAAACCGCGCAATGTACTTACCAGGAACAGCTGATGAACAAGCCTCTGCTCAAAATAAGAAAGAAAAAAATTAAATGGTTATAATGCCAGAATGGAAGAAAGATCTTCAGCCCTCACCTCCTTTCCCCCCCTCAGCTGTCATGCCAGGTACAAAAGGGACCATCTCTCTTTCTGTCTGTCAAGAGCAATACCATCCAGATAGGGGCAGCTCAGGTTTGGCTGGAACTGGATGGTACAAACACCTCTCCACTGAGGTGATATAGAAAGAGCTCCACTGACTTTGGAATTTGTTGCTGTGAATTTGGCCCACTGGAGCTATGACCTTGTGCTTGGGAGTATGATAAATTGTTTAAAATGTGCTTATATTGCAATTTTTTTTCCTGAATTCATCAGTAGTTATAATATATGGTGACAATGCCTCCATGGCTCAGTAGCACTTTCATTAATAACTGACTGCACGGCAGTCTCCTCCCATTGTGCCTGAGCTGCTCACGCGTTGCCGGAGGAAGAGCAGGCTCTGTGACTTCAGGTCATTTGATACTTGTAAACTGAACTCTGCCTCTATGAACATGTACGATCTCCTACTTTTTATAGCAATTCTTGTTCCTGTCTTATCACTGTCCCTATAAAATTACTGTACATCAAACAGACGTAGTGATACCTACTTTTTCGTAGTATTCGGAAATCGGCAGAATCTATTATCTGATCATATTCTCTGTACCAGTGAACCTGTAAGGTGGGTGTAGCGCAAATACGACATTCAAATACCACTAACTGACCCTTCGTAGCTTTTATGTTTTGTAGACCCTGGAGGAGGAAAAATTGGTGTTAAATGGCTGACATAAGTATTTCCCCATTGAAGCAATTACTATGGAATGATACACCCTTCAGTGAAGACGATGATCTCATGCCCATATTTTTATTTTATTTACAATAGCTGATTTAATTTTAAATGCATTTGCAGTGGGTTGTGAATGGAAGTTTTTCCACCTGTAGACCAGTGCTCATTAAAAGGCTTTATCTTGCTTATGCATTTAAATAAAGATACAAATGCAGGAACAAACATCTATTCCAGTGGATACAAGTTAATAAGGGAGGTTACTATGAGAGGTTTCCACTTCAGCCTCCTTTGTAGGAAATAAATGAGATATTAATTCGTCTAAGTGCTTCTGTCTGTCTGGATTGTTTACCAATTAAGATGTTAGTTTGATAGCATCACTAATGAAGCATGCTGGCTTTTTTGAATTGTAAATGAACCAATGTTCCAGCCTCGAAATACCTTCTGATGGAGCAAGAAAACTCAAAATCTAATGCTAGTAGTTGCAGAACAAGCTATGTCATTCAGACAACCTGTGCTCTTTACCTTTGTAAACACAGGTGTGCTTCCGTAGGCAGACCCGGTCAGGCTCACCAAGGGACTCTGCATCTATATAGCAAAGAAAAGTGATTTTTATAGCTTGAATTTATCATACGCGGAAACCCGGCTACGTTGCTGGCACTTTACTTTGAAACAGAAGAAAATGTTGGAGTGTTTTATCTGTTGTTCATGCGCCAGCCTAATAAATACCCCGTAGAGAGTCTCCATTCAAGTGCTCCAAGAAGAAATGCCTCCCTGGACCGTGAACACCAAGCTAGTGGGAAGAAAAGCTGATAACCAGTAAGTGTTGCTGGTCTTCTAGCTGTAAGCCAATTAATTGTCCACGTCTTGCAGTCTCTATGTAAAGATCAGCGTTGCTTGCCGGTAGTTGTCCCCTTCTACAGAGATCCCTGCGTGGTTGAGGTGATCCCAGGTCTAGCTCTTCTTGGCTGGTTGGTGTGGTGCATGTGATAACTACAATGAGTCTGAATGTAGAGAAATGAGCAGGAACTTTGGTACTCTGTCCTGACATCCTCCTGTAAAGCTCAGCTGACGCAGAGGTTACAATAAGGTCTCTGATTAAGCAAGAAAGGCAGTTTTAAGCTGATCAAATATTTGCAGTGCAAGATATGTCCTTGTTCCATGGTGGAGCATTGGTGTGCACTCATATCTATCTCATTTAGCTTTTGAACCATGTGGCTTTCATATAAATGTGCAACTGAAGTGCTTGGCTTTGTTTTGCTGTGGCACTGGTCTTTTTTATAACCTGTCTTTTCTCTGAAATAACTTGTTACCAGCTCTTTCCCTCCTAGCCTGAGTTAAGATGCGATCCTGTGTCTAGCTAGTCTGAGTCCCTCAGCTCTTGACCAAGTATGTGCTCTAAACCAACTATCTATCTGTTCTGAAGGGAATCTTTGAAGTAGGCTGACAAATGGCTAAGCTGTGTGGCAGCCCCTTGAGCATTTCCAGCCCTGTCACCTGCTCCATCAGTTCTCTTAGCAATTCTGGCTATGAAATGTTCTAAGCCAGAAAGCCCTTTTCCAGAGCTTAGGGTCCAGATCTTGATATTCATGATGACCCTTGCCTCTTAGTCACTTGCTGAAGATGTGCTTGAGCCAATCCTTGCAAAATATTTCTAAAATACTATAAATAATAATTTAAAAAATGTGTAACCTACTATTTGAGGGTCAATAGATAATGGCTGAATTAAAGTGGTGTAACTCTGGTGGACTGAATGGCTGCTAGAGACTTCATTGGCTGAGGAACCAATGATCAGCAAAACACTGGTGGCTTTCCAATTTTTCCTAGTGTGGGGAGGCAAATAAACAGGGCAGGATGGAGAACGAGACTTTAGGAGGCAGAATATGCTTGACTCAACAGTGTTTGCACTTACTGTGACATTCCTCTGGCCCTGCCTGGATGCTGAGACTTGCAAGGAGCCTTGGCCTTCGGATTTACCCTGTGAACCTGGAGAGACAAACATAAATCAGTGTGTTTAGAACTATCTCCTTTTCCTTACAACACAGTGATGGCTGTTTTGTGAACTGAGCATATGCTGGTTGGAGACCAAGTGGTATGTGCCAGAGAAAACAGAAGCATCCTTAGTATTTGAGAGTAGGCTCAGGTCACCGCCAGCACATGGATATTGAAACAGACCTTTATAAAAGACCCAAGTCACTTGTGAAACCTGGCTCCATGGTGGTGTTAGGGTTTTTCTGCATTTGGATGCAAGAGTCTAAAGAAAACCCTTGTTACTTTAGCTAAAGTGAAAATGGTACCTTCATAAACCAGCTACCAGATCCTTCTCACATAAAGACTGTAGCATACTGGATTGACGCGAAAAAATAGTTACTGGTGGCTCGTTAATAAAAGGTTTACAGGTTTTATCTTTGTTTCCCTTTTATTATGGCAAGAGAGATTTTTCTTGGTGGAGTACTGCAGGCTAACGATCCCATGTTGCTGTTTCTCATGTGCACCATTGCATCAGTAAAAATACCGGTCCCGGTAAATAACTTGCAGCAGCAACAGTGCTGTTGTCATATGCTCCACTTCTGGAGTGAACATTAGAAGTGTGGCTCCAGACTGAGAGACAGCAGCATGCGTGAGATGTGGAGACAGTGCTCCTACATCTGCCTTGAGCTACAGCTGCGGGGGAGGAATTGAACCTGGTTTGTCAGCAAGGAGAAGTCATGGAAATAGCTGAATCGACTTTCTGCTGGCGGTAGGAGCAATATATGTCCCCTGCCGATCTGTTTGGTGTGACGCAATGCTCCTCAGTTGCTGACTTGCTAAAGGGTGCCCTGGGATTTGCGTTCCCCAGCCATTAAGCCAGCTGTTCACCCGCTCCCACTCGTAGCACCTGCGGCGTCAAATTCAGAGCCTCATTCTACGTTGTCTGGTAGCTGATGTTGTCACGTACTGCCAAGTCCTGTGTTTGTGCCTGTGTTTGTCTGTGGTCATGCAAACAGTACCTTAAGGTGTTGGCAGATGGTTACAAAGCTGTTGTTTGTGGTTTAGTGATCAGTTGCTAAGGCCTGTAACCGTCCCCTTGTGAGCTCCTCGCCTGTTGAACCATTGCCTTTGTGGCAGTTTTGCTTTGCGTTTGCAGGCTGCTAAGAACCACATGTCAGTGGTTGTGGCTTGGCTGGTAAGAAGTCTCTCCTTAAGGTTACAGTTCTTTCTTTGCACTTCGACAGTGCTCTACATCAGGCAAGCATATGTATTTCTTCAGGGTCTGCATCCTACGCTTGATGCTCCCGGTTCCGTATTGTTTGGTACTTAAAGCATTTGTAACACGACAGGTAAAATAACTTCAAATTTGGGGTCTTCTAGCTGACTGTCACCCTGTCTTGGAGTCATGTTTGTAGAGATGCAGATAGGTGCATGGTGTAGAGATGTGGAGGTACCTCAACAGACTAGGATTTAGTTACCTCAAACAGGTCAGTAGGCTACAAAAGCACCCATCTCATCAAATAACTTCAGTATATGCATCTGAACTCTTCAGAGGCTTTGCATAGCTGTTTGGTCCAAATAATTTATTTGAGATCCGTTCTCTCTGTCCTGCTTTCTGTCTCTCTCCAAAACAGTCGTAACTGATGACAGTGAAGGACATTTTGCAGTCTAGTTGGATTTGACTGGTGTAGCCATGTGACAACTGCGGGCAGCCATGCGAGACAATGGGCTGCTCTAAGGCAGGCAGCCATCTCTGATGAGAACATGTCACTGTGTGTCTCATCCAAACCTGCAGTATGTTATCCTTGGCCCTCATCCAGCAAAGCGGTTACACATGTACTTGGACCACCCATGGCCTTCATATTTCTATCTGTTGCTCTTGAGTTATAAGTATCTTTCAAGCAGTTCAAGGATGGCTCCTGTCCAAGGTTACGTCAAGTGGCCATCAACAGGGCTGTGCCGTGATGCAAGGACTGCTGGATAATCCCAAACCCTTGGTGCGGGAGGAGGGCCTGGGAAGCCAATGTTATTGAGTTGCCCTGGGTTCCTGCTGCAAAACAATCCTGGCTGTACTCCACCACGGGTCCCTGTGATGCTGTTTGCATTGCCTCCTTGCAGTCTGTCAGGTAATGGTCAGTATTGTCACTTTTCAGGACCGGTAAAACTGACTGATTTGGTTTTTCTGTTTTTCCTCCAAAGAAAAAGGGCAGTGAAAAATCAGATGTGCAGATTGTGAAGGAAGTTCCTGGGCTGACATATCTGCTTTAAAGATCGTTCCACACGACTGAAACAGCATTAACAAAACTGCATTGGAGGATCTGTGCCCCCTTTTTTTCTGTACAACAGACGACTTTATTCTTCTGTAGATATGCCATCACTCTTGGTTGTTCCACTCTGTTTCCAGGTCCATGATCAGTCTGGAATCAGGCAAGACATGCACAGAAATGGAAGTGCCCCTTGGCAAGAGTAAGTGAAGTGGGCAGAGGGGCCTGTGGCAGGCTGTGGTTTAAGATCAAAGCACAGCGAGGTACTCCAGGAAGCTTGCTCAGAAAGGTTGAATTCACCTTATCTGGAGCGAGAAGCAAGATCTTGAAGAGAGGCTGGTCTACTGAACTGAATAAGAACAGCTTCTGACAAGTTTCCAGCCATGATGAAACAGGCACTGGACTTTAGCACCAAGCAGGAATAGCACTAGCTTATGCGTTTGTGCTCAAGACAGTTACACAATTGCATTACATTAGTTCCTCGATGTGATGATTGCTGCTAAGACCTTCTGACATGGCAGAGACCATGGCCAAAGACGATGGCTGTCAAAGTTGCAAGTGAAACTGGACTGATGCCACGTAACACGCCAAGCAGTCAGTGTTCACACAGTAAATACAGGCAGCTATATACGTGATGCTGCAGCTGCCAGTGCTCAAGGAAGGCTAGGCTAATCTCTTGCCAAAGGAGATCCTACTAGTTCAATTGAGAGGAGACCCCATCACTGGGAAGTCTGTTTGTGCTTGGCTGCTGTAGGTGTCTACTGTTTAAAGCAGAAGCCATCCCTGAAGTCCACATTGCTTGCAGCACCCTGGTCTGTAGACAAACTCATCCTTCACATGCATGGTTTATGTTAGATGCTCTGTTCTCATCTCCTGTTCTGTGGTCCTTCCGTTTCACAGTTTGCTTCTCGTGAGTGTGTTAGATGCTTTCACTGTTAATATTGGATTTGCATAAAGGAGAGCTCATGGGAATAGATAAAAGGCTTACAAGCTTCATCACCAGAACAGTCACTATTTTAGTCTGAATTTCCTGGGTTTGATTGAGACCTAATGACCCTGGGGCTCAGGATGTTTAGTAAACCAGGTGTGCTGAACGTGGTGGCTGGTGCCGCTTTAAAGGGCAGAGTGAATTTGTGACAGTAAATGTCCTGAGAGCATTTGGACTCTGGCTGCAATGCTGACCAGCCCTGCTGCTAGTAACTGGTTTCACATGATTGAAATAGTGGGCTTCTGTGCAAGTGCAAAGCTGTCTTGTGTATGAGGCTGTGTATGTGGCTGTCCAATGTAGCAGTAAAAATGAGAGGAGGTCATTCGGCTTCCAAGAAAACACTGGAAGGTCACTCTGAGATAGCTGTTTTCTCTCTGACGTGTCTTCTTGTCTTTAAGTTATGAGTGATGCTCCAGGCTTCTTTAACTATCTGTTTTCAGGCTCCTGAGATTGTGTTCCCAAGTCCTGCCGAGCTCCATGCGTGATGTGCCTCTCCTTCCATGTTTGCCTTGCTAAGCACAGAGGTTTTCTACAGCAGGTCAGCGGAAATGTCGGCACTGTACAGCTTACGCCCTTGAAAGAATATACAGCCAAGGTTTTACCTTGGTGAGTCATTCTAGCAGTCCTAGTGTCTCATGTAAATGTCAGCCCTTACTTAGTGTAACTCTAGATCTTTGTGAAGAGGACAGAATTAGACTGAGCCAAATGAAGAGTCCAAGGACCTTTGCAACCCAACACCAGAATGATTACAAGGTACATACAGATCATGCTGTTGACACAAACCATAATGACGACATTCTAGCATTACCTGAATAGTTGACATGGCTGCAGAATTATGCTATATGCAACACTCGGACAAATTTAACACAGGGTTAGGAAAGCATTAAAGCTGCATGGAGCCCCTTTGCCAGGTGTCTAGATCATGGAAAACCCATTAAATCTGTTTTAGGAACAAAGTGAGCATCTGCTGGATCTGAAATGCACTGCATTGTAAAGAGTGTGTGTAGGGGGGAGGAGTACATTTTAAAATTTACACTTAGAAGTGAGGCAGACCTAGACTGTATCGTCGTATTAATGTACCAGCATGTCTTTTATTTAGAAAACACGCTCAAATAGATATACAGGATAACAACCTTCAGTCAATTTGAAAGCAATGCATTTTGCAAGCCATCTGCATGGACCTGATGGTGTTACTTGTTTTCAGAGAGATGTTCAAGCTTTGGGACTGTATGCTAGACACTTGGCTATCTTGTGGCACTACCCTACATGGCTTAACAGTGATATGAACATAGCACTGCAAAGAATGAGGCTTTCCCAAAGCCAGTGGGCTGGAGAAGGCTCTGTCTGGAGCTGTATTTCTTCTGTGCTGTATGGCTAAATGGGGAAATTGTCACCACTTCAGTAGCGAGCTTTCTAGCTGTGGGTTACTTGGTGATGTGGATATGTGATTTGAAAGTGGCTTCTCTGTTGCTCCTGGGGTGTGAGTAACAAGACTTCTGTAGGAAGTAAGAAAAAAAAGATTTTGTTTCTCTTCCCACGCACCAAGGATCCTGAGATGACCGGTTAGGGAAATTTGTGATAGTTTCAAATTGTGGAATGATTTCTTAAAATGACTGCTCTTTGGGTGGGGAGAAGGGCAGGTTTGTGTTGGCTAAGATATTCTGAAAATAAGCAAATAGCTGGAAGAGGTTATTGTAGCCATTGATAAGGTATTTACAGAAACTGCAGAATCCTGATTGGATCTGAAGCTTGCTGAGAGTCTTTCTGAATTGCAGAAATGCAGCTGAACACTGAGTGCATTTCAAAGACCAATTTTTTGTAGCATATTTTCAGAACATGTAGCACTGAAGTGCTCTATTTCAAAGGCTCGTTTTCTGTGCATTAGGTTTTTAATGCCTCCCATCAAGCAGGTAGGATATTAGATTTGCATCTCAAAGACTGTATATGGAACTCTTGTGGGCATTTCCATACGTGCTGCTCAGGAAGGGCAGAAAGGTACGCTGGCTTTCAAGGACAGGCTCACTCTGGGATTAGCAAAGACTTTCAAGCATGGAGAACATTACAGCTGCCGAAATGCATGTACTGTGCTCCATGCTTTGAAGTCTTTGCTAAGTTTAAGACGAGTTTGTCCATTGTAGAGAGCAGACTGTTGCAAGGAAAAGAACATCAGCAATCTCAATGTAATGGCATTTGGGCAACAGTAGCCTTAATATAGGAAAAAGCACAGTAGAGAGCTTAATCTTGGAATTAGTTAAGACATGTCCCCAATGAGATGGTGAGCGTTTGCAAACACACCCTGTGTATGGCTCACGTGGTGGTGACATCTGTGGGATGTTGGTGTCCATGGGCAGCGGGCAGGGGTGCACGTACTCAGGGTGTTATTGCTTGTGGTACACGTCCCACTCCAAGTGCAGTGTGAAGAGATGGGGCCTCAATATCTCTCCTTTCAAATCACCTTTTGATTGCCTTGAAGGTCCCCTGATCCAGCCCTCAGAAGAGAGCAGAAGTCCCTCCTGGCATGGCTCTGGGGCCGCCTAGCGGGGTGTGCTCCGTGCAGCCCTGTGGGACCTGCTGTGAGAGTCCGTCTGTTCATCCAGCGGCTGGGAATGGCTCACAAACTAGGGCTGAGAGTGAATTAATTTTATCCCTCATATTAGATGCCTCTTCTGAGTACAGCTGTTTCTCAGGGCTGGAAAATCCTGGCTTTCCCCCCCCTTATTTGGATAACAGCTGAACTGCCGACAGATATTGGACACTTGAGTCAAACTGGAGTTCCTAGAACCAAGTGGCTAAATCCCCTTTTAAGCACCGACATTAAAAGACGCCTAGAGCTTATTTTAAGAGATGCTAAGCTTCTACTTGAAATCATGAGGCTCCATACTTGTTAAAGTAAGTAGATTCATGTCAAACAGAGATCCTGGTCATTTGCTTCCTTTCTTCCCTATAAAAAAAAAAAACAACCCTGCCCCACTTCTTCGCACGCCAGAACATTACAGGAGTGTGGAAGGATTTTGAGCCCAGACTGCCTGACACATGAGGACTGCAGATCCTGGGGAGCATAGTGCATGAAGACTCTGGTGCCTATGGCTGTAACCTGCAGGATACGTGCAGATGTGAGTAAAGACAAGAGTATTTGTGGAGTCCCTGGGCATCCTGATGCATCCGCCTGCTTTCTGCCGCCTCTGCTGTGTGTACCCTTGGCGTTCATGTTGCACAGGCACATCCCAGTGGCTGCATTTGGTGGAGGCTGGGCGTCCTTTATGTGGTCCTTAAGGACAAGTGTTCAGTGCCACAGAAAGAATGTAATTTCAAGAACCTGGAGACTGCTGTTTCTGCAGTTAGGACGCTATATAGTAACAAAGCTACTTGTTCACCATTCCTAAGTGTGTCCTATGCAGGATGGTTGCATGGACGAGCCCTCACTTCTCCAAAACGATTGAGATGTGACCGGCATTTTAGAAACAGGATTAGGAGTATTAAACAGCATGGACACTGAAGTTTTAGCAAACAAAATAAGCTCAGCAACAAGTAATTTACACAAATTTGAACGTCTATTGCAATCTTCTGTATCCACATTGGGAACTAACCAATGGCTCTCATCTGACACATTACCTCAAGGGCAAAGGATTAATGAAAAGGACTGCCAACTAATTGTGAATGCACTAGGCGCAACTCAAAGTAATGTCTCTCTCGCTCTTAGTTGCATTCAGGCCCAATTGTGGATACAATCTACTGTGGCAGCAGTTGTGAGCAACGGTGAAGAGGGCACCTTACCCTCTGAAATTCGAAAGGTAATCTGGGATAATGCAACTGAATTCGAAAGGAAGGAAACTCCAATCCTGGTGACCCCACCGACAGTAAAGCCGCAGCTTTTGTTTTGACAATATGCAATGCTTTGGTATACACCATGTACACAATCATTGCAGTGGGATTAAATCACGATGGAACTGTCCTGTGTCCATCAGAACACAGAGCATGGGCCCAGCAAAATGGGAACAAATGGCAAACTATTGGTGTTGGCGCGTGTGTTGTATGGGAACAACAGGGATTTATTTGTGGAAGTAATACCATTAAGGCCCAAGACACTGAACTGTTTGTCATTTTGAAATACATCCTGATGAACCCCCTGAAACTGTACTTGTATACGTTGGAAATGGATGTGTTTGTATGAGAACCCTTTGTGATTCTATATTTATAGACGATACCACTGTAGATATATACAATCACTCAAGTATCTGTATTTGTAATTTTACCAAAATCATAGGATGAGACTTCAACTATTCAGCTCCTGTCACAACTCGCCAGTTGTTACAATCTGACTATGCATCGTATCAAGATTCATTGCCTACCCCCATTGGAATGAATCTCACATTGGTGAGAAAACTGTTGCAGCATGATGACCTGAGTCAATTGCTAAAACAAATTCAGAACAATGGACAAAAACCCCTAATTACTGTCCATCACGATGCAGAGGAGATACACCATGTCCTGGAAAGAGTGAAGAAAGATGGAAAACATCACTGGTGGGAAACTCTTTTTGGATGGTCCCCAACAGCAACTGGGATTTTTAATTTGATGCTACACCCAATTGTAGTTTTGTTGATTTTGACCTTATGTGTTTACTGCTTATAAACATTCTGTATAGCAGATTTTGGCAAAAAACGAAACAAATTACATCAGTCCAGCATGTAAATAGATCAACTGATTCTGTATGTAACCTGGTATATAACTAACATTAATTATAACACTTGAAGATAATTGGACTCTTAACCTGGTCTACAACACGCCACATATTTATAACATAGAGGCAAGAGGTAACTGTACTGCCACTGTATGAGTCGATAAAGTGGATTGACTGTAGGCACGGGGTGGAGCATGACGGGTGCGCTCGACCCCTTGACCAGACTGGCGGTGGTTTGATGCAGGCTCGAAAGAGGTAAAGGCCTGAGCCGTAGCTGGGCCGTGAGCTCCTCGTGTTTCAGTCTGTTCTCTGAAAACCCGCAAGGGAGCAGAGCGACACAGTCAGCACCGATGCAGGTGAGCTTGGAACACCGATCATGCGATTAACACGTGAATAGCGCGTGGCTTTTCCAAGACTCCTTTATCAAGGGACAAAGAAAGCTGTGGGTACAAGGAGTCTCCTGCAGACCTTTTCCATTGCATGCAATTTGACTACAAGCCAACCACTTTATCCCCTAAATATGACAGCCGAAGTGAGCCTTCTTTGAGCTCTCCCTGCTTGGCAGCGTGGCTGCATGGTGGTGATCTCCCCTTGAGCTGGGACACCTCTCAAGGTTGCTCCTCGAGGCAGAGAGACCTTTTACCAACGACAGATCTTTGGTAAGTGACCGATATTGTGCATAACCTTGTAGTAGGGTAACTTTGATTGCATGCTGAAGTGATGCTAATGAAACGTTACATAAATTTTGCATGTGCAATCCCTTAGACATAAACAGTTGACCAAGTCTGAGACTAAGATTATACCTAGCCACACCTAAGCTCCATCAGGAGTTTAGAAAGCAAGGGGGTCTACTCTGAACCTCGTGACTCACGGGGAGGGTCTTCTTACTCTTTGCATCTCTGGTCTCTCTGTGAATCATTCTGACTCGAGTGTAACCCAATTTTCCTTGTATGATTCTTCCATGCAGTAATTAATAGAGTGAGTGTTGCCATACAACTTTGTTAAGTTGCGCTTTTACAACGTCATATTAAAACCACTTTTGCCTATACCTTTGTTGGTGATTCCTTAAGCATTCTAAATTACCCATTCATGACAGCTAGACAAAATTATTTCCCGAAAGCTGAGGGGAAACACCCACAGGCTCACTGTCTCATGGGTTACTACTTTGTAAGAACTCTCTGTTGTCAGTGATTGAACTGAGAGCTGCTGCATTGGGGCAGCGCTGAGCTGCTCTGGTCTGGTACAATTCCGTGAGCCACCTGACTGATCGGTTCCCCTCGTTGTAGCCGCACAGTGCCAGGAGCCAGCGGCTCCTCCTGCCTGCACCAGCCTGGCTGTGCGTGAGGACAGGATGAATCACGTTCTAGCTCTCCCTTTCACTGCCGACTGCTGGAGGATGCTTTCCCCATTCCCCCATGGATACCTGCAGCGATAACAAAGCAGAATCCTCAGCCTTAATACATAAGAGAACCCATGGTCTTTTTTTTAAAGTAGAAAATATCACAGTACGCTATTCAGCCAGCAAGTAAGTTAACCTCTCCACCCTAGAATACAATGATGACTCTCCTGTGAGTCATAAGGAGGATTCGGTTAAGGGGGCCAAAGAGAAGAGAGAGCAGTCTAGCCAGCTCGACACTTCATGTGGGGCACACCTTCCAAGGAGGTGGATTTGTCATTCCAGCAGGCTTAGAAGATCAGAATTGTGTGGTCAGTGCATGTAACTGTGCATGACTCATGGCTTTGCTATCCAGTGCTCCAGCGATGACTTGCTCTTTCTGCTGTCAGTGGCTGTACCGTTACGTTTGCACTTTCTGCAGAACGCAGCACGTTCTGATCTCCACGGTCCCCAAACCAGACCTGTTACCTGTGCCCCTCCTTCTTTGTGAAGAAGGAATTTTTGTGAACAGCACTGTATGAATTGGGACTGCAGCATGGAACGGGATGTCTTTATTATACTAGTAATTACCAACATGGAAAAAGAGCCTTTTCTGTCCCAGAGCCTCTTGCTTTTACTTAGCTGATTTTAATTGTTTTGAGGAGGAATAAAGAGAAAATAGATCCTCAGGTGGGAACAGGTTCACATGGGATGTCTGTAGACTGATAGCAGTAGCTGAGTTGCACTCAGAAGCAAATAGGAATCTGGGGTAGCTTTTGCAGAGCCTGCATAATATTTTCCTCCGAAGCGCTACGCAAAGCAGCATGTGCCTGCTGTAGCTTCCGTCATCTCCGGTCACACAGGTGCGTCTTGAGTGGTCATCCCACAGCGTATCCTGACTGGTGGTCTGGTGCTTCTGCCACATAAACCTGATGTCATCAAAGCTGGTGGATCTGGAGAAGAACCAAAGCTCCTGAGCCTGCCTGCCCTCTTGTCCCACTGCATGTGAGGCCCCTGAGCTGCCTGTGCTCTTGCTGTGCAACAGAGAAGGCTGCAGTGAAAAGGGAGGTGAGTGACTGAGTTCCATGCACCTTGTCTGTCTCTAGTGCCATGAGAGCTGCCTCCAGCCCGTACCCCAGGCAGGGGAGCCCGTGCACAGGAATAGCAGCACATAACCCTCCAGGCTACCCATTGCTGCATTTTATCACCTCGCATCTGTCCCCACAGTGAATTCTGGCCTAAAAATCTTGTCCTGGTTCAGCTCCACCAGCACCGCTCACACTGGGAACATGTTCATCCAGAGCTGCTGCTGGGGGCTCTGCCGCTGCCCGGTCTGCCCCCACTCCAGTGTGCCAACCCACCGACACCTGGGACGGGCAGTGTCAGCGCTTCCACGAGCGGAGCAAGGCAGTGGGTGAGATTTGAACTTGCACAATTAAACAAGAAACCCAGGATCCCCCTGGAGACTGTTTGGTTGAGGGGAGTGTTATTTAAAGCGCTCTCCTCTCCGGTTTCACTGACATGCCAGGAGATGTTTTTAGCTCACTTGCTTCCTGACAGAGGAGCGTCTGTCTGTGCTGCTGGGGAGAGCTGTCCCCGTGTCCCTGCGTTGGTGGCGCGAGGATCTGACCAGAGGGGCCTGCCGCAAGGCGTCACGCCAGCGCTGTGCGGTTCCCCCGGCAGCCGAGGGGTGTGGGGGGGGCATGTGAACCGCAGGGGTGGCCACTGGTCGTTGGAGATCGGTGAAACCGGTTCCCCCCGCACCGCTGTGTGCAATGCCGTGGGGTGGGCAGGCCTGGGAGGTGGGAGGTGAGCATCCGAAGGACAGGGTCTTTGGCCACCTCCTGCTCATGCTGGGGCAGGTCTCTTCCCTCTGCTGCAGCCTGAGCAGCAGAGTGATCTCTAGTGACTGATTGTAGAATGATGCTGGGGTAGGATGTTAGTGCTGTGTGGTGCGAGGGTAGCAGTGAGGGAGCTGGGGGATGCAACTGGCACTGGTGCCAACACGAGGAGGGGGATTTTCAGTCATTTTGGCCTTGCGTGGCTCTTGCAGAGCCTGGAGGGCTACTGTGCAGTGGGGCAGAGCTGGCGTCTCTTAAATACTTGCTCTCAGTCCTATGTGTAGGCTAGGTCTTATCTCTGATCTCTTCACCAGAGAAGCCGACACAGCTGTTGGCATCTAAAAGAGAGTCTGAGTCTGCACCAACAGCTCTGGTTCCACCAGTGGGGCTCGTGGTAATGATCCAAAACTGCTGGGACCCAGAGCGCATCATATAACCAAGTCTGGAAGACCTGCGGGGGTCAGAGTACTGGCATCCCACTGCATGTGCCGCAGGATCACCACGAAGCTCAAAACAGGGACCTACCTCTTGCAGCGTGAAACATGGTAAAAAACGATTCCAGCCTCTGAGCTCTTACACAGAGCATAAATCCTGCATTCAAAGTGCAAATAATCAGAATATCACTAAACACTGTAGTTTAGAGGCATGTTTGTAGAAGTAAGGCGTAGACTATGAAGCAGTTAAAAGTGCCAATTCCCAAAACTGTCATTATTCAAGTTGCCTAATTTAAGCCGTCACTGTACAGTCAAAGGAAGCTTTTTATAGGGAAATAATTTTGCAAAACCCAAGCCATTTCACAGAAAATTGAGCTGGCAAAAAGTGTTGCATAAAATTAAATAACTTGCACCGATGTTTCTTGAATGAAAAATAAACGTACACCTGGTCTAATGGTTATTTTCTGTCTCTAGGAAGCATCAAGATTGGACTGCTTAAGCTCTCACAAACATCTCTTATGACAGTGACATGTGCCATACCCTGTGTCCAAGGAGGAGAAAAGGTTAATTTAAATTAATAACAATGGCATTTGGGCTTCTGCAAAGTACCGTGTGCCTGGTTTATGCCGAGTAGTGAACTCTTCATCGTTGGGGAGCACTCGCGCAGGCTGGCAGTGGGCTGTACGGCCAAAACCCCTCCAGGAAATATGACCGGTCTAATTTTAACTACGCAGACAGCATTTGATATGGAAGCAGCTGGTGTCATACAAATCTGCAGGCCTGTCAAACAACCCGAGTGCATCGCTAAAGCAAATATGTTCATTTTCACCCAAAGGCAATCTAGAAAGCCAGGCCTGCTTTTAGCTTGCACTTGACTCAATATAAATCAGAGCTGTAGCTTTGTAACCATAGAGGTGCAGTGCCCAAACTCTTCGATTTTAGTGCCATTTCATTAGAAAAGTGAGGCGTGACTTATTTATTTTTCTCGCCCTGTATTGCATTTCATGCTAGTACATACCTGTTTCTGTTTACAACTGGTGGAAAGGTTTTCTGGTCATACTCTCTGTTCCCCTCTTGTGAAAAGGCTTTCTACAGTGAAAGGTTTATCTAATGAAAGCCAGCAGTGGTCTGAGCCTAAGCTACTGGTGGTCTTTGGATCTACTAGATGTCATTCTAATTGCTCAAGAGTATATCTAGGCAGTGATCTCAGTGGGTGATCGGATTGCCGTCTTTTTGGCAGCTGAGACACAAACTTCCTAGGTAGAAAACCCCTAAAAATACAGCAGCACTTGAATTTTCTATCTACTAGAGAGTGACAGAGATAGCGTGCCTGCTGAACTCCAGCTCGAGTGTCCCGTAAGCAAGCTATATTGCTTAATTACTGGAAAGTCTCAGGAAAACAAAAATGCCTAATGTAGTGCATACCCA